>NC_142340.1:14035000-14355000 GCF_054954075.1 Amborella trichopoda | reverse complement strand
CCTTGATCCAGTGCACAAAATGTTAAGATATCTCGAGTCTACATCAAGGAAAGGGGTATTTTTCTCCAATCAAGGGCATCCTAATGTTGCAATTTACACTGATGTTGATAGGGCTGCTTGCCAAAATGATAGAAGATCCACAACTAGCTATTGTAACTACATTTTGGGAAACATGGTTACTTGGAAAAGCAAGAAACAAAATGAGGTGGCAAGATCAAGTGTAGAAGCAGAATATAGGGCTCATGGTACATGTGAAGTAATGTGGATCCAAAGTGTTCTTCTTGATTAGGGGGTTAGAGCTAAGCTTCCCATGACTCTATAATTGTGACAATGAAGCAATATTCATATTGTGGAAAATCCTGCATTTCATAAAAGGACTAAACACATTGAAGTTGATTGTCACTTCATAAGAGAGAAGGTTGCTGCCAAGATCATTAAAACTCCTCATGTGAAGTCTAAAGATCAACTTGCAGATAGCTTCACCACAGCTATTGGACAGGACAGATTACATAATATCACAAGCAAGATAGGCATGATTGATATCTATGCACCAGCTTGAAGGGGAGTATTGGAAATAAAAGAATTAAGTTTTATTGTATTTGATGGGCAGGACTGTCTATTATCTTTGTTTAGGACTTATTTGTCTTATTTCTCTAAGTAAGGGTAATATTGGTCGTAGATTGTAATACAAATAAGAGGGATTGAGGTCACAAGAGACTAACACGCCACTCTTTTTTCTCTCTCTGACATGCCTCCCTCTCTCACTCTCTCCTTATTTTCTTTCCTCTCTTTCTCTCTCTAGAACCTATCTAATTGTTCTCCTCTTCTTCGATTTCAACTTACTCTACTTGATATACTCATTTCAGTATGCCGTGTGTCCCTATAGCATTCTCCAAACTCATCTGGCTCTCTACACAAAAAGGGAAAATCAAGTAGAAATACATGTCACAGGGTTGGAACCCACCCTAAGATCACATCCCCACAAGAAGATGGAGAGAAAGTGCCAGATCGTCCCTTCTTCCTGCTGTATTATTCAAGTAAAAGAGGTGGCTAGATCTGCCTTATATAAGCTTCTATTTGTTTTCTCCCAAAACCTGCAGGGTTCAACACTAGCCCTTAGATTAGACCCCATCTTTTAATCTAGACCCTTAAACATAACTAAAAGGCAAAAGCACAAAAATATCCTCTACAACTTAAGTGACTTCTAAAAAGGCCAAATGAATTCTGCTTATTACAAATAACCCCTTTTTATTACCTCCCTTTACTAGGATAGGCTAAAAAATGTTGACGACTTATTTGCAGGCCACTTTTTTCCTATTATACTATTTTTTTCTCTCTCTCTTTTCTCCAAGTAATCATCGGCTATTGCTACTACATCGAAGGTGATCTTGTCAAGCACACAGGATTGATTGTAGATGTTCCTAGGGGAAAGGCCATGTTAGACCGTATTGCTATTGCCATCAAGGAAGTTTGCTTTCACTATCCTCACCCTGCTGGTTATTTAGGGTAAATCAATCTTCATAAACATCTCAGATAAACAATGCTCAGCAGGTGCTGTAGAGGAATCTTCTTTACTGTGGTTTCTTCACGGATTTATTATCTTAAAATTAATTTTGTTAGATCGTGGCTGCCTAACGGAAAAAGACTTGACTATTCATTCTCGACCACGATCATGAAGGGGATTCCCAATGTGATTAGTAACGCTAGGATGCCATCCACTAGTCCGTAAAAGATTACAGTCACAGCCAAGCCAATGAAGAGGCCGAATTACTTAAAAGATGGTAACTTGATGATTTTGTTTAGAATTTGTAGTGTACCCTCATTCAGCAATAACAGACATGACATGCTTCGTACAATGTTAAAACAGCAAAAGAAATTGGCCTTATAAGTAATCTTCGATGGCACCAAGAAGACCTATTGCAAATTTTCTCTATTTTTTACAAATATCTTTGCAAACCCATGCATATCTACTATGAGTTTCCATTCTTAGTTGTTGGAGCCATCACATTTGCAGACCCAAAACTAACAGTCTTATGGTGATTCCTAAGCGACCCATAATTTGTTGAATTGTCTATTCACCTGTTCCTATTCCTGATGCAACAAATATTCCTTGGGTGTTTTCACAAAGAAACTTCCACTTCTATCCATTACAATGGCAGATTCTTTTTATTGTAGAGCAAATTTGAGCATTTTATCATATGTACGCAAATAATTATGATAGAAAGTTTGAGTAACATAACCAATAGACCTCTTGAAATCCAAAATTTGTAGTTCCTTTTTACGCTCTCTCACTACACTCTATCAATCTTAATGTATGCACACAACCATCTTTCCAAGTATGTGCAAATATGCCCATATGTTCGTATGCGCTTACACATGCATGTGTGCATGTATGCATGTAAGTTGGTATGTATCTGTTTATGTATCTATGTAAGCATGCAATATATGCAAGTATACGTGCATGCATGTGTGGACATATGTATCTGTTTATGTATCTATGTAAGCATGCAATATATGCAAGTATACGTGCATGCATGTGTGGACATATGTATCAATGCATGTACACTAATAAATAGTTCATGGATATTCATCACTAGCTCAAAAGAAACCAAATTCTAATAACAAACCAAAAGTTAAGTAAAATAGCAATATATGACAAACTGACTGAACAAAATTAGCCAAGGCATCTTGAAAGTTAAGGCTAAAGAAAAATGTGTGAGCATAATTCGAATAAGCATGAACAAATAAAGCATGCTTCTAAAGTTTAGGTCCTATTTGAAAAAGTTCACCCCACCATTTAACAAATGAAGTGACACTTTATCAAATTATGCTTCCCACTACTACTAAGCAACCAAAATAAACATAGGCTACATACTTACTGAAAATGTTGAAAACCATAATAGAATTAAAAAGTCATTTTGAATGTCTCCTAGGAAATCAAAAAATACTGCATATCATATGATTATTTACTATTTGGAGACACGTCTCTTTTGTTTTCCAACTACTTATTTCTAGAAATAATTATTAAGCAAGTCCCATAGATATTTATCTGTAGAAATCCAAAGAATGTTTTATAAGAATTTTCTCTTTTGTTGCATCCATCATGTATTTCAATCTTAAGAAACTGTTGAATTCTAGAAAAGTTATTACCCGACTTCACATTTTTTTGCTTCATATCTTCAAAGACCGCTTTGGCCTCATCGATATGTCCAGCTTTTGCAAGTCCATCCATCAATAGACAATATGGCATCTGAAAAAATATGTATTGTGACATAAATTTGAGAAGCACCAAGGCTGGTTAACAGAAAAGCTGAGAAAAGATGCTTTGGCTTCAATACTATTCCGAACTTTTTCATTTCCACCTTTTGTAAACCAATCCATAAGCTGACAACATTACATCTACCATTTAACTAAGCACAGAAAGACGGGTATCAAGCACTTAAATTGCTGATAAGTAGGTCTAAATTCGCATAATCTGACTGAATTCAGTAATATATATAGACAGATAGATATTGGTCTGTCAAAAAACAAATGCAGATTGCCTTGCCAATCTGTTGATGCATCAAGGATTGCCACCATATTATGCAAAGAACCAGTGAAACAGGCACTAGAATCACAACATCACCCTTCCACTCAGTAATGGCTACAATTAGCTACGTCGCTTAACCAATTTTAGGTCAAGGCCCACTTTTCTGAACACAACCCAATAGTTCTCACCAATTCTACCCGAACATAAAGGTCAATGACATATATTTGTCATTTGCTGATATTTTGAGGCAAAATAATAGAAACCTTGATTATATAGGTTCTATTTAATTTGAAGAATATTTTGTAGCATCAATTGCAGCAAAGGCGAGGCTAACCAAGCATTGTCAAATGTACTCTTTCATGCATACATTTTTTTTCTGTGATATTTATAAAAGGATAAGTGTTTCAAAGAAATCAAATAGATCATACCAACCCAATCAAATGAAACTGGTTACCACATGATGCATGCCTGGCATTTCAAATGTAATATTGCTCCAATCAGCGCAATATCAAAATTATGTCCAATGGGATCTCAGAAAGAACAGTGTTTTAAAGATATTATGGACATCATGGAGTCACTGTGTTACAAACAGAAAGTGTATAATTTTTCCAAGAAGTATATAAATACAAGTTAGCAATTAAAGAGCATTGCACTAGAACACACCCTCAAATTTCAATATTATAATAGAATCCTTGGTCTCCATTTTGTGATCTTTCTCTCTTTTTAAAAAAAACATGGTCTCCATTGTATGGCTTATTAATATTATATGGCAGTATAAACGCCATAATGTCTCATTACCAATACCATCATCTTCCATGAAGGGGAAAAAAATTATCCTTTCACCTAATTCACACATTCTCAAATATTAAGTAATATACACTACCGTCAGAAATTAAAAGCTCATATATTTCTCATTAGAATTACTTATGCTATTGCATGGAATATATAACTAATATAGAATGGAGAGAGCAAAAATTGTCTTATTTTTGGTAGATAACAGTTCATAAAGAGATGAAGCGATATAAAATAGTTCTTTCAAATTATACATCTAAACATAGTATCGAATGATATATAATAGTGGACACATGCAGGAGTAACTACAGAGGTAAATCATCCTTTCCACAAGGTGATACCCAGTTTTAATACAATGAACCTCTATTTTTAGCAATAGATGTGTATAAATTGGGGCAAGTAGGTCATTTATGTAACAGACAAGAGCATCTTTTTAACTTCTTACGCACACACCTCAAACTTGACATTGTATCACTTGTGTGATATGCACCTCTTATCCTCCAAATTGAATACGTAAATCATTGTGCCCCAACATTCTTAGTCATAATAAAAAGGGGCAAGACCCAACAAACCCAGGGCCGCCTAGCGAGAAAAGGGCATCTTTTTGTCACAGAACGACTAAGACTTACTCCCACTCTAACCCACCCTTCATGATTACTTGATATTACCCTTCCTACATAGAAAGAAAGAATAAGGGAACTGATTGAGAAACCACCTCCTGATAATCGCAAGTTCAAATTACAGCAGAATGTAATGACATAATATAACATATTAGGAAATAATGCTGATAAAAAAATATTAGAAATAACAACTAAACAAGATGTACATGGTACCATAAAAGCATTCTAAGTTAATTATTTCCTTTACTAATTTCTTTAACAATTGATAAATAAAATTTGAGGAACTAGATAACAAAAAGTTCATCGTTTTAAAATGGGTTAAATCCCACTTATGTGCCATTCAAGAGGTATTATTCCATCTTACCAAACAAAAAAATGCATTTAGTAAGCACTTGATTTCGGGTGTTTCTTCTTCCATCCTAGAACAACATCCACTTACCAAGCAACAAAAGTCAATATAAAAAAGTTTAAGACCCGTGGTCTAACAAATGCAATTCCAAAACACGTAGATCCTAATCATAAAAACCAGAGCAATATACCAAGAGGACTAGAGGTTAAAAAACACTATCTCCCCAAATTCCATTCCGTATCATAAGGTTCAAAAACAATTTTGAACAAGGGCATAAAAGTGCTGTATTTTTAATATTAACATGTAATCACAGACAATCAAGCAAGATGCCTGTGAAAGAGTTTCCTCTTGGAATACCCCAAAACTGTGAGGAGATAATTCCCACCACCCCAAATCAAATATTGTTCGGCATTTATAAATCCACTAACAAGTCATTTGAGCTTTCCTAACTTGAAATGAAAATCAACAAATAAAGCATAAAAAAGAAAAAACTAAGACCATCAATTTACGCAAAAAGCACGAGAGCTGCTTTGTTCCATATTGATTCAAATGAACCAGTCAAAATGAAATAATTCAGCTGCCAACTAGCTAATTTAAGGTTGAACTGGCTCATTGAAATGAATTAAAGATAACATGTGCAATGCCTTTTTGGAGCCTTCCATAGATCCAATTTATACCACTTTCCCAATCTGGAAGGTGATTAGACCACAATATTCTCCCATATTCTCATTGAGTTATATCCAACAAGCATATATATATATATATATAGAGAGAGAGAGAGAGAGAGAGAAAGAGAGCAATTTTTTTAGCCTAAAATTAGGATTTCTATTTGGCCCCATGTGTTTCATATGTATATGGTGGAAACCAAGCACCTGCCATTTCCATCCATGTTTTGTGTGGGAAAGACAAAAACACGGGCAATTAGCAATCACCTAAAAATTAAGATATGTAGAACTTCAACATCAAAGGAAAAGCCAATGAAAAATTAGGCACTTGCCGAAGTTTACTGTGTACCTCATCTCTCGCAAAGCCCAAAGTATCAAGTTCAGCTAGTAATTCTCTGGATTTATCAAAAAAGCAACCGCGAACATATACCTTTAACAAGGTGGTCAAAATCACCTATGGCAATCACAAACATAGGTAATTGAAAGAAATGAACAATAAAAATCAGCAGTCAAAATAAGCATACATATAAAAATTGTGTAACTAATAGGGAACTTGAGTTATGAATTTGATGATGTCCCTATCCATTCACTCTTGTGAACTTGAATAAAAATGGACCATTGGAAATTTTTGCGGAGAAAAGGATTAACTAAAATTATTTTGATAACGCATACAAGACAAAAACCAGTCTATATCAATCCGAATCACTGTAATAAAAGTCTCAGCAGGTACTGCAGCAAAGCGCAAAAGCACAATATCATAATTGTAATGCTATGAATCTGCCCATGCATGAAAAAGGACAGTTTATTATGTCCAAACAATGAAGATAATCATTGGAAAACACTTCTCAGTGAGAATTGGAAAAACAAAAACCCTTAAAAAAAAAATTTGCAAGTAAACAATGACGAAATTGTACATATACTTAGAATTGACAAGATGAAAATCTATAATGTAATGACATTCATACATGTATATGGGAATGCTATCGTGCAAGGTCCATTCTACCTACTCTTGAGTGAGTTCCTTGCACCATCAATAGATACCAGGTTACCTGGTTTCCATAGTGTTTCTAACCCAACGACATAGGAGATCTAATATCGAAGAAATCCCACAATAATAAGTCTGATCATTCCCCCTATACATTTGTATGGGTGAGGGGGACTTGTATACGTTCTCAAAAAATCCCTTGCAATTGTTCTCGACTGCTTATCATTTTAGGTAGTGGTAATTCCTATCATTTTGCTAGGGTCAATAAACTAAATGTAGTAACTGCTCACATTTAAACTTCAAAATCTGTTATATAGCCAAATTTCGACCTTAAAAATTATTTCAGTTATTGGCCCCAGCAAACAACAAAAAATTACTCAAACACAAATGACTTGTAGGCTGTAGCAGAGTGTAGAGGTGTTTGATATCCAAAATTTTTGGTGAAGGATCACGTGCACCAAATGAGGATAAGAATTATATACTTCCCTAGGACAAGGACGTTGAGATCCAGTGTCTCATAATGCACCTAGAGACATTAGTATGTTGGTAGAATAAGGAGTTGCCAATGTTGACACATCCATATTCTATTGAAATCCCGTTGTCCAAGACCATATATGGGTACTTTCACATTTACATATAAAGTTAGCATTTACCAATAAACCAGGTTTAATATTATAAATATAATCTGAATACTTGTCCCATGTCAGGATATGCATACCCAAATTTAAGACATGCATCCAAAATGTTGGATGTGCAATTTTTTGTTGCACATGTCCTAGTTTTCAATGAATGTGTTCATGACTTGGAAATGCAAGTTTGATTTTTTTAAGAACCTTGGTCACACATGCAGTCTCTAATTTATTCCAAAAGAACCTTGGTCACACATGCCAATAGCATGTTGCACGCGCATGAATTTGACATGCAATGGTCCAAGGTACATTCGGCAACATTTCAAGATATATCCACTGGATATAAAGATGCATGTCTCAGATACATTTTGGTGTCAAACACATGGAAACATTTCTGGCATGGGTGTTTTTGTCACAAAGGGTGTGTGACAGTGAGTTTGTGTATCAGTGTGTTTCGAATATTTCATAAACAATGCCATTTGCACTTTGATTTTGCTTCTGAATGTTGGGGTTTGTGGCCTTTAAAGGCCATGAACATGGTTTTATGGATTTCAGCTCTCATATATGTCGGAGATATGGCTAGGTTGACGATGATGTCTGTTCCCATGTGTTTATGTACTCATATTTTTATATTCCCTAGAGTATGGCTCTATTTGTTTTTGAGAAAGGTTAACATTGTAATTAAATGGAAAGAATACATTTGACTATAACCTAAAGACGGCACTCCCACAAGTTGGGTGCTCAGACAAACATAAGTAGTAAGAGAAGAAGGAGAAAGAGGGAGAGGTAAAAAGTAGAAAAATAACAAAACGATCTACAACAATAGAAGTACTCCGAGTTCAACAAACTCCCAAAAAGATCTCTATCCAGGTTTTGCTTTCGACCGGCGAGCTTTAAATTTCCTTCATAAGCTGACTATGTTGGTGCGACTTAGGTGACCGACGTTCTGACTTGCTTCCTTTGCTAGGAGAAGAAGCACCTCGTAGAGGTAAAAAAGGGGTGATGTTGGTGAAGTTATAGGGATGGGGAGGTAAGATAGAGAAAAACGGAGGTATTGTGGAACAAAATGGGAGCTCTGGCTACTAGCGAGGGGCTATCCAGCGGACCTTCCACACCCGAAAAGCCTTTGAAACTGATAGGGTTTGTAATTTTTCCCATTATCATAATTCTATTTTCCCCAAATTGTTTGTCACCTCTGTTTCCTAACTATCTTGGTGAATCCCTAAAATACCATCACACCTCTTTTCCAACTATCGAAGGAGGAGCCTTCAAAAGCGAGATGTAATCTGAGGTCAGCTATCAAGAGGTGACAGAAATATGAAGAGAGGAGGAGGAGAGAGGAGAAAACTGTGAGAGATAAGAGGGGGAGAGGTAGCCTCAGTTGCGAGATGCAATCTCTGGTCAACTGTTAGAGAAGAGAAGAAAAGAGAAGAAGGGATAGAAGAGACGAGAGGAGAGAATAAAAGAAAGGAGAGGAGGAGAGAGAGTACTCAATGCAAGAAGAAGGGGGAAATAGAGACCAAGAGGTGGAGAGAAAAGGTGTACTGAGAGAGAGTTAGCTGCTGGCAGCAGCGAGATGCAATCTCTGGTCAGCTGTTAGAAAAGAGGAGAAGAAGGGATAGAAGAGACGAGAGGAGAGAAGAGGGTAGAGGAGAAAAGCAGGAGAGAGAGTACAGAGAGTACTCAAAGCAAGAAGAAGACAGAACAAGAGAGAATGCGGAGGAGAGAGAAGGTGCCCCGAGAGAGAAGTTGCTGCTATCAGCACTAAAGATTAAAAGTATGGGCAGAAAAAAGAGATGGGTTGGGAATAGGGGTTTGATTGATAGGGGGTGTGTTAGGTTGAAGAGATTTGGTGTATTTGGGTAGAGAGAGAACTGGGGTCTGGGTATAGAAAAGGAGGTTGAGTAGGTTGGTTGGAGAGAGGGCAGAAAGATGGTTAGAGAGAGAGGGTTTGGGTGAAGAAGAGAGAGCTAGGTTTGAGTGGGGGTAGGGGTGAACAAATGCTTTCCTTGTTTAGGGATCTCCTGCTGAGAAGGCCTAGCCAATGAATGAATTGCTGAAGCGGTGGAGATTGTGATGTAGCGAGAAGTACCAGTCTCACCTCGAGCTCTTAAGCTGTGGCTAGAAGTATGAAATATTGTTGCGGAAGCTATAGGATGGGGGGATGTGCATGCAGGAGTAAAGGTATGTGCCCCCTCAAAAAAGAAATTCTTCTTTTTTTTTTTCTTTTTTCTTTTCTTCTTTTCTTCTTTTTTTTTTCTTTTTTCTTTTCCTCTTTTCTTTTTTTGATAATGTTAACTTTGTATCGCTGTAAGAGAGAGTACAAGTGAAAGGGGGAAGAGAGGACCTCGAGTACCCACGAGGCAGGTACCTTGGTCAAAAAAATAGGTCCGAAGACCCTATACAAAAAATCAGCCATGTCCTGCCAGATTACAAAAATTAGAGTGTAGCAAAAATGGGGCTTATAAGAGACGCCCGAGTACAATAAAAAAGGAAAGGTAACTATAGTCCAGGGAAGCCTCTACGGTCCAGAGCAAAAAAGGAGATGGACCGGTCAGAGTCTTCCACACTTGCCCGTGCTCCGTCTTTAACAAGAAGATCAGCGAGCTCGTTTGACGTCCGCCAGGTATGCCTCCATAAGACGTTCATATCCCTGCATATATGATTAATTTCATCAAAAATTGTGGAGAGGTACCACGGAGAAGGGGAGGTGCCTGCTGCCCAAGAGATGATGTTTTGGGTGTCTCCTTCCACCATCAAGTGTTGGCCCCAGGAAAGCCATCGCTTCAGCGACCTGGGAATCTCCATGGCCCACATTTTCCAAGTAGGTGAGGAGAATATTGTTGTTGTGATCCCGAAATACCCCTCCTGCCCCTGATGGCCCTGGGTTTCCCAATGAACAACCATCAAAGTTGAGTTTGATGGCGTTGACTGGAGGGGCCAACCAGTTGTGGGGCCTTTGTTTCTTGTAAGGTTGGAGGTTCAAAATATTTTCCCACTGACTGAGAAAGGTGTTAGAAGAGATCCCTACAAAATCCTTGTGAGTTGAGGCCCAAAACGTTACTAAGGACGTAACCTTCTGGAAAAGCACTGGAACTTCTCTTTTGTGGCCTTTGAAAACCCTCTCATTCCTCTCTATCCAAATAACCCAAATGATTGCAGCGATTGCTGACTTCCACAAAGTTCTGCCGGCCTTAGGCCAATGGTAGCCGGGGTAGGAGGAATGAGAGCCTGGACCGAGGGTGGGAGAACCCATTGAATTTTAAACAGCTGAAGAGTACAGCTCCAGAGGTCAAAAGCCAGGCTGCAATGTAGGAAAGGTGAGGGTTAGTCTCTTCCTCAAGCAGGCACAAACTGCATCTGTTTGGAAGCGAAAGTCCTCCTCTTTGAAGGTGGTCGACTGTGAGAGCCCGTTGGCACATCCAATTGAAGGTTTGGACTTTTGGAGGCGCTATGGTTGACCACACTTTGGATTGGACAGAAGTGGGGTTCAGAGGGTAAGTAATGGGTTGAATAAGTTTGTTGTAGAAAGAGGCTACTGAGAAGGCACTCAAGGGAGAGAGAGTCCATACCAGTGAGTCAGTCCCTGAGGGAGATAAGAAGATGGGGTGTAAGGCTGCGGACATCGAGATGAAGAGTGTTGTCTCTTCCTCGATTAAGTTCCTTCTGAAAAAGGGATTCCAAGACCTTTTGCCACCTAATAGGACCATCTCTTCAGCGATGGTTGATTCTTTGTTGACGAAGAGGTGAAAGAGAGAGGGGAACCTAAGAGAGGCATGTCCAATCCAAAGGTCGGACAAAAAGCACACTCTAGAACCTTATTTGGGGTGGAAGCGGGATGGATTGGTTGAAAAGAGCAAGAGAGGATGAAAAGGACAGGCACCAGAGGGCCTACTACACCAGAGGGCCTACTACAGGAGGTCCTGTCAGGCACCCACTTATGAGCTGGGATCCTGTATTTGTTGCGAATGACCTGTGCCCAGAGGGAGTTTGGTTGAGTAGCCAATCTCCACCACCATTTCCCTAGTAGAGCCAGGTTTTGTTTTCTAAGATTCCTGATTCCGAGCCCTCCTTGGGATTTGGGTAGTCGGACTGTGTCCCAAGAGATTAGGTGGTGTCTGGTTGTTTCCCCTTGGCCAGACCAAAGGAAGTTTCTCATGAGCTGGTCCAGGTTATTAGCTACCGAGGCTGGCATGTGGAAAATGGACATTAAGTAGATAGGGGCATTGGCCAGAGTGGCTTTGACCAGCGTGGATCGACCTGCCAGGGAAAGAAACCTCCCTTTCCAGCCGGCCAAGCGCTTGTCCACTCTGTCAATAATTTGAGCCCATTGTCTTTTTTTGGGCTTCCCCAAGTCCAAAGGTATGCCCAAGTAGGTGGTGGGGAGGTCCTCTACTTTGCAGTCCCAGGAAGGAATAAGGGCTCTGATTTCTTGACTCGTGAGGCCCACCCCCAGCATATTTGATTTATCTATTAACTTTAAATCCCGTGGCAGTCTCAAAACAAATGAGAAACAGCCTCAAGTTGTAGATCTCCTGTGGGGACGCGTCAAGGAGGACTAGTGTATCATCTGCATATTGCAGACGAGACATTGAGGGGCCCTGTGTGCTACATTGGAAGGCTGAAAGAAGGCCTTCTTGATAAAGACAAGAAATGGACCTACTGAAGACCTCTGCGACTACAGCGAAGAGAAAAAGGGACAAAGGATCCCCTTGGCGAAGGCCTCTCGAGGATGGGAAGAAACCCTTCGGGCTCCCATTTATGAGAATAGAGAAATGGGGGTTTGTGATACAGCCTTGCATCCATATTCTCCACCGGTTACCAAAGCCCATCCTAGCCATCGTTTCGGCTAGTAGGGACCAATCGACGTTGTCATAAGCCTTTTCCCAGTCCATTTTGAAAATTAAACCTGGCTTCTTAGATAAGTGCCATGAGTGGAGACACTCATGCGCAATCATCGCCCCATCCAAAATCTGCCTGTCTTGGATGAAGGCAGATTGAGACGGAGAGATGATCAGAGGGAGGACGAGCTTTAGTTTGGAGGCTAATTCCTTCACCAGAATTTTGTATGAGGAATTGAGTAAGATAATGGGGCAAAAGTCGTTAAGCTCCTCATCCCCGTCAATTTTGGGAACAAGAGCAATAAAGGTAGCGTTTATTGCTTTGTTGAGGATCCCCCTATGGTAGAATTCTTCGAAGAAGCTACTGATATCAGGTAAAAAGACACCCTGGAAGGATTTGAAGGGGGCGACTGGGAAGCCGTCCGACCCCGAGGCTTTGTCTTTGGCAAGTTGGTCAATAGCACAGACGATTTCCTCTTGAGAGAAAGGTCGTTCCAACCACTGAGCAGGAAGAGTTAAAACGTCCAAGGTAGTCATTCTAGGCCTGAGGTCCAAAGGGGCAGTGTAGAGGGACTTGAAGTAAACAAGGATAGCAGATTCTATTTCATCGAGTTGAGTTAGAAAATGATTGTCCACTTTGATGGTGGAAATCGTATTCTCTTCTACGGCAATTTGCTATTCGGTGAAAGAAAGTTGTGTTTTAGTCCCATGTTTTAAGCCACTTGACTCTGGATCTCTGGTACCAGAAGAGTTCTTCTTTCTTAAGGGTAGAAAACTTGTCCAGCTTGTATTGTGTTCTAAGGTTAGCTTCTGTATCAGTGAGGGGTCTGGACTCTTCTACCCCATCGAGCTCTTGGATAGAATTGAGCAGGGAATATTTTGATTGGGAGTAGTTACTAGGTAAAGATGTGCTCCAAATTTTGAGAGATTTTTTCAAGAGTTGGAGTTTGAATTGAAGCTTAAAGCCTACTCTACCCAATACCTGAGATGAGAAAGAGGACCACCAACTAGGGATAAGGTCGGAGAGGGAGTGTTCTTCTAGCCAGGCCATATCGAAACGGAAAGGTTTCGGGCCCCTTCGAAAGGCCTAGATGTTTAGGAGGATGGGGTAGTGATCCAAGGTAGGTTTAGGTAGAGTGAGGGCATGGGAGCCAGGGAAGGCAGCCTCCCAATCCAGAGAAAGTAGAAGATGGTCCAGCTTAGCAAGGGAAGGTTGAGAAAAATGGTTTGACCAAGTAAAACCATTCCCTTGGAGAGGAATGTCTAAAGTTCTTAGCGGGAGACAAAGTCTGAGAAGTCGAGCATTCCTTGTGAGATGCTTGGATTGAGATTCCTTTCAAAGGACCACCTGGTGATATTGAAATCACAGCCCAAACACCACGCAAAGTGGGGTAAAGAGGCAACCAGTTCAAGTTCAGACCAGAGACGTGGACGAAGGGAAACGGAGTTGGGCCTGTTAATAGCACAGAATTTGAAAGGAAAGCCATCTGAGACCCTAGAGAGGAGGACCGTTACAGAGAAGGCTCCTATGTGGGAAGAATGGAGATGGTACTCAGTTGGGTTCCAGAGCACCCAGATGCCTCCAGAAGCCCCGTACGCCGGTAAGGTAACCCAATGACAGGGTCTTCTACCCCACACCTCGCGGATTAACCGGAGGTTAGGCTCTGGTTGTTTGATCTCTGTTAAGGCTAAGATAGCAGGGCTAAGTTTGATGGAAAAATCCCTGACAGAGTCCCTTTTGGACTTCTGTCCCAACCCTCTAATATTCCAGGAAAGGATTTGCGTAGGTAGAAGGAGGGACAGTAGGGGAAGCAATCCTAACCGATTGCCTCAAAGGAAAAATAAGCGGTGGGGTGGAAGGAGTTAAGGCACCAACAGAGTGTTTGTCATAGCTGATAGAGGAGAAGAGGTTTAGCAACTCTCTTTGACCTTTTACGCTCACCTTGGCTCGGCTTCGGGTGTCTGCTTGCAAGAACCGGTGCGCCGCGCCTTCCGGGCCCTCGTGTTCGAAACCCATAACCGGGTATAAATCCTTCATTCTATCTACCAACCTGTGGTTCCCATCCCCGTCGACCCTCTCGGCTTCCGCTGCTGCCAAGGGGGTAGAGATGGGTGCAAGAGAGGTGGGTGCTGTAGAAGTTTTGGGTAGATCTTGGAAAGTAAGAGAACAAGGCAAGGAAGCAGGTGAAGGCAGCTCCAATAGAGGTTCCTGTGGTTTGGGAGGGGGAGAAACAAGGGTAGAGGTCTGGAGGTAAGGGGGGAGAGGCCACCGGAGTAGGGGTGGAAGCAGAGACTTCCGGCGTTTAAGAGACGGATCCAGGGGAAGCTACAGGGGAGGGGGTCGGCTGGAAATACTGATGAGAGGGGGGAGGGAAAGCACCAAAGACAGGGGAGGGGGGAGGGGGGCAAGAGAGGTTTCGCCAAGACCCTCGAAGGGACCAGGGTTAGGTGGGGGGGTGGGGGGGAGTAAAGTGGGAGGAAGTGGTGGGGGTAGGAGTGGGGAACAACATATGGCCAAGTAGAGTAGGTAGGAAAAGGGAAGAGAACAGTAGCTACCCTGCCGATATGGACAATTTGCGAAGATTGGGGAAATTAAGGGGCGACAAGCAAGGAGAGGCAGGTCAAGGGAGTGTACGACCATGATGCCATAAGGAAGCAAAGAGGTGTCCAAATCCATAGACGAAGGAGAAGAGAACCACACTAAAGACGACTGGAAGCAAACATCCTCTAAAGCAAGTGGCAGGAACGACAGGGAGAGGAGCAGAAGGGGCCAAGAGAAAGAGCCAAATTCTCGGCTCTCAGCTTGAGAGGGGGAGGTGAGGTGAGATAACAAGGTAGGGGGCCTTCCAGGGGGAGGTAGCAGAGGAGAGGAGGGGGAAGAGGAGACCCCCTATGAACCAAGAGGGGGCAAAGAAAGGAAGGAGAGGTTGGTATGACGGGGAGGAGGGGATGACTCACCCTTGGGAGGGGAAGAGGAGACAGGTGGCAGGAAGTCTGTCACTGACAAGACGGTGGTAGGTGAGATAGGGGACGCGGACGACTGTGGGAAGCCAGATGGAAAGGTGAGGGTTGAGGTGTCTAGGGGAGGTTGAGGTGGCTAGGGGGCAGGTGAAAGGAAGGAGCAGGCGTACGGGGGAGGTTGAGGCGGCTAGGGGCCAGGTGAAAGGACGGAGTCGGCGTACGGGGGAGGTTGAGGCGGCTGGGCCCGGCGAGATTCTTAGCATTAAATGCTAAAGCATGTGAAGAAGCTAGTGATAGCGAACCCAAGGACGAAGAGGACAGCCCCATCTGCCGCGTGTCAGGCATGCGGGGACAGATGGCAGGAGAGAGCCGAAGGCACAGGGACAAGTGTTTGGGCCTCGTCAGAGGTTCTCGGGATAAGGGTAATAGCCAAAGGGCCAGAGATGTGGGGGTCCGGGTCAGAGGCACTGCCCGACGGCCCAGGGGGGAAAGGGTGGTTCGTGTCCACCACTACCTCCTTCTCACGTCAATGTAAGAAATGGATCGAAAGGGCCGGGTTAGACCCACTGGGCTCTACTGCCTGGCCGTCTACGGAGCAGGGGGCCTTAGAACTGGGCTCAAGACCCACCTTCCCGGGTCGGTGTAAGAGAGGGACCGAAAGGCCCGGGCTAGACCCTCCAGGCTCTACTGCCTGGCCGTCTACAGGGCATGGGCCCTTGGAACTGGACTCGAGACCCACCTGTGATGCCTATTTGTTGGCAAAGGCAGAACCCCGGTGAGCGCCATGTGGTTGCCAGGAGGGGGGACATGCAGAAGATCTGGGCCCGGCGCGACCCGGGACAAGGACGGAACCTGGGGGCTGGTGGGGGCGATGCCGCTGGAGGTAGCGTGGATTCAAGGAAACTGTGGTCCAAGCAGAGGTTGAAGGACCCTTGGGCACGGGAGAAGTCGGAGAAACAAGGAAATTGGCTAAAGGAGGGGAAGCCTCCGACCATGAGAGAGAGATGGGGTAGAAGAGGTTGTTAGCTTCTATCCACACACAAGGTGGGATGAGCTTTGTATCCAGAACCTCCATAAGCAAACGGATGGAGCCAAGAGGGAGGGTTTCAATGGACTTCCAATGGATTGAAATCAGAGTTCCACAGGCTTCCACCACTCTCCCAAACGTGGACAGAGACCATGCATGGAGGGGCAAGTAGTGTAGGGTGAGCCAAATTTTTTTCCTTCTGAAGGCACCTTCCAGAGGGGTCCATGCATGAAGCCAGAGATTAGCCCCTTTGAAGGCTAGGGGTTGGGAGTTCTGTAACACCTGGCATGCTTGTTCTGTAGACGAGAAGGAAAAAAGGAGGTCCCCCCCGGAGATAGACCTGACGGTGATGTTTGGGTCCTGCCAGGTGCTTTGACCCCATTTTTCTATGCCTCTCGCATCACCTCGAGGGGGCTGGAACGTGCCAACCAGAGAGGCTAGGAATTTGACTTGAAGAAGGGAGGACTCTTCAGGGAGGATGGAGACGACGAAGGGGCAAAATGAGGAGGCCTTGCAAGGAGTGGAAGAAATCCCCTTTGTACCCACTGAGGAGGCAGAGGGAGCAGGAGAAGACGAGGGGCGGGCTGTTACCTACAAGTAGGAAGTAGGGAAAGAGGTGGTGGGATCCTCTGAAGCCACTTGAAAAGAGGCCAGTGGGGATGCCTCTAACTTCTTCGGTGCAGAGAGCAAGGGGCCAGAGGGCCGGAGGGGGGGCAGAGCCTTGGAAGGAGGAGGGGTAGAAAGGCGGAAGGGCTTGGGGTAGAGGTCATAGATAACACTCCAATTGAAAGGGGAGAGAGAGGAGGAAGGGAGACCACGATGTCTCCGCTTCTTCATACTTAACCATGACATTAATGGAGATTTAAGGAAGCAATAGTTCCTGCTCAATTTTTACAAGCATACCATTTTTCTTTTCCTCTTTTTTTTTCCTTCTTTTTTTCCCCTGCCTCTTTTTTTTCCCTGCCTCTTTTTTTTTTTTCCTATTTTGAAAGAAACCATTAAAGGCTAGAGCAATGAAAACTGTGTCCATGGAAAAAAGAGGCCATGTGAAAAGACTCCAGGGATGAAAGAAACCAAGTGAGTCTACCTACCTGATGAAAGAGGCTAATAGGGCAGGTAAAATACTTCGATGAGAGAAGCCATTTGAAATGGTTGGAGCGGATCCAACTATCTAGGTGCTGGGCTGCGTCTCTCTCACCTTGGCGTGTGAGTAGGCCTTGGTTAGATGAAGTAGACCCATAGCCTGGGCTGGATAGGCCTAGTCCCTATGATGCGCATCGGATTCAGGGTACTCTATCGAGGTCAGTTTAGCCCAATAGTGGATGTCGATCTAGAAGGAACCCAAGAAACTCCTGAGTAGAACCGGACAACAGGAAACCAAAACCCCCATGCACGTGCCTCACCTTCTCTCTCTTTTACACTCAACAAAACCCTTTCGGACAAAGATATACCTTTCTGCTTTGGGTGAAGAATGCAATCATCGAGTTGTGTGAGGCGTAGAAGAGTAATTTAGTGAATATCTTTATATCGCGCTAGACCAAAAGTAGACAAATTTGGAGATGGAATCTCAGCCACTCAGAGAGATTTAAAATATACATTTTATGTTCTACCCATAATCCAAAAAACTCAACATCCCACCTTAAATAAGGGCAGAAAAGCAATTCTTTATTGGGACAATCTCAAAACTTGCATATAGAGGACGGCAACTTCCATAAAACAAAAAAGAAAATTGAAAAAGAAAAAAAGACAAAAGGTAAAAGAAATGGTTTATCACTCCAAATATAACGAAATGCAATTTAACCTACTATCTGGATGGGAATTTCAGAACAGTAATCTATGACAATATAAATGCATGATATGCCAGATTATATACTAATGAAGACAAAGGAAAAAGGAACAGTGAGTGATAAAAGAAAAGTGAAGAAGATTCTGTAAGTGAGAAAAATACATGAAGAGAAGATAACGCACCTTATTTGGCACTAAACCAGCAGATTTTATATCTTCCACCAGCTTATCAGCCTTTTTATGGTTTCCTTCCACAGCATATGCATTAAGCAAAGAGCTGTAATGGAAGATATTTGGGGAAAAACCCTCCGCTCTCATTTGCTGAAAGAATGTTTCAGCTTCTTCACATTGATTATTTGAAGCACAAATAGCTAAAAGAGACCCATATATGACGCTGTCCATGCAAAGACCGCTAATTTTTAGTTCCTTGATTAGCTGCAAAGCCTGTGAATAGCCATTTTTATTTTTATTGCAACCTGCAAGAAGCTGGCAGAGAGAGAGGCAAAGATGATCAGAAAACTGAGACCCTTAAAGAACTCAAACTATAAATATTCAAGAGAAATATAAGAGCTTAAAAAGCATGTATCAGTTAGGGACTTGAATATTCAAGAGAAATAAAAGAGCTTAAAAACCATGTATCAGTTAGGGACTTGAATATTCAAGAGAAATAAAAGAGCTTAAAAACCATGTATCATGCATCAGTTAGGGACGACAAGCTAATATTGCTTACTGAACTATAGGTCACAGTATCCGGAGTGAGACCCCCCTTCTTCATCTGTTCAAACAACTTGATACTGCTCTCAAATTTTCCATTCCTAGCCAGACAGCCCAAAATGGAATTGCATACAGTCACATCGTAAAGTGTAGGTTCATCCTTTATACTCTGGTATACTTGTAAAGCTTTCACAGTATTGCCACTCCTGCCCATGTATTTGATGAAGCTGCTGTAAGATGAAATATTGACCTTCCCAAGCTTCTGCATCCAATTAAAAAGCTGCACAATGCAACAAAGCACTATGTAATTACACCCATTTGCACCAATATGCAAGTCTTTTTACTTCTTTTTTTTTCCGTGTGAGGAGAAAACTAAAAGGATATATGAATGAGAAATGTGTGAAGATGCACAAACAATACACACCTATTATCCACTAGTATTTAGTTCATCCCACTAAAAGTCATGCAATTCATGCAGTTACGCTGCAGAAACCTAGAGTTTTTTTTTGTTATGTATCAAAATCCCAATCCCATAAGAGTTTGGGTTTTAACCACAAACAAATCGGGTAGGTTGCCAACGAGCATGGAGTTCAGAATCAAAGTCATAAGACCATGCTAAAGCTCTAGAAGTTTAGAAAATGAAGTTTTAGTACGGAGGTTTCGGATAAGACCAACAAACTATTTGAAAGGTGGAAAGTCAGTGTTCTTTTATTTTAGCATAACCCAAAGTGTTTTGGATGGCCTGTTATAAATAGATAGATGAAAATCCATTGCACGCAAAAGAATTACCAAATCGGGTTCTTTCACCATGCTTAGCAAAATCTTGAACAATGCATCCCACACCTAATATTTATTCTTAAAATGTACCAGAGTTAAACACTAGACTGGAAAGTAATAGATCTGATTGAACTCTGTTAGGTTTTGAAAGTTTTCCCACTGAAGTTTGAGATATTCTATAATTTTAAGGTGCTTTTGGCTTTCAATTTGGTGCAAACGATTTCTAAGCAAAGAATCCCAAGTAAAGGAAAGACTAAAGGTCAATGCAGCAAGGATAGAATACAATCTTCTGTGGGACTGCTGATCTTTCAAACATAACACTTTGAAGATGTCACTACTACAATACTCCAATGACTCGCAGAAATCATAGTGTTTGGGAACTTCCATAAGGTACAGATCATTGATGCATGTACAAGCATCTGGTATTTTAATTTCCATCAAGGAGACAAGGACTGCAAAATTAGTTGTAAGGAAATTTCCAAGGTTAACAATTTATGAGGGGGTTAACATCATTTGGGATAGATAGTGAACTTATAGTAGTATAAATGTGAAAACAAGCCTCCATTGTAATTGCATTGAAAACACTCGTTATATGAAGTATAAAACAAATAGTTATTCCATCAATAGCACCTGAGAAATCTCCCGCCATTTATTAGACTTCCCAAAATTTCGCAGAATAATATTCAGATCTTGCAACTGCAACTTGCCTCCCAATCTGCAAAATACTGATGGCCATCAGCTCCTGAATGCTAGCTGAGCCTCTTTGTTTTTTATTTTTTCTTTTTCTGAGAGGTAGCCAAGAAGTTGAAACCAATAACTATAACAAAACAAGTTGCTCGAACAAAGTTTAATTTTTGGTGCACTATACACTGAGATTGTTGTCCAAAATAAAAATGTAAGCAATCTAGACATTAGGACAGTTGTGACTTGAATCGACTGCAACCTTCACGGAGAAATCATAGAAAAGTTTCAAGTTTTGATAGTGCATGCAGTCCATAAAGATAATATTTGGAATAACAAGTCTCAAACCCAAAAAATAAACTGAAAGACCACTTCCACACAGGTGTAGAGTTTGAGCTTGATAAGGCTCTTTTGTCGATTGACATGATTTTGTTGTTATAAAGTTGTATGGTTATTTAATTTCTTCATTCCCTATGCTGATATGTTTCTTTCAATTTCCTCATTTTCAAAAAAAATGTGACTAACTAACTGTGCATGTAGATTGGGGAGCGATCGATTTGAGCATTTCATGAGCTCAAACTTAATATTGCGACTAAAGGGGTTGTCGCACAGTTAAAAAACAGCACTTTCAAGTTCATGATACCTCCATTTTAAGTGCATGGAGCACCCATCTCTTTTAGCTATCTCACATGATGGTTCGTTAGCAGGAGTATTTCAACCTTAGCAATATGGTTCTCTGAACTTAGTCAAAAACTTACCCTTTACACAGACCAGATAATTCTGACTGCAAGGAAAATGGTGAATAGCATTAACATAAAGAAAAAAAGTTGAAATGCGTTGATCATGGACTTAATTCAACTTGGTGGCCCCTACCCCCATTCAAGAACAAATGAACTACGTTCTTCTATCTAACATATAGAAAACCCATATTTCCTAATTGTTGCCACAATAAGGCTTCTGCATAAAGATCTGTTGCTTGTGAAGGACTCTGCAGCTCTAAGAATTGACAAAGAAACACCACAAAATAACTAAAGGAGTTTCCCAACATTGTGTTTGAGGATGTTGGGTGCTCCTCGGACGAATCTTCATTTTGCAAACACATGGCAAAGTCACTGTACAATGCCTGCTAGTGGAGAATCTGTCAAGATATAGAATGATAAATGGCACGTCCACATTGAAAGTTTGATGATGTCAAAAGATGAAAAACCACACAGACGAATGCTGATGAAATAGATGACAATGCACAGTGTTGGTTGAGAGATTGAATTCATGATAAACAAAAAAGTGTCAGAAATAGCCATCGGAGGTTTTATATCATCAGACATTGGAAAAGACTTATGTAAATCAGCCTGCAACATGGGTTTGTTTCAAATTCAAAAACTAGAGGGAGAAATACAAACAAGGACGAAACGGAAACAGAATGGTGGAAAGCCCAGAAATTATAATCCCCAGAAAATGAGTTTCAGAATAGAAAGAGAAATAACAGAGTGAGGACTGAAAGCCAAACAAATAGGTAAAATCCCATACAAAAGCATATCAGATTACCAACAAAAGAAATAAGCAAAACCAAATGGAAAGAACTGAGCTTTCGGCGCATGAGTTCAAGCAATGGACCTGGAAAGAGCTGAACCCAAATCAGAAGCCCCTTGAATCTCAGTTATTGCAGCCCTCCTTTCGAACCAAGGGAACGCATTATCCCGAACCGTGAGCCCATTAACCGCGTCCTCAGAAAGCACACGACTAACGCCTGCTTCACTAGAAGTGGAACCAGGCTTGTTTCTGTTTGTTTGAGAGAAGCCATTGTCCAGCTCTGCAATGTATTTTTGAACCAGAGAATGGGAAGTGGAAGTGGACTTGAATTGTGGATAGGAGAGAGCGACCCAAGTCCGAGGGCCCCTTGGACACTTTGGAAGCGTGCAAGGTGAACGCAGAGGAAAATAAATGGGATCTAAACGAGACCCACTGATGCTCTGCATCTCTCTCTAAACCCTCTCTCCTCTCTCTAGGCCTTCTATCTCTAAGCCTTCTCTGAGCTTTCAGGAAACGGTACTCCAGCAAGTCAGTTCATTGGTCTCTTGCAGAAGCAAAATGGTCAAGAAAATAGGACCGGGTAACTTATCTACCCAAGTAATGCTGTGATCCGTGAATGGGGTTTTTATTCATGTGCGTTCCCTTCCCAAAAAAAAAAAAAAAACGATTTTTAAGTGTTGATGGACGTGATCGATCGACAAAATATTTTTTTGAGATTCAATAATTAGGAGTCAAAATATATGTTTAGGCAAAATATATGTTTAGGCGATCTACAAAATATTTTTTTGAGCTTTAATATTTAGGAGTCAAAATATATGTTATAGGTGATTGTAAGAATTTTCAGCACCAAAACTACAACAAGATTTAAATGTGCGTCTTATTTTGATCATTAAGGTGGACACCTTATACAAATTGCACACAATAAATTATAGGTGGAATATGATTTTTAGTATCACAGTGAATTCCTTAGTGCCTCTAACATATATTGTAATACGAGCATGTATATTAGGGAAATGTTTTAATAAGGTTGCAACCTTAAAATGTAGAATCACATATGCAACTCAAAAATCTATTGAAAATGTTGTTTTAATGTTGAAAACCTCTAATCGATCATCTCGACATCGAGATGTATAAATATGGAAAAAAAAAAGTTTTTGAGTCCCTGAAAGAGTGCATCTTGCAACACATTATCTAGACCGTTCATTTTCAAGATTTTCACGTATTTATAGATCTACTTGATTTTAAAAATTTTTAATTAGGTATGAAAATAGAGTTTAAGATAATACTGAGAATTTTTTACAAAAAAATACATGTTATGATAAAATTTTAAGGTGCGCCTTAATTGGATTGTTTAAGGAGGGTCATACTATATATTTACTCCTTTTGGTATATGACCCACTTGGGAGGATTTTTTTTGGACATGAAATTCAAATAATCCCCTACAATTATTTTCAAGAGAGAAAATTGGATTAAATGTTTTTCTAACACTTAGATATCACCTTCAAACAATTTGGCAGTCTATGTTCAATTTTGGACAGCACTCTTTGAAATGCGAAAAGTGTGCAATTAAAATTTTCTCTATTTTTTTAGTTAGTCTATAGTTCGAAGAAGTTGTATAACTAAAAGTTGGGATCCTAAAAACTCCTAGATTAGATTTTAGAGCAAATTATGTACGAGCACTTTTAGGAGGCCCTTTTACCATTTGGTGATATTGTTCCCATATATTACGAGCATCAACCCCCCCTCCTTCCCCCCTTGTTCCGGCCTTTTTTTTCCTTAAATTGTCCTCCTTGACAATGAAACCACAGCATAGGAGGCATATTCTTTCCACAATCACCAAGAGCCATCTGACGTTCGCATTACCAGACAGCTCGCGTCATTGTTACTTTCTAGTTCTTTGTTGTCTAGTGTTCGAGATATCAAACAGATCTTTGGATTCCCTAAAACTCAGTGAGCCCTCTCTTCGCGTCATTTCTCTTCTCTCTTGCGCTCTATTTCCTCTCTCTCTCTGTCTCTCTCTCGCTCTTTGTAAACCAGAGCCTTCTTTCTTCACCGAGCAGCCATCTGACACGTTTGGGGTTATTTCATCCCAAAACCTCAATCCGCCATTAATCTTATTTTCTCCAAAATAAAACAAATCCATTAAACCTACCTAATTAGATAGCCAAATGTGTGCAACTGTAGCTTCAAATGGCTACTCCACAAAGAGAGATTATTTAGATCATTTATTTTTGCAATATTTGGCTATATGATGGTACTTTTTGCAATTAAAACAATGAACATTATAAGTAAAGTTTGCATTCCAAGATATATATTCACATGCAGGTGGCACGGCCAATCATACAAGGAGATATTTTTACTGACACCTATTACTCCATGAAAGAGATTCTTTAGATCATTCATTTTTTGGTTAAGCTTAGGCCCTTGATATCCCTTTTGATTTTTACCCATCTTGTTTTTATCTTTTCCCTTGCCGGTTTTCTTAAAAGATTTAGAGTTGGGTATCAGATTTGTTGGGCTCATGAGTCTCTGAAAGTTGGAGTGTCACTAGTCATCCTTTGTCTGCTTTTGCTTTGACCTTTATGATGATCTCTTCCTACTTAAGCATGCTCTCTTGGGTTGTTAGGGTAGAGGTGAAGGCTTCCCATGTGATAGGATGAGTATTCAACATTTGGCATATTTGCATATTCTTGTCATATGTTACTTGAGCTGCCTCAAGCTCTCAGACCTGTGCTCTGAACTTCTAGATGTGATTGATCAATTTTTCCTCCTTATTTCAAGATTGAGTATTACTTCATTGCTAGGATTCCCCTTGTGAGGGAAGGAGTGGCATAATCTTTCTCAAGTTTCCGATGGATTTATTTTGCAATCTACAGGGTCTGATACTCGAGACTCTAGGAATGATTCATGGGCATGAAAAGGAGATACTTAAAATAAAGTATTTTTGCCTGGCATTACTTCGTGGCTTGGTAAGGGAGTTCTCTATGAGCATCTGCCTGAGTCCTTCCTCAAAGCGAACGTAGCCAATCTTATATTTCCATGAGGCATAGTTCCTCCCATCGAATTTTTTACATTAAAAATTCAACCGTGAAACCTTTGCCTACCATGTTCTTGACTCTAACATGCAACTAAAAAAAGGACAAATGAAACAAAATTATCCAAGAGATTGGAGACCCTGACTCATAACAATTGGTCTTGGCTTATGTTAAATTTGATGCATCCCAAGATATGTCACAAAGACAAAAGGGAATTTCACAACCATAATAAAGTGTAACTAGTATTTCTTTAAAAGGAAATAGGAAATGGGTAGTATTTAGAACATATGGATGGAGTGGCCAAAAGGGCCACACTCTAATTAGTTTTATAGTGAATTGTCCTAGGGTTTTATATTTTCTTAGGTCTTTTGATTTATCCGAAGAACGAAATACTAATGAAAATTATTCCCCTTATTCCAAGGAGTGGTGAGGAGGTAAGGACACAATCATCATAGGTCTACTAAACATATGTTGGATATCAAGTTTCCTACTCTATTTTGGCCCCCTTGTGCAACTCATTGTATTGATCTTATGCTATAAGATTTTAGGAAGTTCGATACAGTTTACAAAATTGTGGAAACAATCAAATTAATCACCAAATTCATATATAACCACAGATTAGACATTAGCTTGATGTATAGGCATACAAATGGTTGAGAGCTAATCATGCCAACAATTTAGTGGAATGAATTAATTGTGTTGATCTAGAAGGGCAGCAAGGACAGATATCTCTAACTTCACTTTTAGCTCATATTTTTTGACTAGTGTCACAAATATTATCCAAATTATAGAGCCCCTTGTTAAGGTCTTGAGAATGGTCGATGGTGATGACAGGCTTGCCATGGGCTATATTAATGAAGTTATAAATGAGCAACAACGGCTATTAAAAAAATATTTACAAGGGAAATAAGTTAGATGACAAGTGTTATTTTGATTGGATGGTAAAAGGGCTGGAGTTGTGGCGGTAGAACCGCCATACTCTAGTTACCACATTATGGTTTCGATTTCGACCATTAACGCCACCCCATTAATACCTTCAAAAAGTTAACTCTTAATCTACTTGGAAAAAAAAAACGGTAGGGGCCGTCTTCCGCATTGAATCACCCAAAAAAAGAAAGTGCCATTTGGATGTTTTTGAAGCAAGAAAAGCAAGTATGCCTTCCTATCAGTCATGTAGGACATTTGCTTACTCCCCATTTTTCTATAATATTTGCTCTAGCTAAGGTGTCAGCCCTGGAGTACTTGATTACATCAACTGCACTACCAAATGTTCGAATCTGAATGAAGATCAACCAATAAATCAAATTATATTAAGAAGCGACATGAAACTTTGGTTCTCCCATAGCTATTCATTCACGCAATGCCTTTCTCCCATACATGATAATTGAGTTTTAACTCTTCATAATTACAAATTTTAATATTATGTTAATTTTTAAATTAAAATATTTTAATATTAGAAACTATTATATATTACAACATAATTACCAAATTATTGCCCTAGTTTTGTATATGTATAATTCATGGGTGTGGTTTGTATAGAGCCTAAGCTCTAAACAATCACATTAGATCCTACCTTTAAATAGAGTCGAGAAATGTAGTTTTAATATTGGAAATCTTTGTGATAGCTTAAAATATATTTTCATATTTACTTATAAAGTTCAAAGCTTAAAAAATAGTGTAGATTGACAAATCTATGAAAACTTGGAAATCTTGAAATTGATGGTCAAAAAATGCGTTACAAAGTACACTATTTCCAAAACTTGAAATCTATTTTTTTCTCATGTTCATACATCTTGATGTCTAGATGATCAATTTAAAGATATCTGGGCATCGAAACAACATCTTCTAGTGAGATTTTTGAGGTATGCTCAAATTTGATTGTTTAGAGCCTCGGCTTCATATAAATTTTTCCCACAATTCATTGGTGGGCACATTTTGGAAGTCACGTCGCTCACCTCCAAATAGTGGCTATTTATATCCTTAGCTAGAATTGCAGTGCCACAGGACGCGACATGAGAATACTTAAAAAAATAATAAGTTGGAGTATCAAATATTTAATAATTTGGTTTATGTTATGTATGACTCGAGGACAAGGCAAAGGTAAGAGATAACATTTCAATGAAATACTTGTCAATTTATGTGTTATACTTGTATTTGTTGAAGATAGACCAAGTCAAATTGACTGGTCAAGTTGGTTATTGGTGATAAGCCTCATATTATTTTCCTCTATCTTCAATATTCATTGTGATTATCTTCTATATATAGAGGCACGTATTTGTATAATTTTTTATCCAAAAATAGTGAAGATGTAGTCAGTTAGGGCTTTGGATCTGTCGACTTAAGGCTTCGACATGTACCACGTAAATATTGTGTTAACGGTTCTCTCTTCTTCTATCTCCATGTATACTCCCTGCCACAAATTTTAACAGTATTATTTATTTTTCATAACTAAGAATTGGTTATTGTATATTACAATGAATGCATATAAGGACATTAAGCAAGTAAAAAATCATCGATCTTATTAATTTGGATATAGTTCACGTAGTTGTGGATTAGGTGGTGGAAGAGGACCAAGGAATCCTCGAAGATGATGAGGAGCTCAAGTCTCAGATGAGAATGAAATAATCACCATCAAATTGGCCATTTGATGGAGATTGTGATCAAGGTCTACTTGGATTAAGTATAAGGCTATGACCATGTTGTCCTTGTTTATTTTTTTTCTCTAATGATCTTCAAAATTCAAAATATTACAATAAACATACTGAAACTAATTTATCCATGTTTTAATACAGATGACGGGGCAAATGTTGAAGAGGGGGATTACTTCATGGAGGACATTGATAAGAAACCTTAGATCTATTATCTACTTTAGAAAATAAGTATTGAGACAATGGGATATGAAAAATTTGGATGTGTTTGACGATAATTGGACTAGTAAAATAAGCTCTATCTTATTATACGTATATGGTTAAGATAGAGTTGTTGATGGATGATAATATGACGAAAATCATCATCGTTATAACCTTTTTCCAATTAATTGGGGTCGACTACATGAATCCCAATCCGTCATTCTGTTCTAATAAAAGCCATACCCTCAATGAAGCCATAAGTCTTTATATCTTTTCAGACTACTTTCTACCACGTCTTTTTGGGCCTAGCCCTTGCCTTTTTTGGTCATACCCCTTGAACTAACTCACATGACCTAATAGGTATTATACTTGGTCAACGCCGCACATGGACACCCACCTAAGTCTACTCTCTCTCATGTTTTCGCCAATTAGTACCATACCTAAATTATCATGATCAATGGTTTAAAAAACGGATCGGTGACCCGGATCGGGCTTCCAAAGAACCGATCCGGATCGGCGAATCGGCGATCCGGATCAGGAATCGGGTGAATCGGTCAGAATAAAGCTTAAAAAAAATCCGAAAAAATTATTAAAATTCATTATAAATATTATTTTTTAGGAATTCAATAAGAAATGAGGGTACTCCATTAAGAATTTTCATGTTGTTGAATGAATATGCGAATATTGATATGTTCTTTCCCTGCATGAACTGTCATTCAACATTTAATTTACATCACACAAAAGGATAAACATATAATTATCATGGAATAAGTATATCAACATACATGGACTACAATAAAGCATAAAATTAGTAACATATGATCTAAAAATAAAATGATAAACGACGTTATTGTTCTTTTTGGTCACGCTGGTGCCATTGATTGAATTCGTTTAACAATTCATTGATTCGATCTAAAAACAAATCATCGATATTAGCAGGCGTCTGACTATTCCCCAATCCCTTAGTGTTAGTGTTTTGTTGTGTTCCCAATCTAAAATCCCCGAAGATTGTCCATCCTTCATGTTCACCTGCACTGTCATTCTCATCCCTACATTGTTGCTGTTGGGACTCGATATGTGAATAATATGGTTGGGATAGGGTGGCCTCAGAATCATCATCTCTCTCATTTTCTCTTTGAATAATATGGATTAAAAAAAAAATAACAAATTTTCAAAAAAATCGATCATGGATTAAAAAAAAAAAATCACAAATTTTCAAAAAATTCTATCATGGATTACAAAAAAAAATTCGATCATGGATTAACAAAAAAAAAATCAAAAATTTTCAAAAATTTCTATCATGGATTACAAAAAAAAATTCGATCATGGATTAAAAAAAAAAATTCACAAATTTTCAAAAAATTCAATCATGGATTACAAAAAATTCGATCATGGATTACATAAAATTCGATCATGGATTACATAAAATTCGATCATGGATTACAAAAAAAAGCAAACAAAAAATTCAATCGTGGATTACAAAAAAAGAAAAAAACAATTCGATCATGGATTACAAAAAATTCAATCATGGATTACAAAAAACTCTATCATGGGTTACAAAAAAAGCAAAAAACAAAAAATTCGATCATGGATTACAAAAAAAAAAACAAACATTTCGATCATGGATTACAAAAAAAAAAAAAAACATTTCGATCATGTATTACAAAACATTCGATCATGGATTACAAAAAATTCTATCATGGGTTACAAAAAAAAAACAAAAAATTCGATCATGGATTACAAGAAAAAAAAACAAACATTTCGATCATGGATTACAAAAAATTTGATCATGGATTACAAAAAATTCTATCATGGGTTACAAAAAAAAAAAAAAACAAAACATTCGATCATGGATTACAAAAAAAAAAAAAACAATTCGATCATGGATTACAATAAAATCCATCAAGTATTACAAAAAAATCTATCATGGATTACAAAAAAAAAAATAAAAAAAATAAAAAAAATAAAAAATAAAATAAAAAAATCGTACGGGACTTCTTGATTCACTGTACAGACCCGCCGATTCCGTACAGTGAATCGGCGGGTCATTGTACAGAATCATCCGGTTCTCTCTAGAACCGGACGATTCCCGTTTTTTTCACCGATTCGATCCGTCCATGGCGATTCCTGAGTCGAACCGGGCGAGTGCGGTTCGACTCGGCATTTTTTTAAACACTGATCATGATAATATCATGAGAATGTAACTTTTTTAAGGAATTATTTATTTATTATACCATAAATCATATCTTCTTTATTGGCTTAAAAAGTCAAATACGCTTTATTTTGTTGTAATTATGCATCACGGACATTAATAATTTATGAATATTAATGTCATAGGTCAGATGATATTAGGTATTTGAATCATGGTAATTTACTAATTTTTAAAGTCTAATATTTAATTTTTTGCATGAGTTGGATTTTTACCACAATTTTTGAAATTTCTCTTATTTTTAACCATTTTTTTGATGGCTTTACCCAATATTTTATTTATTTATGTTTATTATTTAAAAATTAGTCATCTTTTAATATTTTTATATATAAAAAGGTCTGACTTCCAGTCAAACTGGTTTTAAGTGGACTAGTCCCTTCCTCGGTTTGAGCATCAATCTGTCCTGATAACATTGGCATGAACGATCACCTCTGCATGGACAAAACAAGGGCATTTATGGATGCTTTTACTTGATGAATCCAATAACATAGTCTCATACTTCTATCTACTTGTAACTTTTGAAAAATCTCGAGGCAACATTTCCAAGTCAAATTGCAATTTGGGCTTGTAAGAAAATTTCTCACCAGCAATGTGACCTTAAGGATGTATGATTCATAAATTATAATTACAAAGGTACTCCATGTTATTTTTATAAAATTTTAATTTGGCTTCCTCCCCCCCCCCCCCCCCCTCTCTCTCTCTCTCTCCCCTATCACCACTATTTTACCACCATTGCCTCCACCACTACCGCCACCAATAATTGCTACCACCATCACCATCAAACCGTCGCTACCATTTAGCCGTAGCAACGACATCGCCACCACTATCACTACTCCACCACCATAGCTCTACTGCTACCATTTGACCACAACTTACCCACCAACACCAATGTATCAGAACCATGTCACCATTGCCTAGCCACCACCACTACCAATGCACTTTACCACACCTCCACCTCTACTGCTGCCGCCACCACTATCACGCTATCTTACTTCCATTATAATTTATAATGAAAATCATTATAATTAAACACACATAGATAGAGAATGACAACAAGCGAAAATGCTAATGGTCAATTAAAAATTAAAAGAAAAACACCACTCCTAAATTCTACAACCAAACAGTCCCTAAAAAAAGGAATTGTGGGATGCCAACTATATATATTGGAGAGGACTACTGCAATGACAGGGGAGGACAAGGTATCTTCCCATTTTGACACATGAAAATAGGCTAAGTATCATCTATGTTTATAAACAAGAACATGATATCCTTGATGTGTCGACGCAGGCGTAAGTGCAAACCGGCCTTATACTAAAATAGTAAGGCACACCTTTAAATTTTGTTGGAAGATGTAGTTCTAGTATTGGAAACCTTATGATAACTTGAAAATCTATGTCCAACCGTACATTATGAAAATTAAAATTTCAAAAAGAGTGCAGATCTATGAACACTTGGAAAATATCGAAAATAAACGGTCCAAGTAACTCGTTCCAAGATTCACCATTTGTAGGACTTGAAATTCTTTTTTCTTCTTTATATCCATATATTTTAGGGTCGAGATGATTAATTAGAAGGTTTTTCAACTTCGCAATATTTTTTTCTACACCTTATTTCTATACTACAAAGTCACAACCTTATATAAACTTTATCCTTACATAAACTATTATTTTCATCAAAAGTCCAACATAGTTCATTCATACGCAAGCAAGCATTTGAATCAATGTCACAAATGTGGAAGTTCGATTTCATGCTTGAGAAATTAACAATCTAGACACTGGATTCTCTTAACCACTTATATTTAGAATGACAAATTACCAGACATTATCACTGGACATCATCCAAATGGACTACACGAGGTTCCAAACTCCCTTGCACTTGAGATACATTTCGATAGCATTAAAATAATAACTCAATAATATTTTGAATATAAGTGAGTATACTATAGTCTTGCGAGAGCATAGTGTATATCTACTCTCTCATTTACAATATCTACTTGTGAAAAAAAAAAAATTTCAGTATAAATTTTGGAAATCACTTACGAATCACTAAATGATTATTTTTAAAAAAAAAAAATTTGAATTTTGATTTTTCTTTGACATTGAGATCTTGTCCTTGTAAAATTTAGACAGTCTCTATATAATTTTGAGGCACTATTTTTCTAGTACATAGAGAGTCCAGATCATATATTTTTTTTTAACTAAGATTAAGAGCTTACATTCCCAAAATTTGGGGTCCTAAAAGTACTTATATGATGGGATTTACCTGAGGGAATAAATACATAGTATACTCCCATGGAAGATAAAATCTTTTGTCTTCGAGTCTTGATTATGTGATGACTTTCAAAAGCTTAAGTTCAACGATTGCTTAGAGTTTGCTTCACCTCGCTTCAAATTTCAATCTATCAAAGAGAAAGTTCACCATACACCAAAGGTGTGGTGTATGGTACAAGGTACACCAAATTACATCGACCATTTATTCCCTTTGACAAACGGTGGAGCTCATCTGTAGTTTCAACTAATGAAGGTTTGTTTAGTGCGGCTAAACCACACCTAGTGCGACCTAGAATGTCCCTATTGTGGAGTACACCAAAAACCACCATATCCTGTACACCATTGACCATTGGTATATTGGTGCACTTTCTCTTTCTAAAATGGGGTCCCTACTATGACGTGGCAGGAAGACTAGCGGTGTTGTAGACATGATGTGCACTGAAATGTATAAAAAAGATTGCTGGTCTATTCATTTATTCCACAAGGTTTCTTACTCTCGCGGGAGGATACTATTAATTTCATCTCTCAGGCAAACTACATGCTACATATTGGTCGGATCTCAAATTTTGAGGGGTGTAAACTTTACAACTCATAGAACAACCTCGGCCAAAAAATTCCAAAATAAAATCTCTATGCAGTAGAAAAAACATAGGCTTTAAGATTTAGAAATTGTTCAAGTTTTCAATGGCCAGAACTAAGTCACCAAACTTAAATTTTAATTTTTTTATGATAAAAAAGATAGTCTAGTAATTATTATGTGTTTCTCATAATTTTAGATTAAAAAAGTTGTGCTATATAGGCATGTTTTCGAGTAAAAGATGTACAATATGCTTCCGCAAGAGCAAGCTGTGCTGATAGTTATACATTTTAATTCTAAGGATATACCACACTTTTAGTCCATTATATATTCTGTTTTGTTAATATTCTTAGTCTATTCAATAGAATTGATTCTACGTGACTAAAACGGATAAATGTAGAAGGCTTGGGTCCCATCATATGGTTGGGAAGATTGACATGTCTCGAAGATTTGGCATCGCGGCTATCAATTAAAATCATATTTAACTTGTTTTAAATTGTTCAGAGACATATCGTATTTGAAAGATTAATTTTAATACTATCATAAATAATACGCATATATGTGTTGGACAATGATATACCTACCTTGTTCATATAACACATGGGTGTGAAAGTAGCGCTAATGTATATGAAGACCGTAAGGGGGTTGAAGAGTGTAAAATACCTATTTCTAGAAAGGAAAAAGTTTTTATTAGTGTAACACTCTAAACAATCAAATTAAGCTGCACCTCAAAAATTTGTGACACTCTAAACAATCAAAGGTAAAAATTTATATAAGGCACACCTATAAGAGGTCGTTTTGATGCTCAAAAATCTCTAAATTGAACATCTCAACCTCAAGATTCATGGACACGAGGAAAAATGGATTTCAAGTTTTGGAAATAGTTTATTTTGTAATATATTTTTTGATCGTCAATTTCCAAGATTTTCAAGTTTTCATAGATCTGTTCGATCTATACTGTTTTTGAAGCTTTAAATAGAAATTAAAAATAAATTTTAAGGCTATCACAAAGAATTCCAGTAATGAAACCATAATTTTTGACAATATTTGAAGGTGTGCTTTATTTTAGAAATGGATGCGGTTAGCATGCGGCCAAGCCCACAAATGTAGAAATGCAGTCCCTTTAAAAAAATTATTTTTGAAATAGAATTCAATCCTAATTTGAAGAGAATATATACTCGTTAACATGGAGATCATGAATACGAATAAATAAATAAATTTTAAAAACTATAAATAATAATTTTATTAAAAAAGGACCATCAATTTCAATTGTTTTTAAATAAACCACCTATTTGCATCCATCTTTAAGATGCTTTATACATCTGAACCACATATTGTACAAACAAATATGCAAGTAAGAAGAAAAAAAATCTAAGGATAAAGTTTCTTTAGGCCTAGGATTTATGAACACAAAATAAAGCCTCATCTCAAGTTCTTGTTCAAAATTCTTCACGATGGCTCTAAAATTGATTTCCAACACAAACAATAAAATTTAAAACTAAAAAAAGTACAGATCTTGCATATCTATAAACACTTATTTTTAAGGTGCAATGGATGGTCTAGGTGATTTGTTACAATATTCACTATTTTGAAATTTCAAATCCTAAATTGCTTTTACAGTCATAATGTTCAAGTCGAGATGATGAGTTATAAGGTGAGGCTTTATTTACTCTGATAGGGTTGCAGCCCTTTCAAACCATTTTTCAAAATCTAAACCGGTAACTAAAGCTCAGGTGGTACTGGTGCCGGTGCGACCTCAACCCCGTTCCCGAAAAGGGAAAGTTGGTTATAGAGTGCGGGAAGAGAAAGACCGATGTCAGGCAGGGAGGTTAGTAGACCGCCGCGTCGGGAGACCCAACGGAAAAGGGCCACGCCACGCCAGCGCGACACTGAAAAGATTGAAGAAATAAAATGAAATAATAAAGGTACTTACACACGGAGGAGAGAGAAAGAAAGAACCCGAAACCAGAGAGACAAAAAGAAGTGGAGAGAGAAGGGTTGACAGGAAATATAGCGAACAGGTGATGGAACCTTTTCTCTCCTGACTTATACCATTTCCCATTTTTGTGTAGAGACCTGCGATTGCTTTGATTTTTAGAGAGAGAGGGGAATCACTGCTTTTTGGTGTGATTGATTTGATGGAGGTGTGAGCCCTAGTTTTGAATCTTTTGATCTCAGGAAGGGCTCCTCTGCTCACCACTGGAAGCCCTGGTAGCATTTCCCTTCCATCCAATACTCCATAGAGAGAGAGAAAGAGAGAGGTTTTTGCTATTGATTCCGAGCTGAGATGGAATTCTGAGACCTAGTTTTCCACAGAGTGCGAGGAGTCATTTGTGATTGATTCTGAGCTGGTGTGGAATCCGAGCCCTAGTAGAGAGAGAGAGAGGGGGAAGAATCATCTGCTGGGGTGTAGGAGAGGTGTCATTTGTGAAGATACGGAGAGAGAAGAATCCCTGCAATTGCTTCCAAGCCCTGATGAGACCCTGAACCCTAATTCTCCATAGACAGGGAAAGTATGGCGGTATCCTGGGTCTTCAACGTCCTTCTGTTTGGTGCCCTCCTCATCCTCTCCTCTGGAACCCCTATCACCCTTTCTCTCTCCTCAGCCAAGCCGGCCTTCACCGCCCTCTCCTCCCAATACTCCATAATCTCTCTCTCCCCCACCCTTTCTCCTTCATCTTCCCCTTCTAATTCCCCTTCCCCATCTCCATCTCCATCTCCATCTCCATCTCCATCTCCCTCCAATACCTGTGAGATTGACCTTGAAGGCTCGGGCTCCCTCGACACTCTCTGCCGCCTCAACACCTCTCTATCTCTAAATGGCGATCTCTCCATTGTCGGCTCCGGTAGCCTTGAACTCCTCCCTGGAGTTTCTATCTCTTGCCTGATTTCAGGTTGCACAATTAGCATCAACATTTCAGGAGACTTCACACTATTCGAAAATTCGTCTGTCACAGCTGGTACAATCATAGTATCAGCTGATTCTGTGGCCCTAGCGCTGGGCTCGGGCCTGAACACTACAGGCCTGGGGGGTCAACCACCACCTCAGACGAGCGGTACCCCATTGGGGATCGATGGGGCAGGTGGAGGCCATGGGGGGAGGGGGGCATGTTGTTTGAATGAGGGGGAGGGAAAGCTTCCTGATGATGTCTGGGGTGGTGATGCATATGCTTGGTCATCGTTATCGCACCCGTGGAGTTATGGGAGTAAGGGAGGGTCGAGGAGTAGTGAGGAGGATTGTGGGGGAGGTGGCGGGGGGAGGGTGGCTCTGGAGGCAGTCAAGCTGTTGGATGTGAATGGGAGTGTTGCGACGGACGGGGGTGATGGGGGGATGAAAGGGGGTGGGGGCTCGGGAGGAAGCATAATGATCAAATCGGACAAAATGTAACTTCTTCTCCATTGTTTCTTACATTCATTCTGCGTTCCTTTTGAGTATATTATAGGATTATTGCAACTAGCTTGCATTTATTCATTCATTCTTTCTTTTGGGTACATGGATGCTCGTTCTTTTGAGTATGTGCTCCAATTATTGCAGCTAAATCATTCATTCGTTCATTCTTTTGAGCATTTGGTAGAGCCATTGTAACCGTGAGGCTGTTGAAAATATGATAATTACACTTTCATGCTTTAATCACTGCTTTAGTTTCTTTCTAGTGTGCAGTAGTGCCAACAAATTTTTATGATTTTAGCATGCTTTGGTTTCTTTCGTGCATTTGTTAGAGCCATTCGTGCATTTTAGCATGCTTTGGTTTCTAACGCGACCCACCTCCTTTACCTGGGCTTGGGACGGGTTAAGGGAAAGTTTAGGGTCCTCAACCTTTTTAGACCTAAGATATGATGGCTTTGTGTCATAAAAAAACAAAGGCCTATTTATTGAAGATCCTTTGATCTCTTTGGAAAAGGAAAAAAACAAGAATTACTTCCTTGTTTGAATGCCATAACAGATTCAAAGCTCTGGTCGGCTCATGTTGCTGATCATATTGCTTGGGTCCACTTGCTACATTCTAATCATGTTCTTCAAGTCAACATGACATCAATGAGTCCTGTCTTCCATGAATGACCATGCACATTGAGGTTGATTTTGAGCACGTTTTTTTGCTTATTCAGCATACAATGTACTTGACTCATGTTCCCTACCCTTGCTGTCTACCAACTTGTTCCCCAAGACTCATACAATTGTTCAATACAACCATGTAACTAGTGTTTGAAAACATGGTGACTCGGGCTCGGACATGCCAAAGTCACTCAAAGCCGACAGGGTACCAGATCTGGATGAAAAACCATGAGAGTCACCTCAGTCTGACCGGACTTGCCGTGTTAATTTTTACATAAACTAGGAGACTTCGGACAAGTCAAACCACGAACTCAGGCTTGAGACTGTGGCAAGTCTAGACCTCAGTCTGAATTTTAAATCATTGCTTGTGATAATTCTGGATGCCGCTTCTTGATGCATAAGGATTTTGAGAGCATTAGGATCCTTTTGCTCTTTGGCTCTACTTCTTACCTTTGTTACTTACTGCCACACTAATGGCTCGGGCTTGATGTGTACATCCTTTAATCACTGACTCGGGCTTGATATGTACATTCTTTAGTCTCCACTTTAGTTCTACGACTCCCCTATAGATAGACTGAGGACAAACTTTTCAAAACAAAGTTTGATCTTTGCCTTTTTACATAGTGATCCATTGGTTTAGTGCAAGCATTTGAATACAAGAATTTATGGAAGCTTTTGAATAGAGCAATGATTTAAAAAATGGATCGGTGACCCGGATCGGCCGCCTCAAAAACTGTGTCAGATCAGTGGATCGGCATTCTGGATCAGAGAGTTTCGGCTTAAATTTTTTTTCAAAAAATCACTTGAATTTTGTAAAAATCTAGTTTCTTATGTTTCCAAAGAAATTACGGGGATTGCTTTGTATATTTTCACTATTTCATAAAAAAATTGTGAATTTTTGAAAATATGTTTCATACTTAAGTATTTGTTGGCTACTGCATCCAGTTCATATTTAATATATATATATATTTTTTTTTTGTATTTTTATAACATTGTGACTTGTAAATATAGGGATCATGCCTACTTATCTATTTTATTTCCGTGTTTTGAAAATTGATTTATTGAATCACTTGTTTTTCACTCATAGAGTCCCCATCCAAATAAAAAATATAAAATAAAACTAAACGAAAGCGTAAATTTTTTTGGTAGTCAATGAAAGCAGAAATTTAGAACACGGAGGTTATCTTTTAAATCCCTCTAATTACATGCAAGTTTTCCACATTTTTTGGGTGCCTGAAATTTCAAAAGAAAACCGTCTTTTTGGTAATTCTAAGGGGTACGAACTGTTGCTTACTAATAAAAATGAGAAAGAAACAAAGCAAAATGAGTCTGTCATGTACATGAATTTTTATTTGCGCCGAGGTGGTTTCGTCCCGTAATGTGAAAAAAGTCCCACATCGGGGATTTAAGAGGAGCAAAGCCTCTTTAAAATGTTTGAATTGATGAAGGTGGGCGTGAGAGTTAATCACACATCACCGATCGTCAACCACCTGTCATGCTTAGCAATGATTAGCTGGCAGCCTTTGGGGTAAGTTTTTATCCATAGATTATGGGGTGGTCACTGCCCCTCTTTATAACTTTTTTTTTAAAATTGCACATGGCCCATGTTTCACATGGTACATGTTTCAAAAAGACATGGGAATCGACGATTCTATTGGGGTAAGTTTTCATGCATAGATTTTCACACAACACATATTTCAAAAATACATGGGGAATCGGCAATTCTACTGTAGCTAATCGCCAATTCGCAACAGTAGAATCGACAATCTAGAGGAGGAATCGGGCAACTCCCGATTTATGAAATGATCTGGAACGGGTAGTGCGAAATCCGATCCAGATCGGGTGATTGGAATCCGGATCACCAAAATTTTAAACCTTGGAATAGAGGAATTTAATCTTCAGTAGGGATTCATTTAAATGGATATGTTGCAGAATTAAAGTTTAATTTTAAATTTTTGGGAGAATGAAAGAGATATACCTGAAACCCTTTGAAGAGCATTGCAAATAGAGCTGTCCCATGAAGAAGATATTAGTAGTGGAGCTATTCTGTGGAAACTCCCCATGCCTTCATGGAATATCTCAATGACCACCCAGATGAGGCACTAGTACGTTTTCTTCTTTATAACTTAATTCTGCAAAACAAAAGGACTACCTTTTTTAGTATTGATTATGAAAAATCAATTTGAAGAGGCTATCAGCTTCTCAAATTTCTATTTCTTTTTAATTATTTAATAATGTTGGCCTCATCTCAAGGTTATTTCTTGGGTTGGTCTGGATTGGACTTTATACAAAACTGGAGTTGTGTCTGGGGGTGCTAGACCATTGGCAATCACCAGATCTAACATGTGGATGCCCCAGCCTTTAGGGGTCATCAAATTCAATTTCGATATGTTCTCTTTAGGCAATCAAGGCTCCTCTGGCGTGGTAGATATCTTTAGAAACCATTCAGCTGATTGCTTATTGACTTACTTGGCCCCATTGGTTGTACACATACTGAAAAATGGAGTACGAAGTGGCTCTGTTTGAGGGTGTCAAATTTCTTGGTGGCAGTTGGGTCCTCCCTTGAAGTGGAAGATGACTCTATGAAAATTATTAGATGAGCTTCAATGTAGGCCCCATGTTCCTGGTATTTGGAGTAGTTGTTCAGTTAGCCAAATTATCGCGATCAATAACTACCTACAAGTCTCATTTAAGAACTCATGGCATGATCAAATGCGGTTGGCAATGCCCTCACAAAGGAAGGTTCCTGGCAATTGCTTTGTTATTCATAGAATTCAGTCCTAATGAGGACTTTTCTTTTGTTTTTTTGGATTATTGGTCTTCCCCATTATGCACAGATACTGCTACATGCATGTTGTAAATTTCTTTATTATCAACACAAAACTCAACTTTTATGAATAAATAAATATATATTATCATCTAAAGGTTGCCAAATGGATGCTTCAACTGCCTTGAACTTTTATTTCATCCAACTGGCTTTGCACATCTTTTCATTCGCCAGCATAAACAAAATGGCGACCTATGCAAACAACATTCATCTTGCAAATGCCTTTCAATCTTTATGGTTGTAAATGGAATATAACGGCATAGTTACTAGAAAGTGGACCCTTAATCCTTTTAAATTACTGCGTAAGTGGACCCATAATCTTCAATAATGCTTATTACCTGTGCATCATCCATCGTGAACTTTGTTATCCTTAAAGGCTCTTTTGCCTTCATTGACATTCCCTCTACCTATATTCTCGATGAATCTTAGAGAACCTTCTTGAATATCTTGTCTCAGCTACCATCACAATGCTTACAGGGTGAATGGCACCAACTATAGACCTCCATGAACCCTTAAAATTTGTGCTATAAAAATAGCTAATCAACTCTTAAAATTTGTGCTATAAAAATAGCTAATCAACTTTTCTTGTGAAATAGCATAATATATATATGCAAGTTAACCAGTTTTAAAAAAATAAAAATAAAAATAAAAAAGTACATAAATAAATAAATAAATAAATACACACACACGCACACACATATGTATATATATATATGGGTTATGTCAGGGTGCTTACACTATGGAGTAATTTATCATTGTACTCAACAATTTTGGATACTTCTATACCCTTGTTTTGTACATGGAGAATTTTTTTAATAAGGAATTTTTGGTCATTAGGAGGGCATGATGTCATCCAATTGGGTGTGACATCACCCACATGGAACACACTAGTGGCATTTAATGCTCTATGTGGGTAATGTCACACCCACCCCATGTGGATGACATCACGCCCTGACCAAAATACCCTTATTAAAAAATTCTTCATGTATAAAAAAGGGTATAGAAGTGTCCAAAATTATTGAGTACAATGATAAATTGCTGCATACTGTGAGCATCTTAACATAACCCTATATGTATATACAAGTCTTAGAAACGCCATGGGGTGAAAGTGTATGGTGCTTTCGCCCTACAACGGCTCTACTCTTGTAGAGCTGTTGCGGTTTTGCCTGACAAGTCGCAATGGCTCCACGAGAGCCATTGCGTTTTCGTGTGAAAAATCGATCATACCGAACCTAGTGCGGTCGATTTTTCCATGTTGTCCGAAAAAATTGGACGGCGCTGAGCCTATGGGCAAAGACACTGTTCATTTTTGCCCATAGGCGTTGCTTAGTGGCTTCCTATATATGCATATAAATGTATGTACAAACACTTGTAAATCTTTAATGAGTCATGAATAAATACAAAATACACCCATATAGACACTAATATGCATTTATACTAATACATCTGGGATGGCAGTCATTTGTACAGGACTTTGCATGCTTAAACTATTCACAATTGTTGTGATCATTTGACCAATGCTACTAATGATATCGATAGTTGTGTCTAGTGTTCCACTGTTCCATAATCTTGACCTTCACATTTATGTGTACCTTGGGTCATGCCTATGTTGTAAACATGATAATCCTAAGGTGCTTACTGGTTCTCTCAGTCTTTTTTAAGCCAACTGTTACTATGTGATATGCTGTAACTTTAAGATTATTGTCACCATCACTATACCAATAGACATCCGATTGGGTAAATAAAATGGTAGAGATTATCCTTGTTCAGGATTCTCTTCCATAATAAAGATGTACGCTTGAGGCACGGTATGTATGATGCCTTTAAGGTGATATGGGGATACATTTGCATGCACACACATGTAAATTGATCCAAATAAGTACATATACGATATTGCCGGAATGATGCTTCTTATGGGATAGATGGTATAGTTGTGGGGTTACGAAATTGACGGCGCATGTGTGTTTTCATCTATTGAAAAAGTACCTTTTGATTTCTTCTATTTTTTGTCCCTTTTGAGCAGGAAGGGAAGTGGAAAGATAAGTGCCTCTGGTGGTAATGGTTGGGCAGGAGGAGGTGGTGGAAGAGTTGCTATACATGTTTACAGCAGGCATGATGACCCCGAAATTTTGGTTCATGGTGAGCTTAAAATGTTCTCTTCTTTAGTGGTTGATGGCGGACTTCCTTGAATTGTCATTTTAGCAGTTTGAAACTTTGAATGGAAATGAATTCATTCTTCTAATGGTTATTCAGTTTTCCCATAATATTGAACATGCGCATGGTGTCTTTTTATTTTATTTTATTTTATTTTTTAATTTGAATTTTTTTCTTGATAATCAACTGTGAATCGTTTTTGCTAAGGTGTATCTATCATCAATTTATACCTAGAGGCCAGACAGACTGAGACATACAAATTTTTTTTTTTTTGGAAAGCGGGGGAGGGGGAAGTAAGAGAGACAACCTAAAGAACAAAAAGTAGACTGAGTAACAGAGCCTCGCTACTATAAATAATAAACCTCTCTAACAATGCTTTGACGATCAAAAAAAAAAAGGAAAAAAATGTAGAAGAAAACGAAAACATTAGTCCCTATTTTATTCTTGTTTGGCCAATAGATATGCTCCAGCATGGGCCTTCCTGAAAATGTTTTCTGAAAGATATTTCATTGGAAGCAATATCTCGTCAAATTGTCTACATCCTCCATGGAAATTTCTTGTTATCTCTAGCCTATCCTTTCACTTTCAGGAAATCCCTATCAACAATAAATGGTCCAAAGAATTAAAGTATGATCTTCTGATGAGCCTCACTTTCTGCCTCTCTATCATCACCAATACCTGCTGGTCCTGAGTAGTTAATGTCGTATTACCTGAGTTATCTAACAATACAACCCAACCCTCTGCAACAAGGTTGCCATAATAACTACCATCAAATTTCAAAATTCAGCTTAAGTATGCCCTCTGGTAAGTGACCTTGTCACTATTGGCCAGTTCTTGTTGATCACTAATACTCAATCTGTCATAAAGTCTTGCATCTTAAATTATTTTCTACTCAGAGTTGAAAACCTGGACTTGGGCTCGGACTAGCCAGGGTCTCAAGCCTGAGTCATCAGTCTGACGCGATGGGAGTTCGTGTAAAACTTACACAGTAGGTCCAGGACCTGGTCAAACTCTGGGCTAGTCTCAGGGTTTTTGACTGGGAATGGGCACTCTGATAGATCAGAGCGACTTGGACAGGTCCTAGCCCTAATCACTGAGTTTTTTGAATCACTGCTGTAACTCCTCTCTCACATGAGCCCAATTTTTTTTTGAATCACTGCTTTAACACATCTCTAGCAAGAGCCTATAAAATGACTAACACGAGTCGTCGCTGCTACCTCATCCTGACTTCTCCTCCTATCGGTAAAAAAAGAGCATTGCATTCTTTTCACCTCTATAATATATGGCCTTTTGGGTTGGGAAGCTACCATCTCCCACGCGTTATGCTGGTCAATGGATGCCGACATCATCCAAGAAGACCGCACAGGTTTAGAAATAAGCTCCCATCTGTTGTTTGGCAAATTTACAATGAACGAGAAAACGGGCTACTCTTTCCTCCACCACCAATGTATGGAACATGTTGGGAGGAGGCACCAATGCTAGAGGTGATCTTCCATGAGAAATCTTTATCTCCCCACTAGGGGACCATCTGAGGAAAGAAGGCTGATCTAGTTTTGAGCTCTATTGATGCATGCTTTGAGTTCTAGTCTTTGAGCTTTGTTGTTGTAGAATTATCTGCAGTTATCTCCATCGTTATATTGTTAAAAGGAAGGCCTTCATCATTCTCCTCTCCCTTTCTGGGTCTAATGCACTCTATTGCTTGTAAGAGTACCATGAAGGCCTTCTTCATTCTCCTCTTCCTTTCTGGGTCTAATGCACTCTATTGCTTGTAAGAGTACCATGAAGGCCTTCTTCATTCTCCTCTTCCTTTCTGGGTCTAATGCACTCTATTGCTTGTAAGAGTACCATGGCATTGTTCATTTTTTAATGGAACAAATTACTAGATCTTGAACCTCCTTGGAACCCTTTCCTGGGACAGGTTGCTTCTCCTAGCAAGAAAAAAATCCCTATCCTTTATTTAAAGGAAAAAGCTTATATAAAGGTGAGGCCCTGAACAATCAAATTAAGATGCACCTAAATAATTTACTAAAAGGGGGTGTTTCAATGTTAAAAAGCCCTCAATTCGATCATCTCGACCTCAAGATGTATGTGAAGTCTTTGAGATAGTGCATCTTGTTATGTATTATTTGGATCGTCAATTTTCAAGTGTTCATAGATCTGCTTGACGTACACTATTTTTTAATTTTATAATTGGATATGAAAATAAATTTTCTGGCCATCACAAAATTTCTTATACTGAAACAACATGTTTCGGTTCTATTTGAAGCTGCGCCTTACTTTGGTTGGTTAGGACCTCAGCCTTATACAAACCACACCCTTATTTAAAAGAATAACATTCTTATTTTTTAATGTAAGTGTACATGTATATAATAGAAGAGGGGATGGTAATTCGTCATTGGGTGGCAGTCTCCCCAATCCTATAATGAAGGGAAGGTGAGGCTGCAGCACTACATCCCACTCATCAAATGTGTTACCCGCCCTATTGTTCTAAAGTCCTTATGGTTGAGTGACCATGCACACCATCAATGACCTGAACCTGCCCTTACTTCCTCCACTGGCATAAGACATGAAATAGGTAGTTAGAAAAACCTTTAGTTAAGGTGTAGTTCTAGGTTTTCATTGCACATGCTGACTTTCTCTGTTGTTAATAGAAGTTACAGGATGTTATATTTTACAGTTTATGTGCATTTTTGATGAGTTTTAGATACTGAGCATAGTAGTATATTTATTAGCTACATTTCTACATGATTTTCTGGAGGCAGATTGATGTATAAGTAGTGAAAGTCTTTGATTTTATGGCAGTTGGTCATTTTTGAACTTGATACTTCTATGCCTACATTTTATTTTGTGAAAACTGTATTATGCATCCATATTCCCTTCTATCCTTCCAACAATGACCATGCAGTTGCCATCTGTTACCTGGAGTTCAAGTGGTTCGTGGATTCAATTTATGTGATTGGAAAATTAGGGCAAACTCTTGATTCTCCCTCACTAGCAAAATATTTATTGGTAAACCTGTGGTAACTAAGGAAAGACTTTTTCCTGTATAGTTTTTAGAGCTAAAAATGCCTTGTCAGCCTTTTAGTATATTAGAATTGGTCTCCTGGTTCAGTGGTTATTGTGGTTCTGAACAAGCCACAGATAAATGGTCCTGTTTTCTCCCTGGTTTTCTACCCATGGAGAACTGTTGAATATTTGTGATAAAGAATGTGAGTGAAAACTGCAGCACGTTGGTTTTGGGTTCTAATTCCAGCTTATCCACTTGAAAAAAGTTTTTTAAGTATGGCAGTTTTTGTATGTTGTGAATGATTTGTCAAATGCTATTTGATGTCTATGGAAAAAGGTGGTGTCATAATCCAGATGATTTTCAACCTGTGGGATACTTCTAATGTTGTCCTTGCTCTGTCTTGGTGCTAATGCTCTATCATATTGAAGAAAAAATTTCAAAATGCCTTATTGGATGTAAGTCCTTTTTTTTTTTTTGCTTCTGATTTGTAACTGTAGTTTCATTTATCAGAGAATGAGATATACATGTATATTCATTTTACAGAAATTGAGTTTATCGAGAATATGAACACAAACAATGAAAAGTTGCCAAGCTATCAGTTTAAATTCAGAACTGGTTTCGTTTTCCTTTTTATTTTGAGATGAAATTGATATGAAGTTCATTGCCTATACTCATAATTTTCTGTTAAAGGAAAATAACAATTTTTTTTTTATTTGAAACTTTTCTGTAATTTTTACTTGAATGTACTTCTGGAAATCAATTGGAATTTTGAAATTAGATTATGTTTGGGAACTCGGTCAAAAAGAAGCAAACGTGCCGCTTTAAATTCAGAAATGGTTGAATTCAATTATGTATATTTATGTGTTAAGTCATCTAATATATCTTTGGAAGGGATCGGATTCTCTCTGTCACTTCTGCTTCATATTCTATTTCTTGGTTGCGTGGTTTGTCTCCCAAGGTGATCTCACTGTTGATTGTGGACCCCATTTTTTGGACATGACTTTTTATGAGTTTTAATGATTTTGAAGTTTCCACTAGAATGCATGAGAGTGTCAAAAGTCTTCATAATTTCACAACCACCTTAAATGTTGCAGGAGGAATGAGCCGTGGATGTCCAGAAAATGCGGGTGCTGCGGGGACTCTTTATGATTGTCTTCCTCGAACTCTCTTTGTTAGCAATAATAACATGACAACTCAGACTGACACTCTTCTGTTGGATTTTCCTAATCAGCCCTTATGGACTAATGTCTATGTCAAAAACCTTGCCAAAGTGGTTGTTCCACTGCTTTGGAGCCGTGTGCAGGTTTGTTATAGATTTGACTCTTCACGACATAGGACTTTACTTTTAGTTTGCATTTTATGGTAAATTTGCTGTTGATCTCTATTTAAGGGTTGGTACATTTTGGACCTAAATCCTGTGTTCCTTTTTATCTTGATGTGGAATGACAAGTCTCCAGGAAGTGAGCTATTTGTTCTTTGGTTAGCTGTTTTCTGTTTCCTTATTTCTCTGCTTTTAATATGTGAGGATATTTTTATTTATGATGCGTGGCTTGGTAGTAGATGCCATGTTTGTGGCTATTGCATTTGTACTTGTTCTATAGTTAGGATGTGTATGAATCCCACTATGAAGATCATCATTGTCATTCGAGCCTTATTCCAATTATTTGAGGTCGGCTAACCACACTATGAAGATATGGTTCTTATTTTGAACTTAACGATATTGTGACTCTTATATATCTTTTATTTTTGATGTATATTCTATTGCCTTCTATTTCAACCCTGCTTCTTCTTGCATATGCTTCAAGATAAATTTTTTTCAAGAAGTCAAGTTAATATCAATTAGTATAATAGTCAACTTATTAAAAAAACAAAAGAATTAGTATTAGTTAAACTTTTGAAAGTTGGAAGATAAAAAAAGATTGACTCAATGTTGTCAAATTCGCTTCGCTTCAGCCGAAGCATTTGGATTTTAGGCCTAGACCGAAGGGAATCGAAGCCTGGTGTTGCCGCTTTGGTCAGATTCGGGTCGCTTCAGGCAGATTCGGGTCTGCTTTGGGCTGAAGCTTCGGCTTCTTCAGCCTAAGCAAAGAAATATCTGGATAAAAGAATTTTTATTTATTTTAATTTTTTTTTGTAATTTATTTCTACTTTTTTATTATTAATATATATTTTATGTATCAATATCTAATTTATTTATATTAAATTTTTATAAAAGTCCAAAGTCTTCCCCGAATAGGCTGAAGCACTAAATTGCTTCATTTTTCCCACCAAACTGAAGAAGACTTTGAAGCGAATCTGACAACATTGGATTGACAATGGTTCTTAAACGTATTGCAACAGTTTTGTTTGTGGATTTGGCATTTTGAGATAGTTATCCTTAGACCAAACTCTTTTTTGTGCAAGCTGAGTATCATCGGAATCACATTAATTCATTTCGATGGGCATGTAAATCATGCAAGGCTGTAAATTTAGTATTCCAAAGAGACAATGGTAAAGGATACTCCATGTCTTAGGAAATTATCAGTTTTTACAGTAATATGGGATGCTTGCTTGGAAAAATTATCTTTTTGATAGTTTGATATCCTTTTCCATAATTCTATGGTTTTATTGCATTTAGACCTTCCTTATGTGTATAGATATCGTTGGGCGATTTTTGATTCTGAAATTGAAAACCTTGGGTTTTCAGTAAACATGAACAATAGGAAACTTGATAAGGATTAGCTTTTAATCGTTGTCTCTATTAACTAATGAATAAATTGATAAGGATTAAGGATTAACTGTTAAGCCTTGTTGCTTTTAACTATGGACAATATCGAAGGCTTAATTGGCAGTGCTTGCCTGAGTTCTCTCCACTTGACATAAATCAATGAATATTGGAGCCTCTGGATCACCAGTTCATTGAATACCTTCTTTTACTACTGAGTGTAATACATCTAATTGTAGCACTGAATAAAATGAAGGGTGTGGTTTGCATAAGGTTGCAACCTTAAACAATCAAATTAAGGTGTACCTCCAAACTTTGTCATGAGATGCAATTTTGGTGTCAAAGATTCTTAGGATGGTGCAAAAATCTATTTTTATCTTTACTTGTAAAATTTTAAACTCCAAAAATGGTTCAAATCAAGTAGATCTATAAACGCATGAAAAATCGTAAAAATGGACGGTCCAGATAATTTGTTGCAAGATGTAATATTTTTAGACTTGAAATGTCTTTTTTTCTCCATATCTATATATCTCGATGTCGAGATCATCTATTCGATGCTTTTACAGCATTAAACAACCTTTTTCGAAGAATTTTAGAGGTGCACCTCATTGTACATTTTAAAGTGCCAACCTCATATAAATTTTTTTCTAAATGAAAGGCCAAATCTAGCTTCCAAAGGGAATGATGAAGTTGAAAACAATTGAATTAAAAGCGAAAAAGGGGAGGATGGTTTTACTTGTTATAATAATAGGAGTTGCATAACAAAACCATGAATTTGAGTGGAATCAATTCCTAATATACTGGAGAAAAGTATGAGATGCCTGGTTAGAGGGGGGTGGGTGGGTATAATGGTTTTGAAATGTTCAAATTTAATATTTCTATTTTGACATTTTTCTTAAAAAATGAAAATATTTGAGTTTTGGTTTTGGCTCATACTGAATTGGTACTGAGTTGTAGATGTCTGAAAGATGACTTTAATGCAATGATTTTATTGCAGTTTCACTGATTGGCATAAGCTAATAGAGTTCTACATCTAGTTCTGCATAATGTCTGGTATGGTATCAGACAGACAGTGGTGGTTATTTGTTGTTGTAGCTGCTGCTAGTGTTTAAAACACAGGAATCAGTGCTGTTTGAGACACTAGCAAGGGTGACTTGTCTTCTGTTTTCAGAGGGAGTAAGACCCAAACCGTAAAAGGAAAAAAAGGAGAAAATATGAAAATTTCTATAAGTATATTCTGTTAGTTCTCAAAAAATCCATGACATTATCATGTATTTGATGAAATTTTCAAAATTTATCAATACTAAGATGTTTTATCTGTCTGAATGTAGACATTTATTTCACAATCCAAAATGAAGTGCATAACTGTAAGGCGTTTAATGGAAGCACTTCAAAATAATAAATAAGTAATAGTACACAATCTGAAGTCAATATGAATGACGAGGCTCAACCCTGATCACTGTCACCTTGAGTATATTCAAATTGGTTGAGGAACACGATTTGAGGAACAAGTTTGTCAGGTGGGGAACTTGGGAACCTATTTCTAACCCATGACCTCGAGCACCATCATCCTAAACATATTTATATCGCTTGAGGAATGAGTCTGTTAGTTGTGGAACTTGGTACCCCCTCGTAATCCAAAGTCCTCAATGTTAGTACATACCTTGTGCTTGCGCCTGCCTTGCTGCTCAGGCTCGGACTCAGGCACCCTTGGGTCACCACCATCCTTTATCAGTGGCTTCATCATCATCTCCTGCATCGTCTTCTGCATCTCCCACTCTCTTTAAATTATAGTTTCCCTATACTTGTTCACCTCCTCCAATGTTTCCCTGCTAATTTGCACCTCCTTCCTTAGCCTTGCTTATGTGGCCCATCTCTTCTTCTGATGCCCTCCTCGTATTAAGATTTATCTCCTTCATTTCTACCAATCACCCACCCCTCAGCTAGATCCTCCATAAATACATGATCCAAGTTCATTGAGTCATAGTCCATAATTCCACATCTTCTCTACTCAGCTATTGCTTTCAGATGCTGGTCACATCTGAGGCAATCATCTTCTTGAGCCTGATTATGGCCTCCAAATGGATTCCATGGACAAGAATGAGGTTACAAAGGGTGTGATGCCTAGCCTAATCTGCTCCTTCCCATTATTGTGCCGATTCATCAAGGCTAGGATGTTGGAATCGTTGTCTATAAACTTCGTGATAGTCTTTCCTTATCCGGAATGTGTTTCATGCTCTTGAGCTTTCCAATATCTTTGAAGATGAGATCAATGGTCTGGGCTGCACAGGGTCCATGCCAATTTCTTCATTAACTTCTTCCCTACACCGGTGCAGTTTTACACTGGTGCAGTTCACCTTATGATCAATTAGAACTTGAATTACATACTCCTCACCCATTTGCCTCACCACTAACCAACAAACTACAAAGGGCTTGCATTCACTGCTCCTGTGGCATCTACCTTGTGTAGAACACTGTCCCCTGCCAACAAGCCATCGTGAAATTAGAGAAGTTCTCCCTTTCATATCCTTTGAGCCATAAATACATGATTGTGACCCCTGTTCTCTTCCACAATTCCATGGAACAGTTCCACTGTCCCCGTGGAACTGACTTCCCTCAGTCACTTCCTCATCTAAAAAGAGCCCATGAAGTTCATATTTAGTGGGGGCCTTAACTATAGGTCTTACATTAGCAATAATGGAGATCATCTGTGCATGATACTCTCTATTGGCTGTGTTGAAGAGCATCGCAACATCGTAAAACCACTTCGCTATGGTGTTACATACACGTTTCCATGTTGATTTGGTAAAGCTCAGCTTGATGCTCATCTGCTCATGTGAAGGCCCAGAAAGGTAAGGGCCAATTCAACCCTATAAAAGCAGCAAGGTCGAGTTCCCAAAAAAAAAAAAAAAAGCAGCAAAGGTTGGTTGGCTAAGTGCGCCCAGCAAGACCCAGTGATCCTTGCCTCCCAGCCCATGCTTCTTGTGCCACACCCCTTTCCACCTAATTGGTACTCTGAATAATACTAGGAGCACATGCCTCTTATCCGCAGCAATGTGGTTTGAGGTAGCCTGTACTGAGGACTCCTTGTACCACTAGTGATGGCCCCAGAGGTAACTCCCTGTACCACTCTGTTGACGAGCATATCCTTCAATTTTACCCCCTCACAAGCATGAGTTGGGCCTCAAACTCCTCATCCTCTAATTGGTTGCTAATCTCCTCAGTCATCTTCTGTTGGGGAACCTTTTTTTCCTTGTAGTGATAATAGCCAACATTTATTTCCTCACTACTTGTGTTACATTGAGCATGGAACGACCTCACCTCTCACCGTCACTAAAAGTGTTTGATATTGCCACTCACCTTCTTTTCACAAAAAAGAGGCTTTATTTCTTACATTCGGATGTGCTCTGACCCTATTACTGTGGCTGGAGGCTCCTCTTTAGGCTGTGGCCTACTTCTAAAAGTCTGCAATAGAAGGCTTAAAACCTACATCAACAAAATAAAACAAAAAACCAGCAAACATTTTAATGTAAAAAATTACTTGTTCCCAATTTTTGGTAAAATAAACATTAATTCCTCTGAAAATAATATTGAGAGAGCATTATAATGCACAAAAAATTGGGGGAAAAAGTAATGTTTTAACTCAAACTGAATGTGTTTGGCTCGGGATTTGCATCTCTAAAGCCGTAACACACAGGAATACATGTAAACAAGAAATATCAGTTAGCGTTAAAAAAAAAAAACGAGAGATATCATTTAGGAAAAATAGAAAATAATGACCAGAGTAAATAAAACAAAAAAAATAAACAAATGATTCCTGAATAATCACAAAAAATTCTTGAATATTCAAGAATAGACAAGGGGAAATGATACAAAAATATAATTATAGGAAATGCTAAATAAAAAAATGTCTTTTTTCCTGAGTTTGTAGAGGCGAATAAATTTTGAAATCAAAGAAAAATGTCATGATCTAACTGTTGACCAGCTATAGCTTGATCTAACTAAAATAGGGCCTTAATTTACTGGCACTATATTATTTTAAATCGATATATTGTCGATCAATGAAAAATGAGCAACAAAAAATGAAATCTACACAAACCAAATACCTATTGTAGATCGACCCTAAGACTCTAAAAATAAACATGGGAGATGTTGGGTTTACACTGCAAATCAATGAGATTGGAGTTGATATTCAACAAAACCCCCAATTTTTGGACTCTTTTGTTTTCAAGAAAAATGGGTTTGATTCACAAAAATTGTGATGGATCTTGAATTTCATCCAAAATTGGCTACGAGGCTGAAATTGTCCCAAATGAGCCTGGATCAAAGATATAGACAAAATAAAATAAAATCAGATGAATAACTTTTGGGGTTTATATCTGACAGGGCTATTCCCCTAGAATCGCTCTAAATGAGAGAGACGCCCGAGTCCATATAGTTAACCGGGCTGTTTTCTATAGTGAATAAACTGGTTCTAGACAACCCGGGCCATTCCTGGTTCAGGACTATCCGACTAGGGACCTAGGGGTCTGAGCCACTTGGATGATTCCAAGTCAGCTCGCCGATTTTTTGATCACTGGATGCAACATAGACTATGCTCTGTTTGGACACCCGCATTGAATAGTTCCCCAAAGTTCAAATTTGATAGTAGTTCATTAGCAACTTGTACTGTAGTTGATGTGTATAGGACTCATTTTGCATGTCTTTCAGCAGTCCTTATGAAACCATGACGCGTCGTCTACTTGGGAGAGATTCCTCTTTAGCAAGTTAAGGACCTTCATGACATCCCATTTGGATTTCTTTGTTTGTGGACGGTTTTGCTCATTGTTAATTGTTGGTCCCATAGGCTGTTGAATAACTCGTGGCAGCTAGCTTATGTGGTGGAAGAGATTTTCTTAGTAGATTCCTTTTTTTTTTTTTTTTTTGAAATTTTCCTTAGTGGATTCCTTTGGTGCTGTTTCTCTCTCATTTATGATAATGAGTCTGTTAAGATGTTGGATTGGCTAGCAAAGCAGGCCATGTCCATCATTGGGATGGATGCTATGACCTAGTTCGATGCCCTTTTTTCCTTGTCTTTTTCTGTTTCTCCTTATATATGACTTTTTTTGTCTTTGATTCTTGATTACAATTTGATTTATGCTTAAATTGTTTTATATTCTGTTTCATTAGAGATTTTGTAAGCATGTCTAATTGCCATGGTGTATTCTTATTTCGTACTAAACAGGTCCAGGGACAACTAAGTTTACTACATGGCGGAAGTCTCAGCTTTGGACTGACTCACTATCCTTTTTCAGAGTTTGAGCTTATGGCTGAAGAACTTCTTATGAGTGATTCAGTAATTAAGGTAAGGGCCTTGTTGTTTGTTTCCTTTTTTTCTTTTGCCACGGTAAAGAGCTGGTTTTGAGTTTATTGGTGTTGTTGTAGTTGTGCTTATATGGTGTTTTTAGTGGGTATGTGGTTATGCGTCAAGAAATTGCTGTGAGTGAAATTCCTTCTTTCTGAGTCTGAAGTTAGAACGACCCTTCTCTGAGAGTGAAATTAGGAATGCTGCGGCTGAACTCGCACAAAGCAAAGTCCCTGGTCTCGACGGTTTTCCCTAGCCATCTTCCACCAGTCTGGAACTTGGTCGCGTCAGACTCTCTAGCTTTCTTCCACCATTTCTATGAAAGAGGCTGGATCCATAAAGGCATAAATTCTACTTTTTTCTCCCTCCTACCTAAGATAAGATGCAAAAAGAAAAAGAAAAAAAAGAAAAGGATTTTCGGCCAATCAGCTTACTAGATTCCATCCAAGGTCCTCACCTCCATACCAAAGCCGGTGCTTAGCAATGTCATTTCCACAACACAGTCGAGTTTGCTTGCTGAAAGGTAGATTCTTGATGGTGCTCTTTTGGCACATGGAGCATCCATTCTACGTAACAGTTGGGGAGGCAGGGTTTAGCAATCAAGCTTGATTGGAAAAAGGTTACAACCATATAGATTCGTCAATTTTTGACATATCTTGTCTAAAGTGGGTTTTGGCTCCAAATGGAGAATTTGGATCCAGGGATACATTTTCTAATCCCAGTTTCTCGGTCCCAATTAATGGCTCGCTGGAAGGCTTCTTTTCGGTCTCAAGGGTTTAGACCAATGTGATCCCCTCTCCCCCGTCTTGTTTGTTATTATAGGATAACTCTTCTCAGAGCCATTACCAGGCTCTACGAGAGAACCAGAGATGGCCCACTTATCAGCGACCTCTTCTACACAGATGACACTGTAATCTTCTGCGAAGCCTGTCCCACCCAGTTGGACAATCTTTGGCTGTTTCTCCGGAGCTTTGAACTGGCATATGTTTAGTCTAAAATGTTGGGAATTTGGCCTAACATTTGGCCTGTGGAAATTTTCTTCTACGCAACCCTTCTGCCTCCTCCTCTGCCTATCTCCTACTCAAAATTTCAGCCTCTGTGGCCCACAAGGTCCAACTTGACCCATGGCAGGGTGTTGACTGGTGTTCAACTCCTAAGGAGGGGGCTGCAGCTACCCAGCCACTGTGTCATGGGCCTTCAAGAGGAAGAAACTGTTGGCCATCTCTTGCTATGGGAAAACAGTATCTCTTTGGTCCTATCTCCTGCAGCTCTGCCTCCAGTAGGTCACTCTGAGGTCAGCACAACATCTCCTCCTCATTGGGATGCCCCCTAATCCCCAAGATAAGTTGTCTCCTTTGGGTAGGATCAGTTTTTGGCCTTCTCTGGGGACTTTGGAAGGAAAGGAATGGACGGATCTTTGGAGACCATTATCACCTGCCTCAGCCCTGTTTGGTCATATCAAGCCGAATCCATATCGTGGGTCAGGGGTCTTCCACTCCGCGAGTGCTGATTTCAATCAGAATTGGCTCAACATTTTGCATCTTGCCCCTAGAACTCAGGTGGCCAGGCCTCTCTGGTCTTCCCCACCTGTGGGTTTGCTTTAGCTTAATGTTGATGGGTGCTTCCTTGGGAATCTGGGGCCTTCAGGATATGGCGGTAGATTGGGCAGCACGAAGGAGAAATCCTCTTCTTTTCAGGGTATCTACAATATAGACTTTACCACGGCTGAGTCTATGGCTATTTTGGAGGGTCTAACATGCTCTCTCGTCATTCACCCTGGTGTTGACTCCCTTATAGTAAGTAGTAGGGGACTGTAGGAATGTCATGTTGTGGGCTGCTAATATCTCTGAACCACCTTGGAGAAAAGCTCATCTTTTTGACCATATCTACGAGCTTTGCAGGAACATCCACGTCATCTTCTGCAATTTGTCGACAGCAGTTGACACTGTTGCTGATGTGCTGGCCAAGGAGGGTGTCTCTCAATGTATTACCTCTATCTTGCATCCTTTTCCTCTATGCCCCTCCTCTTCTCTCTCTTCCCCTGCACCTCTACCTATTTCTATCTGCTTGAGGTCATACCTTCCTCCCTTGTCTACCTCTCAATCTCTATTCTCTATTCTCTCATTTCTTTTCTGCTCCACGTATACTCTTCCTTCACCTCTACCTACTACTATCTGCTTGAGGTCATACCTTCCTCCGTTGTCTATCTCTCAATCTCTATTCTCTCTTTTCTTTTCTGCTCCATCTTCTCTTCCTCTTTCGCCAGTTATCGCGCTCTCTTCCCCCCCTCCTTCCTCAGCTGACAGTCTATGATAGGCAGGGTGCTTAACAGGTGGGGTCGCCACCTGTTAATTCTCGATACTTGAGCTCATGACTTGTGGGTAGCCTGTTTTGGGTTTTTTTGCTTTTTTTTGTTCTTTAGCTTTCAGCTCCTTTGGTGTGGGAAGCCTTACTTACATTGGTCAGAGTTCCTCTCTCTCTCTATCTCTCTTTCTCAACAGCCCCGAGTGCTTTGAGCACCTGGTCTATGGGTTGACTACTTGGGGAGTTCTTTTTTGTACTTTTGTTTATACATAGATAAAGTTAACTTTTCTTATATATAAAAAAAGAAAAAACAAGAGCATTTGTAAACAACTTCCTGTGTAGCTTTTAAGTTCATGGTTGACATGCTTTGATTATGAGGAGAGGTCACTTGCATGGTAACTTTATGGTCTATGACTTAGCATTGTTACAAGCAGCGCATGTCTGTTGTGTTTTGCTAAAAATGCATAAAAAGTTTCGCATAGCAATGTATTTTGTAACTTCAGATATGTTGTATTTGAAGATGATTCAGCCGGGTTGAGAGATATCTTCACAATGTATGTGCTTGTTTTCATGTTTATGGAGTTCTTTCAAGCATAAATGAAGGGGGGTAGTGATATGCCTTCTTTCTTTCAGCTATCATGAAAGTGGTAAGGATGTGTCAGTAGTGTCCAGGCATGCAATGTGCTTTGTGTGGGCTCGTTAAAGACTTGTTTGGACATCAGGTTTACTATATTGATAATTTCTTTGCTTCAACGCATATATCTCTTAGTTTTTCCAAGAGACAAATATTTGTTTTAACTTGGCTAATTTTAGGTGTAATATGATCTGGAACAACCCAATTTTTTAGCTTCTTGTACTTGTTTTGTCCTTGCTCCAATCAAGACTGCATACTGTGTTGGCAGAAGTCTATCTCTTCAAAAGCTGCTGTGAGCTTTAATATTAATTCTATATGTTGCAGATATATATGTTAGAGCCATCGATTGGTTCATTATTTGGTAATTTAAAATTTAGTCCTTCAGTCATTTTTCTTGATGAGATGGAGACTGTTCTGGTCGTGTGATCCTCGAAATCACTTCCAATCCTTTCTTCAAAATATCAAGGCGTCATGATTTATTTTGCTCTAGTGACAATCATGTAATATGTTCAAACTTTTCTCCGAAAATGTTTTCATCCTTTGCTTCTTTTGTCTTTTGCTTGGCTTCTTTGTGGAATCTTAGGAATTCTCAGTAGATGCAAGTTCTATTTTTTCTTGGTGCTATTTAGAAGTCTTAGTTTTATGTTGTTTTAGTCTGTTTATTGATGTATACCATGGTTTTCTTTTAACTATCTAAAAAGTATTGGGTTTCCTTTTTGTTCTTGATTTTAATCATGAATTAATTACTTGCAAATGATTACTCTTCAAAATAATTTCAGGTGTATGGTGCTCTGCGTATGTCTGTGAAGATGCTTTTGATGTGGAACTCTAAGATGCTTATCGATGGAGGGGGAGATTCCATTGTTGCAACATCTTTGCTGGAGGCTAGTAATCTAGTGGTTCTCAGGGTATTGCTTGAACTTGTTTGATGCCAAATCTTGTTATGAGCTTTGTGGATTTCACTATTTGTAATTATTTCCCTCTCATCATGCATCAGGAGTCATCAATCATACATTCTAATTCAAATTTGGGAGTGCATGGCCAAGGTCTGCTTAATTTGTCGGGACCAGGAGATCGGATTGAGGCCCAACGCCTTATCCTTTCATTATTTTATAATATTCATGTAAGATTGTAAGCTTAGAGCACATCTATTTTTTGTTTAGTTGAAATCAAACTTTCTCTTTTACTATGTTTTAATTACCTTTGAATTTGTAAATTTGTTGTTGTTAGAATTTTTCTGTATGAGGTATATCTTTTAGGAAGCTGACTCTAGGTTTTCAGAAGTATTCATAAGTGTCAACTATATATTATAGCTGGCTTAGTCAAAAGAAATTGTATTGTAGAACTGTTTGGTCCATGCTAGAAACAAAATATCATATAACTGTTGTGGATCTCTCTGTAAAAATGCATAGTGAAGATCATGTTAGCGGGTTACTGGAGAAATACACTAATTAGGGTACTTGTAGGTCGAAAGACAACATTGCTGTTAGTAGTTTGTTGATGAAATTTGCTCAAGCAAGTGGAAAAATTGACTGTATGAATTACGATGGTGCTCGCTACAAGCAAAAAAGAATAAACAAAAAAAGAGTGGTTGGTCATCCATATGTCGGGTACTCCACCACTCGTGCCAATGATGTAGAAAGGGATGGAGAGAGACAATGCTAGGGGAATTAGGGTGAGATGAAATAGGAAAAATAGAAGAGGAAGTAGGAATTAGTGTGAGAGGAAATAGAAGAAGTATCAGAGAGAGAAGGGAGGGCAATAGCGGGTGGTTCGCTGACTTTCTATCAGCTGCTCGGCCAATCTTGCTGCTATCAGTTGGTGGAGTGAAAGAAGAGGAGAAAAAGCTAGAAAAGGCTTCAAAGATCAAAGTTCAGGCTGAAAGAAAAAGGATGGAGAATATTTGAAAGAAGGTGAGATGTAATAGGGATAAGGAGAATAGGGAAGGCAGCCCACAAAATATACAAAAATCCAAATGTGTAGAAACAACTTTTTTTTTTTTAGTTTTCTGGGGGTTGGGGTGGGGTGTGTGTGCCACTCCCCTTAAGAGTGCATGTGTCAAAAGTAAGTGGAGGCCACCCGCAAACCAGGTACTCAACCACTGGGGGTTAGGCAGAGTAGTGAAGGTGATCCATAGACCAGTAGATACCTAGAAAACCGAAGAAGACCAGGACAAAGGAAGGGAGAAAGGGGGGAGGGCGGCCCCCCAAACCAGGTGTTCAGAGCGAGACAGAAAGGAGGCAGCCTACAAACTGGGTGCTCAGAGTGAGAAAGAAGAGTGGCCAAAAACCAGGCTCCAAAAGTAGTGTATATGAAAACTTAAAAGAAAAATGCACAGAAAGAAAGTAATGGAAGAAAAGGAAGAGAGAAAGATGAAGGTAGATGGGGGAGGAAGTTGGAGCAATTATTTCCATGATTTGTAAACTTTGTTGCTGTTTATGCTATAGTTGTTCCTGGTAATAACTTCAAAGTTTGAGTTCATAGCAATCTCAATTATGCTAGGTTCTCTTTCTGCACATCTCTTGTGATATCTGGGCACTAACATTTAAGCTGGAGCATCTACACCAATGTTAACAATGCATTTATATGAATTTGTGATTTCTCCTTGGTCTTTTTCCTTATTTTCTAACTTCTTGGATGCCTTTGAAGAGACATCAGTTACTGTTGTAGTTGGAGTATCACTGAGCAGTAAAGATATTTGTGACAGCCCGCAAAAGTTAAAAAAAGATGGAAAATCAATAATTCTCTCAAGGATGCCCATAAAAGATGTTCATGATACCTTTTGTAGCCTCACCCTTCACAAGTGAAGCACCTTTTGTATGTACTATGCTTCAACTTAACTAACAACTCTTTCCTTAGATGATCGTCTTAAACCTCATTGGAAACTGCCCCATATGCCCTGTGGCATCTATCCTCTCTACCAGAAGTTTCCAGGACTTGCTTGTCTAGACAGGGACTGATATGTCCTTGGTAATAGAGCTTATCATCAATTCTAATGAGATCCTGATCATTGGCATCATTGAGCCTTCAATTCTAAACCTTCTTCCTGATGTAACTGCCTCCCCATCCTAAGAGTCTCAGAATTCCGAACCTTCATATCAACATGTCAGCCCCAAGATCGGCAGCTGATGAATCAATGGTCAACAGCAATGGATACCTCTTTAGCCACTTCCCGCCTGCCCCATTACCTACCTTCCCTATAGAAAATTTGGAAAAGTTTTACCCTCCCCGAAAGAAAAACAGTTGTTAACCCCCCCCCCCCCGGGTCTCGTCCTTTCCCCTTTTCTCTCCTTTTTCTTTTCCTGTCATTAACTTCTTGGCTCCACAAATTTCTTTACACTCGACTTGGATCTATGCTGGAACCTTCCAAGAAATTGCCCCATGATTTTAAGCATCAAATGCAAAAGGTGCTGAAGGGGCTTTGTTGCCAAAAGTGGCAGGTGGGAGGATATTTTGCTTGGAGGCACTTCCTTGCTGCTATGAACACACTTGCACACATTCACATATGCATACATTTGTCATGATTGCACAGCCATATGCAAATGGGTTAGAACTAGGGGTTCTTATCTTAGCCTTTGGACTTGGTTCTATGCTTACTGGGTAAACTTTTATATTTTTATATGTAGGTTGGACCTGGATCTGTTTTAAGAGGTCCGCTGAAAAATGCAACAACAGATGATGTGTAAGTTTGTATTTGGTGCTCTGTATTTTTAATGCACATGCAACTGAGAAAAATTGTTTAATGTTTTGATACTTCCTGGTTCAGGACACCACATCTTTATTGCACAAGCCAGGACTGCCCCTTCGAACTGCTTCATCCACCTGAAGATTGCAATGTGAATTCCTCGTTGTCTTTCACCCTTCAGGTGTTGTATTTTATTTCATGTGTTGATTGTGGAGGAAAAATTTAAGAAATTTAAATTGTATTATTTTTGAATAAGGTCTTCTTTCATACTTGCAGATATGTCGAGTGGAGGACATTTCTGTTGAGGGACTCATAGAAGGAAGTGTTGTTCATTTTCACAGAGCAAGAACTGTAGTTGTCCACTCTACTGGAATTATAGATGCGTCCGGTCTAGGTAGGTACTTTTCTTAAAATTTGCATTGTGCATATTATTTTTTAATGCATTATTGGATTGTCAGTTTTTTCTTTTTCATGCTCCCTTGGCGTATTTCACAACCCAAGAAAAATAATCTTATCTGATGGGTAGATTTATATGTGTGTATGCATGTTTTGAATAATAGGCTGTAAAGGTGGTGTGGGAAGAGGAAATGTTTTGAGCAATGGTCTTAGTGGTGGTGGGGGCCATGGTGGTCAGGGCGGAGCTGGATATTATAATCATAGTTATGTTGAAGGTGGAACTGTTTATGGAAATCCTGCTTTGCCATGTGAGCTTGGAAGTGGCAGTGGAAATGAAAGCCTAGCTGGTTCAACTGCGGGTGGGGGTATCATAGGTATGTTCTTGCTTGCTATCTATATATTAAATGGGCATATATTTCATTGTTTTATTATTGGAAGTTCTTCAGGGTTTATTGTTTGTTAGAGTTTGTTGCATACTCCTCTTTTATTTATATATTCATTTTTGTTAAGAACTCAATAGAAGTCTATATCTGATCTTTGGTCCTGTGGTTGAGAAATGGGCATTTGAATCTATGTTACTACAATTATCTGTGATAATTATATTAACAAAACATTCATGATAAATTTTTGTCCAACATGTACCAGTGGATTTCTTGGAGTTAAAGGGAAGTTTTCTGCAATTTTTAACTTTTGTTAGTTTCTTTAGCTTCATCTAACTGTGCAGCTTTTGCTTGCAAAAATTGAGCCTGTTAGTCTTTGGTATACCTGATTGCTCTTAGGGTCTTCAATGTATCGTTCTCATATCTTCAGGTATGGAAGCTTTCAAAGATATGAAATTAAAGGTGCATGTTGACTTGAGAAATTCTCTTGTCCTTTCATTTCTGCTCACAAGTTGATTGTGGTATTATCTGTTTTTTTTCTGTTACCTGCCTTGCCATGAAGGATTTGCGGAATATGATACTTGTGTATGGTTCCTCATGTTCAATTTGCTAAGTTACTATATATGCTGATAGTAATGAATGCTCTAATGAAGGAATAGAGGGCTGGATTTCAAGAAGTTTGCCAGTGGAGAGCTTTAAGGGCCCTAGTCAAGCCATAGGGATATCTGTTCCATGTGCTTAGCATCTCACTCTGTGCATGCATTAATGGGGAATCATATCTATGTTCATTGATGTAAACTAAGATCAACCATTTACTAATCTTCGATTGCAAGACCCTAAAACATGTTTGGCAAATACTTCAAAATTAAGTTCAAATATGATTAAATATCAGCAAATTCTACGCATCCACAAAATTAAATAAACAAACTTGTGTAAATTAAACATGCAATTTAGGAATTTGCTTTAATGCCTAGCGATTGAGATTTCGAATCCGTAATGGGTTGCAATATGTCCTTAAAAATAGACTAAACAAAATTGATTCAGATCAAATTTACAGCTGACCTATAGCCTTGAAAGAAGAAAAGGGTAGATCAACTTTAAATTAATTTCGGATGGTTTCAATGACTAGTTCTAGGGTTTTGAAGTTAATGAGGCGTAAAAAATTTGGGTTTTGACTCCAGAGAGGCTATTGAGGTTAAGAGTTTCAAAATGTTTTCTCTTGGTTAATTTTAAGGACTTCTTTTTTCTTTTAAAGGTTTTGATGGACTCTTTGAATGTGGTGTATTTTCTGTTTTGATGGTTATGATAAAGAATTTTTTTTTTTAAAAAGAAGATAACAGGAAAAATATGGGGGAGAGAAACATTAAGAGAGGAGGAAGAAAGGTAAGGAGGTACGAAAAGAGATGAGAAAGAGTTTAGGGCATGTTTGATTCATGGAAGACGTGGTTCTGGAAACCGCGCCTTCCAGTACTTCAACACTTACCTGTTTGATAATGGGGAAGTTTTACAGTAAAGTGGATACATGCCTTAAGGTTGAAAAGTGGATACCAGCAGTTCCATGGGGGCCCATGGAACTTGGGGTATCCACTTCTTTTGAAGATCAGACACGCCCTTAGGGAAAGAAAGAGGGAGAAAAGGAGAGGAGATAATAGAAGGGAAAAAAGAGAAAAAGAAATTGAAGAATACCTTGGAATAGCAAAATCTTTTAAGTGCTACCAATCCTTCTTCAATCAAAGAATTCGAGTAGCCCCTCTAGGGTTTTTCTTTCTCAGAGTTCTAAAAAATAAATCCCAAATGGGCTGGAAGTCCCTCTCCCTTTTGTACAACTTTAAATAATACCACTAATCAAATAAAATAATAATAGGACTACACCACTGCTGAATTCTCTATAACACCGAACAACATTACACTTAATTTCACTCTCCCTCAAAATTACAAAATAAACCCGTAACTCTTCTCATGTTTTCCCTTAAATGTTTAAATAAAAATGACCAATAATATTTGTCCAATGGGAGACCATGATGTCCTCATCAATCGTGTGTGTGTGTGCAAAAAGCTATGTCCATTGATCCTAATGTTTATTCCCAAATATTTAATGCCTTGCAGGCATTACCATTTTACATGCGTTTAGGTACTGATCTTTTTTGGAAATTATATGTTGATAAGTCTAGATTTTTGGTTCTATAAATTGTTATGAAAAAAATTATAGGTCAGTTTAGTATGACAGATTTCTAAACACATCATGCACATAACTAGTTATGCCTTGTTCCCCATGCTCCACAACAAGCATGCCTTTTTGAAACCCATGTGCTCAATAAAATTCTGCATGCAGATCTGTTGGAAAGCATATGCAATGATCATAAAGTATAAAACCATGTTATATAACAGCAATTTCAGAAGATTCAGTGCTTATTGAGTTATATTAGCTGTTTCCATTACCCTATGCCAGTGGAGACAATGCCTTTTGGATGATTGGTCCTCTAACCATTTTGAGGAACAAATATCTTGCTAAAATAAATTGATGATTCGATCATTTGCTTGGCCCCAATGAGGAAGTGCAAGGTATTAGTGATGGAAATCCAATTAGGGAATGGAAAATGATTTATTTTTTGCCTTTTTTTTTTTCTGAAGACAATTGCTTTCAGCAAGCCTCTTTCTTTATGGATCCTTGATGCAAAGTATTAAGCCTCATTCAGGCCTGTTGATACTCAACCTCGAGGGAAGCTATATTGGTAATTGTGACCATTGTTCAAAAACTTGGCTGCCGCCTTCCTGGGTTTTCCAAGCAGCCAAGCAAATTGCTGGGGCCTTGGCAAGTGCACTATGTGGGCATGTATTGGCCACCCATCTAGACACCTCTCACCTCCTTAGCACCCTCATGGCAAGGTGCTTGGGTGGAAGAAGCAGAAGAAATGGAAGGCTCATGTTCTTTAATAGCGCCATTGGACCATATTGTCCTTAATGAAAATCCTAGGGCAAACTAGTTAATATTCAGATATTTAGATTATGTGTAGCTAACATGTATCTTATTTCAAAAGAAAAGGGTCACATGTTTCCATGACAATCATGTTTCTCTCTTCAAAAGGACAGGGTTATGTGTCTCTCTATCACCACCACAACAGAGATTGGAGGGCCAAAATCGAAACACGCCAAAGGCCTATTCTCCAAGTGTTCTTGCGCCTTTCCAGTTCCTAACCTTTTACATCTCTTTTGCCTTCTTGTCCTCTCTCTCTCTCTCTCTCTCTCTCTCGATATATATATATATATATATATATATTCAGCCCTCTTATCTCTTCTGCTACCTCTTCCGTCTCCTTTCTTTCCCTCTTATATGAGTCCCCCTCTGACTCTTCCTTCTTCCCTCCCCCCCTCCTCTTTTGGGGCCAGCCGGCCATCTAGGTGTCCAGTACCCCTTGTGGCTCAGGCATCTTTGAATCTGCCTTTTCCAACATTGATTGCGGGCCCAACTGAAGTAGGAGGCCTGTTCTTGGATAACAAAGCTGCAATCCTAAAAAGGTTTTTGTGCTCCTTGGGGATGCATGACTCCAGTAAGGCCGAGGGTGGAGGTTTAGCATTGGTGCTTGATGCTTTCTCCTGGTTCCTCTCAGGATACTTCTGGTGGAAGAAAGCTCTCTAAATGCTATCAGATGAAGTCAATATGAAGCCTGTTTGAATCGCATTTGATGGCATTCTATATTTGTGGGTAGATTCCGGGTTTGCTCTTTGTCGTTGTCCTATATGGATCGTGGAATCAAGTTTGGAGCTATTATCAAAATTTTATTTCATGTTGAGTCCACTGTCTATTTTTTAGTTTTTTTTTGGTAAATTATTTTTCAGTTGTAAGAGTGTGCAAGTTGCGCAAAAGAAACATGGGGATGATTAAAAGACATCCAGATATAGTAGTATCAATTAACTAAAAGAACTGAAAGGCAACTTAAAATGGAACTGACATGCTTTGGTGTATTGAGATGTGTGCAAAGAACACTGACAGATCATAACATTGAGCTCTCACTCCCACTAGGATATCTGCCACCCTTCATGCTGTTGTATCTCTCCGTGCACACAAACCTCTCTTATAATGCCAACAATATCTCTCTCCACTACCTAAGGAACCACTGGTGGTTAACGACAAACCTGATACCAGAGAGCTTTTGTCTCCTCCATGTACAGTAGCTTCCCTACTCCACCTATGGGCTCGAGCAAGATATAGTCATAGCCTTTAGGACGACTTCTCTCCATTATATCTACTCCAGCAAGGCCCAAGTCCACTGGCTACAATCATAGTGTTCTGGTCACCTATAATATGCCATTAGTGTTTTAGTTAGTTATGACCTATAAACTTGAATGTGGGCTACTTGATGGAATTTTCAAGGAAAAATATCTTTGTTTGAGTTCAATATATTATTGGAAGTTCTTATTCATAATTTACTGCAGTTCTTAGTTGTAATGTTTCTAATAATTGTTTTCTGATTCATTTCGATCGTATCAGTGATGGGATCCTTGGAGCATTCTTTGTCAAGCTTGTCTGTTGGTGGATCTCTTAGAGCAGATGGTGAAAGTTTCCAACTGCCTGCTGGAAACCAGGACTTCGGATTGGGGTTTGGTTTTAACGGGGGACCTGGTGGTGGGTCTGGTGGAACTATCCTTTTGTTTTTGCGGACATTGACACTTGGTGAAGATGCAATGATTTCAAGTGTTGGTGGATATGGAAGTCACACAGGTGGTGGGGGTGGAGGAGGTGGAAGAGTCCACTTTGATTGGTCTGACATTCCCACTGGTGATGAATATATACCCCTGGCAAGCGTCAAAGGTGGAATACGTGCAAGGTTTGTATCTTATTTTCTAGGCATTTGTCTTCATAGTGCTTCAAGTGTTACTTTATGAGAAGTCTTATCGACTAAATGTCTCTGATGTATTCTTATGAGAATTTGTACCTACAGTGCATGAATATTTAGAGTGTCCTTTATCTGTTTCACATTTGAAGTGTTCTCAAAATTTTAATGAAATTCAGGAGACTACTTATTTGATATTGACGATTTGCTATTGTATTTTTAGATCTATAGTTTTGAGTTGTGAAGATTGAAATCGAATCCTCAAAATTGGATATATGTAGACAATGGCACTTCAATCATTGCTTTTCTCTTTGCTCTTTGTGTAAATAAACTTTTGTGGCTGTCTTTTGAAGCAAACCTAAGAACCTGGTAGTATCTGCATTTTTGATTATGCAGAGTGTTTTAGAAAGTGAAACGTGCTGCTTAGATGGGTGCTTCGTGATTGAGACACCCCAAAAACAGTGAATAAGAGAGAAGGGGGTTAGGGGGGTGGGCCGCGGTTGGGGTTGTTTGGGTTAGGCACCTTGACCATCTACCTGCCGTCTTGGCCATCTAGGCTGGTGCCTAGAGGGGTCCCTGCCTTAGGTGCCCCAACTAGCCTAGGCAACACAACTAGGGTCTTTGCCCACCTCAATGTGCCACCTAGGAGTCGAGGTGGACCTCCTTTTAATGCCCTGATTGTGCTTTTGAAGTTTTGAATTTCATTGGGTTCATCAATTTTGATCGACAGCCCATTAAATATCCTCAGCTGTAACTGGAATACTTCCTCCCATTATACTTTCTTGATAAACATATTCTTTTTCTAAGTTTCGGGTTTAATGGACTTTTATGGAATGCCTTTCATGGAATGACTTTTATGAAATTCCTTTTATGGAATACTCGTATTTGATACAAATACGAGTATCAGAAATGCTAATTCCAAAACTACCTTTTCAGCATTGATATATCTGTGCTTCATTTTGAGAAGCGTGAGGGGGCATTTTATGTGATATTAAGTACTTATGCATGGTCATGATATCAAAAAATGGCTTGACTTTATGGAGATTGGGAATATTGGCAACTTTGGGTTGACATGAATGGAAAGGAATAATAGATCTTTCAGCGATAAGGATCTCGCCTGTGAGGCTTACAAGATAAGGTGATGGCCACTATTATATCATGACCGCATGCTGAGAGCGAGTTTGGGGGATACTCAGCTTTAGACTTTGAGATGTAATGCAAGCTACAGCAAGGGGAACATTATCAAGAAGCAAAAGGACTCATATTTGGGAGCCCCTTATGTGGGGTAGAGTTAAGGTAAACTTTGATGTAAGCTCAAGGGGAGAAACCCTGGGCCTGCTTGACTTGGGATGGTTGAAAGATCATCAAGACAGGCTCATTATGTCTTACTTAGGCCCCCTTTTGAGGTGTTATTTGGATGAGGCTGAGGCTGAGGTGAGAACCTCACTTGCAGGTCTCAGGTCTCTTGAATCTAAATCAAAGAAAGTTATCATTGAAGGGGATTTTGCTAATGTCATTGCTTGCGTGAGCCGGGAGAAAGACATCATGGAGCCTCACCATATAATCAGAGATATTTTTGACCTAATAGGAACTTAGAGGATTCCTTCATTCATGGAGGGACGTAAATGAGGTTGCTGATGCCTCCGCGAAAGAGAGTACAAATTGTCTCCCTTGAAGTTAGTCTTTTAGATACATGGCAAGTCATATACTAGAGAATTCTACCATAATTCAATTCTGTACACAGCATATACTTGATTTTGACAATGAAGTAAAGTCACCTGTCCAATAACAAGTACTTTTATAGTGATGCTTCAACAAAAGAGGTTTCCAGAAACAGTGAACACGCAAGGCTATTTTACAAACCTTTGATGTATGATTATAGAAATCTGGGTATCTTATGTTTTTTGTTGGGTTCATTTGTTGGTTGACTTTCATTGCCTTCAATTTATTAGTTGCTCTTTTTAAAGCTCCTACAACGCCCTTTCTTTTTATAATTTGTGTTCTCGTTTGTTGATAGGGGAGGCACTGGCAAAGATGGAGGGCTTAGAGGGAATAATGGAACTGTCACTGGTAAAGAATGTCCAAGAGGGCTTTTTGGCATATTTTGCGAGGTGATTCAGAAATACTCTTTATTTTACTTAAGTTCTTTTGATAGTTTAGATGTTAAGTCAAAAGGGGGAAAAAAAGTTCTGATATTTCAGAAATCTTTCTCTAAATGGTTTGAAACCTTGGACATCCACTATGATTTGAATTATAGCATGTCGAACTTCATTTCATTTTCACGCCCTAAAAAAAAAGCTTCATTTCATTTTCAAGAATTTAATCAAATCTCTTTATTTTTTTGATTGGTGAATGATTTCAAAAGTGTTATTCTGAGAGAATAATTGAGTTGTGCACGTTGGTTTTATGTGTGATGTTCTTTGTGTCTGCCAATGTTGTCTTAAATGATGCATGTTACGAGCCTCAAAATGAACATGCACCATCAATGTTCCGAGTGTACTTGTATTCAAATATGCATTTCAAGCTGTATTTTGACTTGTGGCTTGTTTTTTTGCTGGTTTTCCATCGTCTATGACTCATTTTAGTTGTTTAGCAAATGGAATGGTCTTTAAACCTTGGTCCTTAGTCATGTTGTAAGCTAGAATCAATCATATGCATGGCTCATTCTTAGTATCTTGCATTCCTTTTGAGGATAGTAAATCCTCGAGTCTGATTGTGACTTCAAGAGGGACAATGCAAGACTAATGTGTCTTGTGGACCATTGAAGGATTTTTCAAATTTTTTTTCCGTCTTAATTTTTCTTATTCAGGAGTACACTTTAGGTCGTTAGGGTTCTCAATGCATTGATAAGCCATAGATATTCCTTTGGATGATATTTGATTGGATGGAAAGTTTCCATAATTCTTGACACTTTAAAGTTCAAACGTTTACTTATTAAATATGATTTCTTGCCATTCCTTCCAAGGTTTGTTTTCTTCAATGATTAAAAACAATGCCTTTGGTTTGGAATTTGGCAGGCCCAAGTCTAAGTCACCCGATTTGACTTTGTTTTGGCCTAGCCTATTAAGAAACAATGCAAGAACCTTTGGAACAGGTGAGGCTTGGCCGGTCCCCAAGGTTTTTCAATTGGACCCAGCACCTTGTGGCATCCAAGTGATTTGGGCGAGTCTGAGCTCAAGTCGCCAAGTTTATAATCATTGGTCTCCATGATTAGAGACAATGCATGAGTTTCATATCAGATTGTATGCGTCAAGAGTGTGCTTCATTATGGAATTTTTATTTTGGACAAGATTTCTACCTATAAAAACTGCGTTTTTTATTCTTGTTGATATTAATAGGTGGCGTATGATAAGTTCTTTCCATGTTAACAGTTCTTAGTCAAGTTTTATTTCACATCGCCACCATCATCATCATAACCTTTTCCCAACTATTTGGACACGAATCCTGGTCTGCCATTTGCTCTATTAAGGGCCATACCCTCAATGACGCTATGAGTCTCTATATATTTTCTTATTACTTTCAATCGTACCCTTTTGGGCCTACCCCTTGTCCTTTTTGAGCCTTCCATTGAACAAACTTGCACTTCATAACAGGTGTTGTATTGGGTTTGTGCTGCACATGGCCAACCCACCAAAGTTTGCTTTCTCTCATCTTATTGCCCATTGGAGCCACACCTAAGTTCTCTCGACTGTAGTTATTTTGAATTCTATCCATTCTTGCCTTGCCACTCATCCATCTCAACATCTTCATCTCAGCTACACTCATCTTATAGGTATGTTGTTCCTTGACCATCCAACATTCCACTCCATAAAGCAAAGCTGGTCTCACAATTATCTTATAGAACTTCTCCTTCAGCTTCATTGGTGTGCGTTGATTACATACAACTTCAGTTGCACATCTCTACTTTGCTCACCCAACTCTAATTCTATATGGGACATCTCCTCAATCTCTCCATTCTCATGGATTATCGACTCAAGATATCAAAATTGTGCTCTTTTTGGGTATTTCTTGGCTGCCAATCGTAACTACTCCTATTATTGCTAAACTTGCATTTCATATATTCTGTCTTGGACCAACTAATTTTAAAACTCTATATTCTAGAGCATTCCTTCAAAGTTCTAACTTTGTATTGACGTCGCTTCGAGTCCCATCGTTCAAAAGTATGTCATCTGCAAATAATATACACCATAATACCTCATCTTATAGGTGCCTAGTTGAGGTCGTCCATAACTAAGACAAGGAGGTATGGGCTCAACTCTTTATGTAGACCTATTCTCATTGAAAACTCACTCTCTTAGTTGTTTGTACATTAGTTAGCCCCCCTTCATACATATCTCTCACAAAGCCGATGTAGTATCTGGAGATTCATTTCTTTTCCAACTCCCACCAAATTAGATCTCGAGGTATACTATCATAAGCTTTCTTCATATCAAGAAAAACCATGTAGGTATTTTCCCTTCGCCTTAAACTTCTTAATCAGTTGTCTAAGTTGGAAAATAGCCTCAATTGTTAAACTCCTTGGCATAAAACTAAATTGGTTTTCTGATACACCTGTTTCATTCCCTAGTCTTTGCGCAATCACTTTCTCCCACAACTTCATAATGTGACTCATAAATTTAAGCCATAGTTATCAGAATCTCTCCACCGACCTCGCGTTTATGGTTTCGAAACTCGATTCCACGGTCCAATAAGGAATCTCCACGAAAACCTTTTTAGGAACCAAGGAAACTCGATTTCTTAATTTCGAAATCTCGATTTGACACATCTTTAGAAACCATTTTTTGGAACCAAGGAAACTCGATTCCTTAGTTTCAGAATATCAATTCAACACATCTTTAACAACCATTTATCGAACCAAGGAAACTCGATTCCTTCATTTTAGAATCTCGATCCAACACATCTTTAGAAACGTGAATCCATTAATTGTGGGTAGATGTTCCGAAATATATCGAATCTGGATTCTAACGAGGATTAAATGTTGATTCTACGTCAATTGGAGTAGAAATCTTCATTCGAATGCTTCTAGTAGTTGCAGGGTTTCATTATTTTACTTGTGCCACCCTGGATGGCCTCGACTTTAAATTTAAAATATAACCGGTAAGTACAACACATACAATTAAAAGTAAAACCATGGCGTAGACATAATCCTATTTTCTCTTTATAATAATGAAGTCAAAATAATAATTTAGAAATACTTGTCTTTTGTATAATGACCGTAAGTTCAATCATCAATACAATCACTTTAAAATTTGGGAAACCTTCTAATAAGAGACATCCAATATAGATTCTAAAGTTGATGAGGCTCAAGATGTGCTTGTGGCATCCTTCTCTATAAAAATGAAATCTCGATTCCTGGTAAGGAGGGGTCGTCAAACGCATTCCATAGTCCATGTTATTGTAAATCTCGATCTCAAACTAGCATGGAATCTTTGATCCATATATTTCAAAAATTTGATATCAAATATGTTAAAATCATGATTTGAAACAACAACATATCTTTGTTCCACATATGTCAGAAACTCGATTCCATAGATGTCGGAAACTCAATTCCGCATATTAATGAATCTTGACTCCTGGAGTGTCCATTACAGAGGGATGGTAATCTCGATTCCATATGTGGATGAAACTTGGATCTATTTCGGTCGAAACACGATTCTCCAAAACTAGGAACCTCGTTCCTAGCAATTCCTATTGTAAACGATTCCGAAGACATGAATCTTCTAGCCGGCCGTGATTCCGGTTCCAAAAATGATTCGGGTTCCCAAGCGTTTCCAACAACTATGGTTTAAGATTCATATTGTGGATCAAGTTATATTTCACATCTCTATGTTATTTCTTCCAACTATATAAAAGGGAGAACAATATTCAAATAGAAGCATCCCCCCATGAGAACATGGATTTGTCAAGGGTCTATAAAAATTGAAAATGCAATCCAAATATAGTGATAATATTAATTACCGCAATGTGCTTTATCCAAAAAGCTGTCTAGCTGTATGTTTAAAATCTGTCTTACATATTATGTTTAAAGGAAATTATTGTGAAAGCATATTAGTCATTATGATTTTGAGATGTTGAATAATGATCCAGACTTGTAGTAGCATGTAATGCTACAAACCTTGGGATATGATAAGTTGTCAGATTCAGAGACACGAGACACAAAGTGAAGTGGGGTTCAGTGATGTTCTGCAGGATCCAATATGACTGCCAGTCTTAGTTATCATCAAAATAGATACGAAAATTTGTTGAATGGCCTTTATATATCCATCTGCTCCACCTGAGTCTTGCGTGTTTTGTTCCATCAAGCAGGGAATCATCTGTTGCTTCTAGAAAATTATAGAACTTTTGGCTTGGTGAAGTTTTCTAGTAACTATAACTGTTAAAAATATTATTTATAAATTCACTTCACAGTAAGTTGAGTCTCTAAAGGAACATGGCTCATTGTGATTTACTTTCCCCCTCCCCTGACAAAAAAAAAAAAAAAAATAGAAGGTAATGGGATCTTGATTTTTGGTTAGGTCAGTCATCATGTATGATGGTCAGACATAGAAGAGATTGTTAACTTGTAACTTGTCAGATGAATGTTTGAGGAAGAATCTCAATTGTGAATTTTCAGCTGCTGACTTAGGTGCCTTCTCCTCCCCCCCAACCCCAAAAAAAAAACATGTACCATGGGAGTCTCCTTTCTTGAGCTGTAGATTGTGGCCTCAATATGATCAACTTACTAACATCGTTAACAACTGATGGTTCCAATAAAAAATATCATGAAACCTTTCCTTGTCTGAGCTCCTATTTGGGAATCTTTTTTTGCACCAATGGGGTCTCCTCTTATGAGTTGAAGATTGATATCGTGCATGATTGACAACATTGTACCATGGCAGAACCTAGTTCCCGGTTGTTTTATGTCAGAAAGCATTTATATATGTTTCTGGTGTTCATATAATTTTTTACAGTTTCATATGCTGCTTCCCACAATTTTTTACAGTTTCATATATGAGAGAGTTTGGTGCGATGTAATATGTAGGTGGTATGAGCTTATTATTTCCAGCAATAACTCGTATTATCTCCTTCTGCAGGAATGCCCAGCAGGAACTTTCAAAAATGTTACTGGATCTAATGAAGCTCTTTGTCGTCCCTGTCCACCTGAGCAGCTACCGCATCGTGCAATATATATCAATGTTCGAGGTTTGTTTTATTGAAGAGTCTGTTTCTTGTGTCTGTGTTGCTTAAGGCAATAATTTAAATGATATCCTGTGGAGTTTCTGTGCATATTGAATCTTGGCTGCTTTTGAGGATATTCTTATTTTTTTTGTTTTTTCAGTTTTTATTTATTGATTTCCTACATGTTAAAGCTAATGTCCCCAATGTCTGAATTGTACTTCTTTAGATTTCTGGCGCACGAGGATCATGCCCTAGTTGCAATCATTTTAATGAGTTCTTTATATCACCTTTTGTTGATTCTTGTAAAATGTCGTACAGCTTCTAATTTTTAAAGAATATGTTATATGCAGGTGGTGTCTCTGGACCTCCTTGTCCCTATAAATGCATATCAGAGAGATATCACATGCCTCATTGTTACACACCTCTTGAAGAGTTAATTTATACATTTGGTGGCCCATGGTTATTTGGTCTCCTTCTCTCTGGCCTTCTTGTCCTTTTGGCACTTGTGCTCAGCGTTGCTCGCATGAAGTTTGTGGGGACTGATGACTTACCCGGACCTGCCCCAACTCAACATGGGTCTCAAATTGACCATTCATTTCCTTTTTTGGAATCTCTGAATGAGGTGATCTTCTGGGGTCTCAAATTAACTTGTGGATTCGAACTGCAGAAATGAGTCCATCTAGTGCCATCGACTTCTTTTGGGAGTATTCTTGATTGTTCCCTTTTGCCACTTTCAGGTGCTTGAAACAAACAGAGCTGAGGAATCCCAGAGTCATGTGCATAGGATGTATTTTATGGGTCCGAACACATTTAGGGAGCCATGGCATTTGCCCCATTCACCTCCAGAACAAATAATGGAGATTGTGTAAGTAACTTGTTCACTATAATTTACTGTATCCTACTCCTTTTCTGATTTGTTGATCCTTGTTGTATTGTAAACAACACTAGTCTTCTTAGTTTACTTATAAAATTTATTTACAGTTTTAGTTTGTTTCTTTCTTGGCAGATACGAGGATGCATTTAACAGATTTGTCGATGAGATTAATGTCTTGGATGCTTACCAATGGTGGGAAGGTTCCGTATACAGCATTCTTTCAGTTCTTGCATATCCCTTTGCTTGGTCCTGGCAGCAATGGCGTCGTCGGAAAAAGTTACAGCGACTTCGTGAATTTGTTCGATCCGAATATGATCATGCATGCCTGCGATCCTGCCGTTCACGTGCCCTTTATGAAGGGCTTAAGGTTAAGTCTTACAATTATAATAGATGGCAGATCTATTGTTGAATATTTGAGTTTTCTACAAATGCATTGAAGTTTGTTGTGGTTAATTGATATATATTTGTGAACTGTAAATGTAAAACTGGTGGCATCATTGTTATCAGGACCAGATTGGTCATCAAAATGATGAGGGGATCTATTTGTGGTTCATATAATAGATAAAAGAAATTAGTTCTCTCGTTATTGCAATATTGGCTTTCGAGGGACTTCCCCTGGATTCCTTCTCAAAAGCGGGAATATGTTTACCATTTTTTTTTATATAATTTACCTTTTTTATATATGTAAATTTGGTATGGTTATTTTTTCTATTAGCAGGTTTTGAAACTAATGCTTTTGTCAAGTGTAGGTTGCTGCTTCACCAGATTTGATGCTAGGATATATTGATTTTTTTCTCGGGGGAGATGAAAAACGTCCTGATCTACCTCCTCGGCTTCACCAAAGATTTCCCATGTGTTTAGTATTTGGAGGTGATGGAAGTTACATGACTCCTTTCTCTCTTCACAGTGATAATGTCCTCACCAGCCTAATGAGCCAGGTATGTTTTGCATCTGCATAGGATTCAATATTTAAATCTGTAAGTGCTTTGAATGGCAGCTCTTCTGAAAGTCTATTAAGCAAGTGTTGGGGTTTTTATAATTTATGGAATTTATGTGAATATTCTCCATGCAGTCAGTTCCACCTACCATATGGTACCGACTTGTAGCGGGACTCAATGCGCAATTACGCCTTGTTCGCCGTGGTCATTTGAGAGTAACATTAGTGCCTATTCTCAGCTGGCTTCAGACTCATGCAAATCCTGCTTTGAGCATGCATGGGGTGGGGGTCGTCCTTGCGCAGTTTCAGCCCACTGCATTTGGTTACTGCCAGTTAGGCCTTGTTGTGTACGCTGTTGATGAAGAATCTCCACTTGCCTCTGTTGATGGAATGGGTGAAGCCTTGCAATATGATCATTCACGGTAATTATTTTGGTGGCTATTGGAAAATGAGCATTCTTATTGAAATCCATGTTTTGTACAAGGGTGGAATTCAATCCAACATATTTTTTATGATATTCCCATGCATCTTTTCGTTGGGTAAAGCAAGAAATTGGGTGGCAATACAAAAATATGGGCGCAAATATCAATCCCCTTAGAAATTTCATTATGCAGTTCTTGTGCTATACTCTACTTAAGAGAGGATTGTTCTGAGTCTCTCCTTAAGAGGTTAATGTTCATGCAATTGGCACCTTAGAATTATGATTTCGTATGGACCTTGCAGAGCATTTAATGCTGATGGGGACAGTCAGATTGGACTTTTGCGGAGTAAAGAAAACGTTTTGGTGCGTAACAGAATTTCTGGAGTTGTTTTAGATACTTACAGTTTGCGAATGCTCGAGGAGAAGAAAGATATATTTTATCCCTTCTCCCTTATTGTGCATAACACAAGACCTATTGGACATCAGGTAACTTTGCTTGTGCCTGTTAATTATTACTTTGTTCTGGACACAATTGTCTGAGGTCTTTCCATACTCGAGTTTTATAACTGCTCTCATATCAATGCTCTTTTTATAACTGCTCCCATGTCAATGCTCTCACCATGTCATTGCTTTCTCCTGCAGGATCTTGTGGGGTTGGTCATCTCAATGATATTGTTGGGAGACTTTAGTTTAGTTCTACTCACTTTGCTTCAGTTGTATTCTATCTCACTTTGGGACTTCTTTTTAGTTTTGTCCATCCTTCCTTTAGGAATACTTTCTCCTTTTCCTGCTGGAATTAATGCTCTGTTCAGCCATGGTCCAAGGAGATCAGCAGGTCTTGCACGGGTGTATGCCTTGTGGAACATTACCTCTCTGACTAATGTGGTGAGTTCCCTTTTAAAGTTTGAGACCAATTTGCTCTATTTCTGTCTTTCCCTGCCATAAATAGTATACTGCCCCGTAATTTATTTGTGAGTTGGTGAAGATGGTTTTAAGTTGATCATGGGCATCTTGTAAACTCTGTATTCATAGTGGTTTCAAAGTTGTGAATGCTATTGCCCCTCCAGGCGTTTATTGTCTGCACTTACACAGTCTTATGGAATTTGGTTGCTTGCTGCTTAGTTGGAGCTTCCATAAATTTGAAAGATAGCGAGTCATACTATTCATCCAAGATGTTTATTTCCGTGTTTGATCTTCTTGGATTCTTTTAAAAATTGATTTCATCATCTAATGCTTCGTATTCTTCTAGAAACTAATTGTGACTTCTGCATCCACGACATGTGGGCTTGTTTCTGTATATTGAGGGAATCATATCCCCTATTCTTCTAGAAACTAATTGTGACTGTGCTGCATCCATGACATGTGAGCTTGTTTCTGTATAATGAGAGAACCATGATATGATCTTTCTAGACTATCTTTTTGTTTCTCTGTTTTATTCAAGGACTATTTTGTTTATCCTAGAAAGCATGTTGGACTTCAAATTTGCATTTTTAGTAACTTTTATTTACTCTTTTAGAGTTCCAGTTTTCCCTCATCTTAGGTCTGGTCTCCAAGGGATCTTGGGTCTTCATGTGTCAGTTCCTGTTTAGTTTTCTTCAGAATATTCAAGAGAAGCAGATATCTTGTGACTTAAAATTTTCAACATGGTAATATGCCCATTAGTTAAAAGCTATTACGGATGTCCAAGACTTAGGAGGTTTAGGATTGTGTGTATTTGGAGATGTTGACCATTGTTTGCTTGGTGGTATTTTTTTTGGATGCATATTTACATACTGTGATTGATTTGGATTGGCAACCTAGTAGGTTGGACGAACAGCTCCATCTTACGAGTGTACATTTGTGAAGTTCTAAAGCTTAACATTTTTTTAGCTTTCTGTTATGTAATTTTCTCAAACCTTGATAAGTCGAGACCTCAGGGCTGCATGGTTTGAGTTCCAGTCCCTTCAACATGAAAAAGCAATTCATATCACGTGACATCTATTAGGGTAATCGAGCATATCACATATGCATACTTTAAGAGGAAAAATCCTAGTTGTAAAGCAATTTGGGCTATAAGCCTCGAAGAGTGTAGTATGAGCAAGCTGTGGCATAGCTGGAAGAAAAGTTCTTAATTTTTGTTAAACACGAGCTGTAAAAATGCAGAAAAGGTTAAAAATTTCAAACAGAAAAGTAAAACGTTTTTGGAGCAGCAGTTAGTTCTCTTCAGAGATAATTCCTTATGCTAGTTTTTCAGTTTGATTGTTCTCTGCTTTTCTTTGTTAAGTATTTTTTTTTTGTCTTTTCCGTATCTTACCATTTCTTTTCCATTTCTATCATCTTTGATTGTATGTTCAAATGAGATATTTAAGAAACTAATAAATTGTTTTCCTATTGTTTTACAAAATGGATTGTTTAAGTATGCAGTTGATCTTTCATCTATCATAAATTCCTGGTATATATCATCATGTGCGGTGAAATTATCAATCATGGCATCTAACTAAAAATATTAGAAATTTCATTACAAATTATTTGATATTATCAACATATCCTCCTCAATATGTGAGTATGAGGAGCACTGATTGGTTCCATTCCATCTCAGTTATCCATTGACTATTGACATTCGTGAATGATTAACCTTTTCCTTAGAAAGTCCTAGCAAAATGTTTATATAGAGACATTCATATACACTAGGCAAAACTTTTGATGGGATTTTCAATGTCTTCAAACATTAAGGGAAAATAATTCCTAGAAAGCTTTCTTTTATGAGTAACTATGGAACATTTCCCTTCATTGAGATGGAGAAGATCTTCTTCACTGTACACCACATATGGATCTACTGCTGATGAGGTATACACATCAAGGAGTGAGATGACATTCTTGATGGGCTTCTGCTTTTGCGAATATTGTTGCGTTTTCTTTCATAGCAGTTGGAGTAATGGAAAATATCATCAGTTGTCAGAAAGGGTTTCTTGGAATGCTCTCAAATCTTGAGCATGGCAGAGTGCACCATTCTATGCCCCTACGTCATACTTGTAGACCCTCACAATTACATTGAACATATGAATGGAAAATTATAGGAAATCTTGACTTCTCTTCTCTTTGGTATCAACTTTTTACAATCTGCGATGTCATAGAGCACCCTTGTGTGTGTCTATGAGTACCGTATGTGGTTTACGAGATTCCCTGCATGTATGGGAAAACCTATTCTTATTTATGTTGTTCAATCATTCCCAATCCCAAATGTTTTCTTTTCTGATGGGAAATGGCCAAATGTTTTCTTTTCTGATGGGAAATGGCCAACCCGCTCTTTTTGGCATGTTGTTATGTTTTTAACAACCTGGTGTGACACTTGGACCTTGAAATTGGACTGCAACTTTTGGAGGCATTGTTTCAGAGCATGTTATTGCCTCTGATCTTCAATCGCGGAGATGGATGATACTTGGATGAACTGAACACATCACTAACGTGTTTTGATGCCATGTCAAACGGCAAAAAACATGAGAAGAAATGATTCTCCTTGGATTAGTGGTGTGGCCTAACTTCTCATACAATAATATAATGACAACATTGAACAGATGAGATATATACATATACATATACATAACCTAATATACCAACGATTGATAAATATTCTTATGAGTCACAAATTTGTAGAGGATTTGGGTCCTCGTGTATTGTTGCATAGAGATGCATCAGTGTTATTATTTGCATTTAAGGTTTTAGAAGCAATTGCATTCTTGAATTTGAAGAACCAAGTGTGACATTAAGAAAATAAGCTTCCCAATAAACCATTGGTGGACATATCTTGAGAAATTTGCTACTAGGTTATTGGAGAAGGCAAAGATGGAATGGAAATGGAGACGCAGATTATTGGTCTACTTCCCAGTGTTAACTGAAGTGTGAACAAAAGCTTGATTGTCATAGTGATACTAGTAGCCCACTATCATATTCCTGAATATGATCATATCCAGCATAGAAAGCATCTTCTTGGGGACATAAAGGTCATGGTTTTATGGTTAAAATCCTAATAGAATGTTCTGAGATGGCAATGAGCTGAGTTGCTTGAACTGGCCTGATTTGGACGGATCTGGACCCCTATATTGGGCCCTTGGGCTGGGCATGTCTGAACCGATTTTTTATTGGGCTGGTTCCTGGCCTGGCCATTCAGATTTATATATCTTTTCAAAACAGTTGTTGGTAGGCCAGATTCAAGCTTGGTTCAGGTTGGTTAGGGTGCTGACTTTTGTTTCTGAGTTCAAGTCTTGCTACTGATTTGTTTTCCCCAGGTCAAACAACCATGAGTACTATATACTAAAAAAAAAAAAGGTATTCGAAGTCAAAAGTCAGGCTTAGTCCTGTTTGGTTAAGTTACCGATTTTTGTCACACTCAGTTCTGAGTACAAACTCTCCTACTGATTTTTTTTCCACATGCTAAACAATTATGAGTAGTATCCATAACAAGAAATGAATTTGGCCTTTAGAGGTCTTGGTATGGTTGGTTGAGATGTTGCCTTTTGCAATTCTAGGTCTCAAGTTCAAAGCATGGTGCTTAAATTTTTAATCACTTGTGCCTGCAGTTAGGGCAGCCCTACCTGTCCAGTTATGGGGCCAGGTCAGGCGATCTGGCTATTTATCCAGGTCAAGGGTTGGGGCCTTGAACTCTTATCAGGACTGGGCCTAGCTACCTTTTGGGTTGGGCTCAGGCCCACCCTGATTGGCCCAGGACTGACCCATTACTAGCCTTAGAATGGGGAGGTGGAAGTATATGATCTAAAGCATTGTGATGAGTTCCCTTCATTTCCACACATACCAAGACTGTCAGGTCTCATATTGCATGTTGTTTCTTCTTTTGGTTTTTTAGAATGTTCATTTGTATAAGAGAGTTTACAAAAATTGAGGCACAGTAGAGGAGGGGCCATATGCAAGAACCCAAGGGCGACCAAAAAATGCTATACAGCAGAAATAAGAACAAGACAGAGAAGCTGTGTGAGTTGGAGGTGCAAGGATGCCTAGTTCCCCAGTAAGGAATTGGAGTGAGCTGCCTCCCTAGCCAGTGCATTGGTTTCCAAATTTGTTTCTCTATTGCTGTGACTCCAAGAGACTTGAAAGTTTCCACAGACATGCAAGATCTCCTAAAAAATATGGTCAAGTCTGCACAGACAGGAGGAAGTGTTGGAGGTCCAAGTGACACATTCCTAGAATCCCCTTTGACCACAAGCACTATACTGTAAAGGGGATTAAACTTGTGGATGCCCTCTAGGAGGGCTAGGGCCTCAACAAGAGTCGAGTCAGCTACACCTATAGGTCGCGAGTAGGATGACAAAAAGCTGCCTTCACTAGTCCTAAACAGCCCCCCTATACCAGAGGGGCTGGGATTGCTGAGAGAGCAACCGTCAAAATTCAACTTGATAGAACCCCCGTCCGGTGGTCTCCAAAGAGAGGAGTGGGGGATCCTGGTAGTTCTCAAAACCACTAAGGGGTGCCGATTGTTACTGAAATCTAAATAGGAGTAACCGTTAAAGAACTTATGGTTCAGGGCCCAGAAGGAAACTAGCTGTCTAACCTTCTCAATCAATGCAGTAACTGGGTTCCTCCTTTGAAGGTGCTAAGGTTTTTTTCAATCCAAAGAAGCCAAATTGTGGCTGCCACGGAGAGGCTTTCCAAAGAAGACGATCAGCCTTGTGCCAAGAAGCTGAGTGGAAGGCCTCGAAGAGGTGAGGAACCGATCGAGGAGTCACCCAACACTATTGGAAGATTCGCATCAAGTTGGCTCATAAGGCTGAGGCCGGTTTTCAGTGGATAAACGGAAGGTCGTTTGTTTCTTCCGCGTACAAACACATAACGTGTTGGGACAAGGGAGTCCACTTTTTCGGATGTGGTCGATGGTGAGGACTCTCTTGTGAATGGCAATCCAGTAGAAAACTTGGCTTCTTGGTGGTACGAGGGAAAACTAGGCTTCGGAAGCCAGCAGAAGGGGAGGGGAGGCAGGATTTGGAGAAAGGGGAAAGTGCGAAAGAAGGATGACACAGAGAAGTTGCCTGAAGTTGTTGGTGATCAAAATAATCTTGTTCTCATCTTGTGGGGGGAGGAATACCGAGTGCAGCAATTCGACCATGGCCCTGAATTCTACGAGTTCATCATCAGTTAGGGGCCTTCTGAAGTAAGGTGTCCAAGTTCTCACAGGACCTGAGGTCACAAAGTTCTAGGTCACAGAAGATTGGGGGTCCTGAGCAAGGGGGAACAAGTTAGGGAAAAGTTCCCTAAGTGCAGCATGTCCAACCCAAATGTCAGACCAAAATATCACACAGTTCCCTTCCCTCGAGCAGAAACGGATGTGTTGGAGGAGCAGATTGTGACAGTGAAGCACCGACCTCCAAATGCCAGCGATGTTGCCGCTGGCTCTACATGCAGGGGTCCAACTGTGGATCCTATACCAGTATTTAAACGAATTACCTCCCTCCAAAAGTATTCGGGTTGGGTGGCAAATCTCCACCACCATTTACCTAGGAGGCCAGGTTGTGGGCATGAGATTGCGAATGCCTAAACCACCTAGAGTTTTGGGCAGGCGCAGTTTCGGCCAAGAAATAAGGTGATATTTGCTGCCATTGTCCCCTGATCAAAAAAAATCTCGCATCTTCCTTTCCAATCTTGCGGCAACTGAGACGGAGATGTGGAATAATGGCATTTGAAATACCGGGGTGTTAGCGAAGGTGGCTTTTATAAGAGTGCGTCTGCCGGCCTTTCATAGGAACCGTCTCTTTCACCCTGTGAATCTCTTCTCAAACTTATCAATTAGACTCCAATGGGACAGGTGTGGCATGCCTAGGCACAGAGGTAGGCCTAAGTAGGTAGAAGGCAATTCTTCGACTGCACAACCCCATCTAGTGGCTAGGAATTGCACTAGATAAGGATCCGAGCAGACGCCTATTGTCTTTGATTTAGCCAATTTAACCTTGAAACCTGTGGCCAGTTCAAAGCACTTATTGAAGAGTAGAAGGATATCGACTTGCTAAATAGAGGAATCGAAGACGAAGAGAATGTTGTCTGTGTATTGAAGTTGGGAGATGATGGGACCATGAGAACTGGATTTGAAGCCACTGAGTAGGCCAGCATGGTAAAGCCTAGAGATGGAGGAGCTAAAGATTACGGCCATGATAGCAAAAAGGAATTGTGACAGAGGGTCACCTTGGCGAAGCCCTCTAGTAGAAGGAAAATGGCCTTTAGGGGGAACCATATATCAAAATAGAAAAAAATGGATTTGAGATGCATCCTTGGATCCATTGCCTCTATGTGGATCCAAAAGCCATCCTACCCATAGTCTCATCAAGGATTGACCAGTCAACATGGTTGTAAGATTTCTCCCAGTCAAGTTTTATGACTAGGCCAGGGGCCTTGGAGGAGTGTCTTTTGTGGATGCACTCATGGGCTATAAGTGCACCATCTAGTATCCGGCGGTCTTTAACAAAAGTCCCTTAGGTAGGGGAGGTCGCCCAATTGAGAACAGCCCTTTAGCCTAGAGGCGAGGACTTTGGAAAGCAATTTGTAGGAGCTATTTCATATTGTTTCAAGTGGGCACAGAATTACACAAGGAGTTCAACAACTGAGAGGTGCAGTTCTTTAACTTTCAGAGAGGAAGGGGACTTGTATGATTGCTTTTTAATTCTAATATTCCAGATAGGAAGTAGATGTGCAAATCTATGTGCACGAATGATGTGCTTTACTCTATTTAGAGCCCTTTCTAAACGTAACCGAACTCTTTTCTGCATCAAGTACCCATGCGGCACTTGTGGTGGCTACTTTTGAACTCAAATCAGCTGTCCTAGCCAGTTATCCCATCCTCAGCGCTCATGCTTAACTCTTAAACCCCTTTCATGTGGATTTGGCATGGATGCTTGCTCCAACTCATTCACTTGGAACTCAATAGGTTAGTCAATAGTGGGAGCTTCGTGACTCTTGTGGGTTACAATGCAACATTGGGGGATTATTTTACAGTTGAGGTGATCACTTCTTATATACAGCAAACCTTCTAGAACCAATGGCTAAAATGATGCCAAATTGCATCTATCCAACATTCATAGTCTCTCTCAGACCTTCACATTTCTAAGAACTTCTTTCCTGCCCATATTACAAGAAATAAGAGATGTTTCTAGAATTCTGTTGACCCCCTAGAGAACTCTAGAGGCACCTACACACGTTAGGCATTCTCTCTTTGCATTTAGAACCTGTTAATGCTTTCTAACAACCTCCTTTAGAGTCTTCCTGAACAGACATCTGCTCCTTTTTGAGCCTTCTAATTTACTTGCCCTGAATTAGAGGGCTGCGAAGACAACCCTTGGTCATCCTGTGAAAATTTTCCACTACCTGTTTGTAAGCATATCCTTATGTCTTTGAGTGGCTTCAAGTGATGGAAAGGTTCCAATGATAGAGATCTCTAGAAGGCAGCGAACTTATGCTCCAAAATATATTTGTAGTGGTAGAGCTCTGTAAAGGAGCAAAAGGTTTTATAGTCATGAAGTACATTCCAAAGTGTGTGGGTGGTTCTAGAGTTTTCTAGGATAGAGGACTCTAAAACTCTTGAGAAAATCCTTTGTAATATATGTAAATACATTTTAATAAAGGAACTAAAACAAGCGTATAGAAGATCTACAAGAGTTTAGGACTGTTGGATGCCAATCAGCATCATCCTAGTTATGGTTTAAGGTGTTTGGTCATAGGAAGGGAGTCATCCTCTCATTTGTAAATTCCTATGAATTGTAATTGTTCATGTGCTTTAAGCTTCTACTATAGAGTTATATAGAGAACTAGTGAGATTTAATGAGTGAATGAGGGAGACCATCCCCATGAAATCTGCAGGAGGGGAGGTTCAAGAGTTGAAAGCTGTGGGTGGGATAACTCGCTAGTAAGCTGATTTGAGTCGGTGAGCAGGCACCATCTGGGTTTTGTGTGGGGTGCTTAAGGTAGAGAAAGGTACATCAAGTTTGAGTTTCCTTCATTCAGATTTCTGCACATTGTCACTCTTGACAGATTTTGGCCCATCAGCACTGTTGTTCATATGGAAGTAGCACGCATTATGGAACTAGCGATTATTATTATTATGTTTAGATAACTTAACGGAACTAGTTATTATTGTTGGCGCCCTTGTCAAACATTCCTAGATTAGTTGTAATACTCGAGCAATATCTCTTTGAAATCATGGTTTTGATTGAACGTAATGATGCTTCTTAGAAACCAGAACTGTGATTCAACTGGTTCTGGAATTGTCGGTTCAACATCCTGGAATCCTACTATTTATTAGTGAGGATATTGAGATTCTCATAAAACACAGACCTTAAGTAAAAGAACACCTAGAGAAAACCTTAACCTGATACCTCAAATGATATTCTCCTAAATCACATATCAGACCTTCAAAGTTTGAAATTGAAACCACCAGTACTTACTAGCATCCTTAATTACATCATTAACTATACATCTTTTCATGTTTATTATATTTATTTTTCTTGTTAAGTAAAATAAATCACGAGATAGAAGTATATTCAGTTTGTGTTCCTAATTTAGCCTTGCGGTGTAAGCTACTAAGTAACCTTCGCTTTCGTCGCCTTTTCCTGTTCTTGTCTTTCCATAGCTAAAAACGTAAGCGACAAGGTGACCTCAGCTTTTAAGTAAGCCACTTCTAAACCTTGCTCATCACTTGTGAAGCGAAAGCAAACTGTGTGTCTTAGTGAGCGAAGGTATAAATGTTTCTCACCCTAACCTAATATACCTGTCAGGCATCACCTCTGCTTTGTGCTTCACTCATGTAATTAGGGCATGAAAAAAACTGTCCGCTGTAGCTTCGCTTGTTAAGGTGCGTAGCTGCTGTAGCTGACTAAGCTAAGGCAAAGAAAACCTAAGCTAAGGTGTGTAGCTGTTGTAGCTGACTAAGCTCAGGGAGGCAAAGCCCTGCTAAGCTAGTCAAGCATCATGTTCCCCAAAACCCCAAGGGATATCCTGAGCCACCCCTGAATTGGAAAAATATTCATGGGCTTTTTTATTTTTTATTTTTTTTGAGAAGTATTTTTATTTTTATTTTAAAAATGACTATTTTGATTGTGATTCATTTTGAAAGTTACTCAATGATGAGCCTCCATGGATTCCCCTATATAAGCTGTGGCTAACTTGTGAATAATCCGAGGAATATGATAGATATCAGAACCAATGAAGGGACTAAAGAAACAAGAACAATAACTACTAATTCATCAGCCAATATATTCCCAAGAAGTCGAAAACTAAATGGTAAAGGTTTTGTAGCTTTTGAGCTGTGGTTTGTTGGCTTTTTGCTCTTGCGAATGCTTTGCTTCATTGAACATAGTTGGTAAGCTTTTTGCTCTCGCAAAGCACTCGCTTGTTATGTTGCAAACAAAGCCTCCTACAACTAGAAGTCTTCCTAGCTTCGCTCGTGGGTGCAATGCGTAAAGCCTCCGCAACAAGCAAAGCCTTTTTTTGAGCAAATAAAGCACCCTAAATGGCTGGGACTACTGGGGTGTCTAATCCCATTTGCTCCCTAGCTTTCGTCTCTTAATGTCAGTGTCGGCCCAGCGGAGTGATTTCGCTGTTGGTGTTCTTTTTTATCTCTAATCATTTCACTACTTCACGGCAAATTCCCTCTGCTCCTATCGTACTCCAACTTTAGTAGTTCCCACCGCTTGTCCATGGTTGAGCCCTGGGATTTAAAAGGCCGATTTGAAAAGCCACCTACAAATTTGAAGTTGCATAAAAGCCCCCTAGATAATTGGAACACAATTCTATGCTATGGAAGCAATGTGGTAGCAGCCCTCAAAGGAGCGATTTTCTGTCTAGCACAGGTGTCAAAGCACCCTAAACAATTGGAAGTTGCTAAAAGCCCTCTTTAACGAGGGCTTTGACAAGACTTGACCAATGGCTTTGTGCATAGCGTCCACTTTTGAAGCTATGCACTCGTTAGAGGGCTTCACAACAGCAAACTCAATAACGAGGGCTTTGACAACACAATGGATAAAGGATTTTAAGAATCCATAGTGGAGCAAGGTTCTTTCTAGTCTAGAGGGCCTATCCTATCAACAAGTAGTAGGGAAGGGGCCCCTTTGAAGAAGACTGATAGAATCTACATAAGGGGAAGACAATTTTTTCCTGCAGCCCATCCAACGCAGCGGCCGGCCCACTAACATCTCTAGTCGAACATTCAAATGGGACTTCCACTGAAGATCAATTTATTTGGCACTTTCAGTGTCAAATATTAGGTTTAGGTTGAATTTCCACTCTAATTTGTGCCCCTCAATGAAAAGAAAATGGAGAAGGAAAAGGATCTTGTACACTGTTGCTTGAATGGATTGAATTGCATATGAAAATCCATTGAGGATGAAGCCATTATTTTTTGCAACTCCGGCAGCATTCTGTATTTCCTTCTAATATGTATGCTTAGGAGTTAAAGCGGAAATCTTCAGAATTTATTATGTTATGTATGTTTCAGTATTTGTGTACTGTGTTACTTTTTTGTATTATGTGACCTTTTTGTTTCAACTACTTGCAAATTATGTTGTCTTTCCTCTTAGTTTATTTCCATCTTTTCCATTTCCATTAATGTCCCATTATTTGCTATACAATATTCCTCCAGGAATTGGTTGACTTACTTGATCTCCTTGTTATTACCCAATAAGCACAGGTTGTGGCCTTCATATGTGGATTTGTCCATTATAAGACCCAGTCTAGCAAAAAACACCCAAATTTCCAGCCTTGGAACTTCAGCATGTATGGGTAATCGTTATCTTCAGATTATATTGCTGGTTTAAGTTTCTTGAAAAGTATCTACCAATCCCAAATATCTTGATTGGTACATTTGCTTATTTCATTATTTCAATTTTGCCTCAGGGATGAAAGTGGGTGGTGGTTGTTTCCAACTGTGCTTCTTGTGTGTAAATGTGTCCAAGCAAGATTGATCGATTGGCATGTTGCTAATCTTGAAATCCAAGACCGATCGTTGTATAGTAATGACCCCAACAAGTTCTGGCAGTCCTGATATTCTTTTGACAAGTATGAAGTTTTGTTTGTTAGATTTACACGCCTAGAGGAGAGGGCAACTTGAGGGAGAGAGAGAGAGACAGTGTTATTAGCTTTTGTTTTGTACACAATTCATTTTGTAACCAGAAAGAATAGGAGAGTGTTTCAGTGGTTGAGAGTTTTGTTCCTCCCGGTAGAGAAAGGGTTCATGCGGAAATGCTCCTCTGTTTCTGAGTATATAGTGATACATAATTTTTTTTTTTTTTTCCCTTTTACTTTTGTCTCGATGATCATTGTGCAGCAACTACATGCTCCCTTATTTGAATGTAAATATCAGGTGGACTCTGATTCTTTGCCAGAACAGGCAGAAACGATAACATGTCCCATGTATTTTTTTCTGATGGGTTGGTTAATGAATAGAACTTGCTGGCTTTGTCTAAGTGATGATCTACTAAGTGGAAAATTCTGCCTGTAAAGATTTTACGTCGGTTGCTTCAGCTACAGAACTTAGGTCTTCCATTTGCTTTACTATGTTTTGGTTGTATTGCCCGCCCATGCCTTGCTCGTGTTTTGTCTCGTTCAACTAAATTTCATGGCCAAGTGTACGTTTGTGCTCAAATGAAGGGCAAATTAAAAAAATTGTTCATGTGAATGCCTATATATATATATATATATATATATATATATATATATATATATATATATATATATATATATATATATATATATAGAAAAAGCTGGGATTAGTCCACTAGCTCATATGAACATATGAGTTCAATGGTGCAGATTGAATCTGAGCCGATCGGACGATCACAGATGTCCGACAGTGTTTGAATTTATTTTTCACAAATCCAAATCACTTGAAATTTTAGACGTGTGTTTATAAAAAATAAATGAATTTTAAAAAATATCAAACAAATATTTTATATGAAACAAATTGACCAAAATACCCCTGAAAAGTTTTAAGGCGTGTTGTGGTCATTTCTTTTGTAAATAAATTTTTTTTTTATATTTTTATTAGGCGCACTTTGATGAGAAGAACACACACGTAAAATTTCAAGTAATTTGGATTTGTATAAAAAAAAAAAAAAAAAATTCAAGCACTATCGGGTATTTGTGATCGTCAAATCGGTTCAGATTCAATATGGGTTGTTGGGCTCATATGTTCATATGAGTTATTGCGTTAATCCCAGTTTTTTCCTATATATATATATATATATATAAAGAGAGAGAGAGAGAGAGAGAGAGAGAGAGAGAGAGAGAGAGTTTATTCAGTGTTTGGCAGAAAGGATTTTCGGTGATTTGTTTAGGTCGAGACGGCACGATCACAGTTTTAAAATGCGGTTGCATCGTTGCATATGTGGTTGGATCATGCGTTATGTGGTCGTCTCCACATCGCAACCTGGTGCATATGCGCTTTTTACTTAGCGGTTGCATCGCTGCGCATCTCCTTTTGCAAAAAATGTTTTCGATTTTGCCCCTTGAGGAGGGGCAAAATGGTCTTTTTGACCTTCCAAAACTTAGGGTGGGGTGTAGTAAACCCCCTAAATGAAGATTTCCAACTATTTTTGTGGCTTTATTTGCATCAAATGGAGGGAAAAAAAAAATTTGACGAAAACTTTTTGTTATTCAAATTTTCGATTTGGTGGTTGTTTGATACTTGGTGTTCATTTGATGCTTTTGATTGTTGATTTGGGGATGTTACGGTGAATTTGTGATAAGAAATCGGGGGTTTCAGAGCCGTGAAAAAATCGAACACGGCTTCACATAGTCGGTAAATTTTTATTCCTTCTTGTACAATAATACTGTTATACTTATTTTTGGGGCAATGTCTTCTTATCAAGGTTCTAATAATAAGGATCCAGCTTTGAAATATGCTAAACTAAAAAAATCGAAAGATAGCCGTTGTGTGATATGTTTGCTCCGTTAAAATACTTATATGGGTGGTATTTTTCGACAAAAAGAGCATTTAGTTAGAATTTTTCTATTGTAAGAGCATGCTCACAAGATACAGATGATATAAAAAAGGAGATTAGAGAATATTTGGATAGATTGAAAAAAGATGAAGAGAAGAAAAAAATTACTTGATGAAATACATTTATTTGATGATGATAATGATGATATGTCTGAAGTTGCTATGAGGCAAATGGGCACTCATACTCCCACCTTAAGAGAGAGGGTTATAAATATTGGTGGAGGTGTTGAGAGAAGAACACCTCTCTATAAGGGGCCTATAGATGTTGTTTTCACCCTTAGCCCCGAAATTGTAGTTCTGGAGAGAGAAAAAAATAAAACAAACTACAATTGAAAATAAATACAAGAAAGAACAGAGGAAGTCGGTATGAAGTGGATTGCAAAGTGGATTTACATGGCCGACATTCCTTTTAATACTATAACTTTAGATAGTTTTGCATGTATAGTCCATGCAATTGGGTAATCTGGCTCAGGACTTGTTCTTGCTTTACTACATGAGGTTAGGGAGCCCTTGTTGAAGGATGCTATATTTTATGTGAATAAAATTTTGATTTCTCAGAGAGAGAAATGTGGGAGAAATATGGAGCCACTATTATGTGTGATGGTTGGTTCGATGAGAAGTCAATGACATGTATTAATTTTTTGGTTAACTACCCAACATGTATATTTTTTTGTTAAGTCGGTTAATGCATAAGACAAATCACATGATGCTACATACTTATGTCGCTTTATGGATGAAATTGTCGAGTTTGCTGGAGAGAAAAATGTGGTACAAATTGTCACTAACAATGGTGCCAATTACGCTGCAGTTGGGCATTTATTGATTTTGAAAAGGACGCATATGTTTTGGACTCCTTGTGCAGCTCGCTGTGTTAATCTTATACTTAAGGAAATATGTACAACATCTTTATTTAGTGGAGTGATTTCAAGAGCTATTTGTTGAATTTATTTACAATCACACCAAAGTCCTAAACATGATGATGTCTTTTATAAAGAAGAGAGAATTAGTGAGACCGGGTATCACTAGATTTGCCACGTCATTTCTCACTCTTAGAAGCCAAGCCAAACAAAAAAGTGCCTTGAGGACCATGTTTACTTCAGAACAATAGAGTCAAAGCATAAGGATGGAAGATTGAAAAAATTATTTTGAATACATCTTTTTTGAGTCAAACAATTATTGCATTGGAGGTGGCTCGCCCTTTAATGAGTGTCCTTCGACTGGTTGATGGTGATGCGAAGCCTGCCATGGGCTACATATATGAGGCAATGACTAGAGCAAGAACTGAAAAAAAGAATGTTTTAAATGATGATAAAACTATGCACAAGGCTATATTTGAAATTATTGATAGGAGATGGGATACCCAGCTTCACATGCACCTCCATTCAGCTGGTTACTTTCTAAACTCATCTATTTACTACAAGCACCCATCCATTAAGTCAAATCGTGTAATAAATAGTAAGTTCTTAGATGTGCTTGAGAGGTTGTTGCCTGACAGAGATATCCAGGATGAGATCCAGAGTCATGAATTGATTAAGTTTAAGTTAGCCTTGGGAAACTTTGGAAGAAATATTGCTACTCGAAATAAGGATACTACAGATCTAAGTAAAGGCCAAAAGTAACCTTACTTGTCTCTGACTTTATGTATAGTTCTATTATTGATTTGTTTACCCTCAACTTTTATCTATAATCTAAATTATAAAATACTATATAGCTGCATGTGGGCATTGTATGGAAGCGATACATCAAATCTACAATGTGTCGCTATTCGAGTATTGAATTTCACATGTAGCTCATCTGGTTGTGAACACAATTGAAGTGCATTTGAGCATGTAAGTCTTTTACTTTTTATTCCTTAATCCTTATTTCTTGAATTTCAAATTTGTAATCTAAATTTCTAAAATATAATTTATCTTATTTTAATTTTCTACCACAACTTCATACAAAAAAACGAAATTAGTTGGAGCAGAAAAGTTGAATGATTTGATTTATGTGCGGTATATTGAGTGGCTTAGGGAGATGTATGAAAATCGCATGAAGCTCAACCCTATTCAATTGTATGATGCTGATGGTGATTCCACAAGTGAGTGGACCATGGGTCCAAGACAAAAGCGTGTGTTTGCGGGTGAGGATCTTACATGGGTTGATGTTGAGCTAGCAACAGGGGCTAATGAAGAAGATCGACCTAACACTAGAGCACAAAGGAGTAGAGGAGCTGCTGGGTCTAGTCGCACTCGCACATTACCTTCAGAGGTTGAGGAGGAAGAAGCTGACTCAGAGGAGACTGAGGAAGAAGAATATACGGAGGTCGTCGAAGATGATATCGATGATGCACATGACAACTCTCAAGATGAGTTCTCTGATTGATATTTGAAAATTTGACTTCAAATTTCATAATTGACTCTCAAAATGGATGATTGTATTAAGTTATTAACTATTAACTCTTCTTGAGCTTGATTTTTGGTTTGTAATATCACTATTTTGTGCTTATGGTAATTGATGGTTGTGCTTTTGTGCTTATGGTGTAAATTTGTGCTTATAGTTATTGATTGTTAAATGTTTTATAAAGCTAGTTTCGAGTTTCTAGTTTCTATCAGGGGATAGTGGATAACTGAATACATAATCTCCGACAATCAATAATTTTAAAGTTAATCATTAAACTAAAATACCTACTATCACATATCTCACCTCCATATTTTTTTCTATGCATTAACCTATTTTTTTAGATTTTTTAAAATTTTTTACATTTATTGACCACATCGTCGTGATTCACACGCATCCAGGTCGCATTGCCGCATCGGCCCCCCTACCACTTTTGGCCACATCCCGCATTTTAAAACACTGGGCGGGATGTATGGATAGGTAGTGAAAGACTTCTGAAAAACTAGACACAGTTTGCTCTTTGGACTTGCATAAAAATTGCGCAAGACAAATGTGAAAGAACCTCTACACACAGCATGTGGCAGACAAAGTAACTCCTAGTGATTTTTTTTCCCGATATTTATGCATCACTAAATGCATTTCCTTCACGGGGTGCGCATTAAAGATGTGATTGATTTACCTTGTAAAAGATATTACATTGGGAAAGTTTTATGTGGCTATTGATATTTGAGGGTAGATGGTGTCTGATGCTTGCATTCGTTTCCTAATGCTAGTGATCAGATAGTCAAAGAAATACAATAGTGGACGAAGATGATTATATATGCATAGAGCATATTCTGAATCCTTTTGAGTAATACTTTCTTTGATTTCCACTCAGGAATGCTGGCTGTGAAGGACCTAATAAACATATATAGAATATGCTGGAAGAAAGAATTGTCTCATTAGTATATATTTGAATGTAAAGATTACAAAGGCGGGATTGTTGTTGGATCGAGTCTGTGATTTGAAATCGTAGCAAATGAACTTGCATCAAATGGTATTAAGATTTGATCAGTCTTTCCTCAAAAGTCTGAAGAAATCTAGAGTCTACATACCTCTTGAACAAGAGAGGTTTCAAATTTGTCTTCGAGTTTGACAAGTATATCTTGTCAAAAAATAGTATATTTTTAGGGATGCTACAAGCCTCCGAAGGTATGTTCAAACTCAATATACGTAATGAGATATACCTCCTTTTTTGTGTACATAATTGTGTTCCCATTCTTTACGGCATGGTAGAGCAGGTCACTTTAATTATCATGCTTTGAGAAAATTGTCTCTTGGCCTTATTCCCAAGTGTGAGAAATATGAAAAATACTCTGCATGGCATATATGTATGGTCAAAGATCACAAAGAAATCCTTCTCTAAAGCAGAAAGAAGTTCTAGGCTATTGAAATTGATAACCATTGATGTTTGTGATATGAGAGATGTACAGACCCATGGTGGGAAGAGATACTCTGTCAGTTTTATTGATGATATCTCAAAATACACCCATGATTATTTAAGTAGCAACAAAGATGAATTATTTGAGAAGATCAAGATTTACAAAACAGTAGCTGAAAACTAGTTGAATTTGAAAATCGAAGTTTTCGTAAGTGATAACGATGGTGAACATTGCTTCCTTAAGTTCACTAGATAGTATGAAGGAAATATAATTATTCACCAGGTTACTGCCTCATATACACTACAATATAATGGTTTAGTAGAAAGGAAAAATCATATACTTGTAGATATGGTGAATGCTATACTTATCAGTTCAAACCTCTATGCTAATTTGTGAGGATGGGCTTTAGTGTCAGCATGTTATATTTTGAACAGAGGTACCACTTTTAATATCTAATGCTACACTATATGATCTTTGGGAAAAAAGATCTTATTCAAAGTTCCTCAAGGCATGGAGTTGCACAACCTTGGTAAGGCTCCCTAACCTTAAGAGGCCCAAACTTGGACCTAGATCTATTAAGTGTGTTTTTGTGGGTTGTGTTGAGTACGTAAAGCCTATAGAGTTCTGGAACTAGAATGTAATGTTATTATAAAGTCCAACGATGTAGAATTTTTTGGCACACATTTATTGGTGAGTAGAATGAATGCTAAGAATGACCTGGTAAATAAAAAATTGATGAACATGAGAACTCTGAGAACTTAGAACTCATGAAAAGCAAGAAAGATTTTTAGAGAAGTTTCAAAAATACCATGTCCTCACATGACACTTGCTTTTTGGAAAGTGGTAGTCAATGATGAGATAAATTCTATATTGAAGAATGACACCTAGATAATATTTACCTCATCGTGCTAAGCCTTTAAGATAAATAAATTTTCAAAAAGAAAATAAAGGTAGATAATGCTATTGAGAAATATAAAGCAATACTGGTCATAAAAGGTTTAAAACAAAAAGATGTGTTGATTTTGTTGACACCTATGCGCCAATCGCTCGAATAGCTACCATTCGAGTACTTAGTGCCTTAGCTTCGATTTACCATCTAGAGATTCACCAAATGGATGCCATAACTTATTTTCCCCATGATGAACTAGTTGAAAAAATTTATATTAATATTGTCAAGACTAGACCACTGATCGAACCGGTGAAGGCACCAATTCGCTTGGATCGGTCTTAGAAAGTAAATAATCAATAAAAAATAATAAAATAAAAAAAGGAAAAGTATGATAATAAATAGGAAAAATAATGAAAACTATTGAAGTCTGAAAGAGGTTTGAAGTTTTAGATTTCGTTATTCTGATATTCTCAAAATTTTATTCTAAAGAGATTAAACATGCAGTTTTAGCATGATTTGTACAGATTATCATGAGAGTTTGTTTAATTGTGCAGGTTTCCATTAATTTCCTTTAACGATTTCCTTGAGTTGAAATTGGTGTTTTTTTTTTTTTGAGAAAGTGATATTGGGGTGACTAGAATTAATGTAAAACTAAATTCATTATGCTTTAGAAAGAGGTTTTTTGTGATGTCTTTTGACAGTGAAGAAAGACATGTCTTCAACATTGACCTACGCCCTAACTTTGAACATTCTCTTCAAAATTTCAAATAGACAAATACTTCATAAAATTTAAACACTATCGCTGTGGACGACTGCCGCTGTTTGCCGTTCGAGAGTTGTGTCAGAGAGAGGAATAAAAAAACTATCGCATAATAAATAAGAGGGTGTGCTTTTTATAAGGTTGCAACCTTAAACCATCCACGCACCTCCAAATTTTATCATAATTTTGATATAAACAAATCTTAGAATTATCTGAAAATCGATTTTCATACCTAATTATGAAATTTTAAACTCTAAAAATGGTTAAAATCAAATAAATCTATAAACATATGAAAATTTGAAAATTGACAGTCTAGATAATGTGTTGCAAGATGCGTTATTTTTTAGACTCAATATCTTTTCTTTTTTTTTTCATACTCATACATCTCGATGCCAAGATGATCGATTAGAGGGTTTTTCAACATTAAAACAACCTTGTTTTATAGATTTTTAATGTGCATATTTAATTCTACATTTTAAAGATGCAACATTATATAAACCTTTTCTATAAATAAATAATAGAATTCCTCTTAGTCTCTCTTAAATTTTCTTTTTTATAGAAAACCTTACCAAATTTACTGCTTTACCCTTGTATAATTTATATAGGACATAAAAACCACCTTTTGTTTCTTATGAAAAACGAAAAAATGGGGGCGGAAAACATCTTTGATACCCCAAAATTTGAACTGGCCTGTTCAATTTCAAACCGGTGGACCAGCCGGTTTGGTATTTGGACCGGCCAGTTCACCGGTTCACAGCTAGTTCAAATACCACACCTGTTCAAATATTGACCTCAAACGAACTAGACTGATTCACAAGTCGAACCGAGCTGTCCGATCTGATTCTTACATCATTGATTTATATCGAGCAACCTGAGGGATTTGCCTTTAAGGGACAAGAACCCACAATTGTAAATTTGTAAAGTCCCTGTGTAGTTTGAAACAAGCACCCAAACAATGGCATGAAAATTTCAATACAAATATTTTATCACATAGATTTCATATTAGATGATCCTATTTCCCAATTATACTGCATTGGATGTATAATGTATGAAATATCTCATGGTAGACTTGATATAGCCTCTGTTTTGGGTAAACTAAGTAGATATAATAGTAACCCAAGTAATGAGAATTAAAATGCAGTCTATGGTGCAAATTGGATTACAAATTCTGATGAATCCATGTCTACTAGCGAATGGATCTTCACATATAGATGGTGCTCCGTTGCTTGGAGTTCCAAAAGAAGTAACCTTATATCTCCAAATCCATGATGAAATCAAAATTAATGTCGTGGAAGCCGCTAGTAAAGAGGTTGAGTGGCTTAGGGCCTTATTAGTAGATGTACTACTTGTTTAAGGGCCTATGCATGCAGTCTCAATACACTGTGATTGGGCGACAGTAGCATACGAAGCGAAAAACAAGATTTATTCTAAAAAATCCAGATATATTCATTTAAGACACAACCGGTTGAGACTTTTTCTTGAACATGGATATCCATGCTCCACGTTCGTTCTAACAATAATGTGGTGGATCTACTAATGAAAGGCCTTAAGAGGGACCAAGTCCGGAAGGCAGCTAGAGGGATGGGATTGAGCCTCATATGATAGATATGCTATAGGGAGGCTTATCAACAATGGACATAATTTAAGTTTCGTCCCCTCAATATCCTGATAAGTGCTATACATAAACACTATATGAAGATTCAATTTTTTAGAACACCTTCACTTATGTATTGTCTTTCTTGATCTTATATAAGTTGATTCCTTATTTAGATTAGTTGTTTTGAAACATGTATTGTTTGTTATTTTTCCAAGCTATTTGTGTTTCAAAATATCTATGTTCTTTGTGTACAATTTAAATAAAAATAAAATAATATATAGGGGAGAACGATCTCCATATTCTATGGGTTCACGGTAAACTTTTTCATCACGTTGGGCACATTTTTCTCTGCGGCAATCCTTTTCACCATTGCAAGCTCACCGCAAGCTTTTGTAAGCTACTAGCTTGCTTTCCTTTTGCTCACGTGCCCTTGCCATTTTTATACGGGCAAACATTTACCATTTAGTATAAGGAGGTAACAATTATTTATAACCTCGATGTAAAATCTGGTAGCTTGGACGTGTTATAAAGTTGAAAGAAATGTTTTTTGAACTTTGAGCTTGGTAAATGAAATAAATGCAGCCACCGAATTTTACATCCAATGGTAAATGATTAATTGTGTCCACCTTATACCAAAGATATATGATATTAAACTTTTTTTTTTATATGTGCTATTCCATTTTGAACAATTGTTTCATACGGGCTGGACTGCATTTCTACAATATGCGGTCCAGAGGTATAAATAATCCATCTTAAAAATGGATGCAAATAAGTGGTCTATTTAAAAACAATTGTAACTATCTATCTAAATGTTTTCTTAATATAATTATTATTTTTAATTTTCAAATTTTTTTTTCATGTTAAAGATTATATATTCTATAAAAAAATACATTCTCCATGTTAAAGATTATATATCTCCATGTTAAGAAAACATGTTAAAGATATATTCTCCATGTTAAAGATTATATATTCTCTAAAAAATATATTCTCCATGTTAAAGATTATATATCTCCATGTTAAAGATCATATATTCTCCATATTAAAGATTATATATCTCCACGTTAAAGATTATATATTCTCTAAAAAATAGAATCAAATAATATTTAAAAAATATATTTATTGTCGAGCTCACGTTTCTTAAATATGCTGACTGGCCGCATCGTAACCGCGTCCTTCTAGTTTTCGTTAAATAACCTATGTATTTAAATTTTTAGTAACAGCTCCTTGAGCCTCCATTTTAGTAAAGGGGGGACTTGGAGCTATGTGGTTTTATGCTCTTTAATGGTTCCTTTTTACCCACATGGGGTGAAAAAAAAATGCATTTCACACATAAAAGGGTGAGAAGGTGAAGGTGAAGGAAAAGGAAATCAGTTACTTCTTTCGAAAATTTCTTTAGGCCTCAGTAGCAGGGAACAAGGGACTTCAAGGAATTGATTTCTAAGATCCTTAATTTTAATTAAGGTCTATTGACGTCGTTATTTACTTGTGTCAAATTGAGTTTAATCGCACACTCCATCAATTTGACAAGAAGATTACAAAAGTGTTGTAATTTTAAAGATCTTCGAGAGTGCAACTTGGAACTCTTTTGATTCATTTTAGCTTATTTCGATCAATTTGGATGTCAAAAAAAAAAAAAATTTACGGCGAAAAGAATACAAGTCTTTTTACCTCAATTGGAAAACATCCTCGTTTTACTTTATTATATTGATAAACTGTCTGGATGGCTAATTTTTAAAAATAGAGCCATTTTAAAGATGCAGTATGGCCTGAAGCCTTGGACCATGTGATTCTCAGTTTCTTTTCTTCTTCATAGTGTCGAGTCGATTTCGACACTGAGCTTCAATTCGTGGAGTTTCAGAGGAAGCCGAAACCCTCTTCGAGACCTCAGCCCACTCATGCAAGTTTTTCTCTCTCTCTCTCTCTAACTGGCCTTTCTCAATTATCTCAACTCCGTTTTCCTATCCTCCCTGTTTGTTCTTTATTGGGGTCCATTTCTGATCGAGTTTCGTTTTAGAGTTTTCTGGTTCTAAACATTTTAGGGCTTCTGCATTTTTTCTCGTATTTTCTGTCCTCTGCTTTTTCTAAGATTTTTCTGGTTGTATGGTGAGCGCTCTGAGGAAGCTCTTTAAAGGAGGCTTGGGCATGGAGTTGAAGACCTTGACCCCTGCTTTGAAAACCAGAAGAACTATGATCTTTGCCTATGGTTTCATGTTTGCCTTCATCTCTTGCACTGCGTTAATTGCCTTTAATTCTTCAGGCAACTCTTCTCTCTGGTTATCAAACATCTTTTAGAGTAGATCGGGGTCTGATTCTTCTTCTTCACTCTCTACTGTTTCTCTCGCTAGATCTTCCTCCTCATCCTCCTCTTCTTCTTCATACTCTGGAGAATGGAGAGATCGAGGGCCGTGGCCATTGGGTGTCGAGAGAAGAGGGTTTGGCAGAAAGGTTTCGCAGAAGAAGTTTGGGGCGACGGGATAGATGAGGTTTGGGGTCATTGGGTGTAGAGAGCGAAGGGTTTCGCAGAGGAAGTTTGAGGCGATGGGAGAGTCGAAGTTTTGGGGCCATGGCCGTTGGGTGCAGAGAGATAGAGAGAGACAGGAAAGAGCATAAGGGCTAGAGAGAGAGACAGTTGCGCTTCCCACGACTCAAGCCGAGAAAAATTTAAATTAGATCGAATGGCAATTTTTGTTATGTGATTTTTTTTTTCTTTCTAATATAAAAATCTGGTAAAAACGTGTAGTTGTCCACATGGTCAAAGTTCATTTCAGAATATTTTTGGATTGTAATCCAAAATTATTTCAATTTTGGTTACATTTAAATTGACGGTAGGTTTTCAAAACCCGACCTAACCTTTATGGGGAATTAACTAGAACTCATACTTTTCAAGGTTTATATTGAAATTTAAATCCGGTTAAGGGAGATTATGAAGACATCATAGACCAACTACCTATAATCATTGATAATGGTCCATCAAGATAAGTTTCCTTACATCCAAGCCATATCGATGGAAGGATCTTAAACAACAATCATCATTTGAGCGCATATATATATATATATATATATGAAAAAGTATATAAGGAAAATATCTCCTTATCTTTTATTTTTAACTTCTATATCTCATAAAACACAAAAATTGAAAATATTACTTGTAAGTAAAAGGTCTCCATCTTTTCTATCTTACAACGCCTTGGACCCTTTTGACCATAAATTTTTGACCCAAACAAATATTGAAATGACACCCTATTCAAACTCTGTCTCTCTCTTCGCTTCTCGGTGAGTTTACCAGCTAAGGGGTTTAGCTTGAGCTCGAACACGAGCACATCTTCTTATGTGTGTGAGAGAGATGAAGTTTTAGAGAGAGATAGAAGGAGTTTGGGTTTTAGAGAGAGATATGAAGTTTGGGTTTTAGATAGAAATGGAGTTTTCGAAAGAGAGAGAGATTGAGTTTGAGTTTTAGGGAGAGAGATGCAGTTTTGAGAGAGAGAGTGATGATGATGTGAGAGAAAGAGAGATGGAGTTTGGGTTTTAGAGAGAGATGTAGTTTTGAGAGAGAGAGATAGGGTTTTAGCGAGAGAGAGAGAGAAAGTCATTTCATAGGTTGTTGAGGTCAATAATACATGGTTAAAAGGGTTTAGTGGGTTGGAAGATAAAAAAGATAAATTCCTTTTGCTTACAAGTTTTATTTTCAATTTTTTGGATCTGATGAGATATAAAAGTTAAAAATAGGGGATAATAAGATATTTTCCCAAGTTTATATAGAGCTGAGGTTCTAAACAATCACATTCAAGCCTACCTCAAAAATTTCACTAGATGAGATTGTTTTGATACCCAAAAATCCTCAAATTGATCATCTCGACATCAAGATGCATGGAGATGAGAAAAAATTGATTTCAAGTTTTGGAAATAATATATTTTGTATTGTATTTTTTTACTGTCAATTTTCAAAATTTTCAAGTTTTCATAGATCTATCGATCCGCACCATTTTTGAAGTTCTAAACTTTATACATAAATATCAAAATATATTTTAAGGCTATCACAAAGATTTCCAGTATTGAAACCACTTTTCTCGACACTATTTAAAGGTAGGCTCCAATTTGATTGTTTAGTATTGGGTGAGTGTGGCCATTAAAGGGCTTATAAGTACTTGTAATAAAACTTTTTGATATAATAGAACACGAACTCAGTGGGAGTGTGGTCCCTCATAGACTATACTAAGCAAATATGTTTGTTGAGCTTGACGAGTTAGGCCAGACGGTTGGAAAGTACCTATGTTACTTGGACATAGAAAACTATCCGATAAGGGTTATAATAGGTCATCCCTTGATGAGGCTGGGGTTCTAATAGATCATCCCTTGATGATGTTAAAGTATGCACGGATGAGTGAGTCAAGGGACTGTGTAACCCTTGTGTGTGATGGTGGCCTTCAAAGATGGGGGTCAAATCCTCATCTATATATCATCACACGACATGCATAATGATAACCGTTTCGGGAAAGTGAACCACCTTTCATGGTGAAGCTTATACATGTGCGAGAGATACCTTATATGGACCATAGGAGCTGTGGTCGCATCAGGTCTAAGTGACCTTGGAACGTCTCTAGGGAAGAACCTGTAATTCACAGATTGGGATTACGACCCCTTGGCTCATTAGCTAGACTTTGGTGACCCACTGATGAGCCCCTGCATTGACTGTAGGTCATGGGAAATACTCGGTTGATAAAGCAAGTGTGGTATGTAGCTCACAGTTGAAGATAGAGTGCCCCATGTTTATTGATTCAATTCTTAGACCATTTGGATTCTTTTCCCATCTAATGAATTTAATTACATTTGTTTTATGATATATATTATTTTAGAATTAAATCTTTGGATATTTTATTTATCAAATTTGGATTTATAAAAACAGAGATATTGATTTTACAGTGATTTAAATATTTAAACAAATTCTAAAAAAAAATTTATTGAATTTTAAAGTATTTAAAAATTATATGGAGATTCATTGTGCACATGATCCCACCTTGGCGTAGTTGGGGGGGCCCATGAGATCCCCTCATGGGTGGCACACCCCACCCTTTTTGAAAGCTTACTAAAATCCCTTTATTTTAACATAAAGCAACTTTTGTTGTGATAAGTTGCTATGTGTTTTGGAAGTATATTGGCTTGAGGAAGCTTTTAATGGGTTTTTGGAAAGCATGTGCAATATTATGGTATGCATAATATCATGTTTTGAATTATTTTATTTAATTTCTATTGATTGAAAAATAGTTTAGAAAATGGGGATAAGGGTTCTAACACATTCCATAATGTCGATGACCCATCTATAGAATAGAGGGCTCAAATCTTTTACCCCACAAGTTATCCAAGATTAATGGTTCATGTTCAATCTTGCGAGAAGATGCAAGCCATGGAAAACCATAAGAAACCCTAATTGAATTATTGCTCTATAAATAGAGGGCCTCCTCTCATGAAAATCTCTGCACCAAAAATCTCTTCTCTCTCTCTCTCTCTCTCTCTCTCTCTCTCTCTCTAGTTTTGTTAGGGGCAAGCCCCACCTCTTAGGATCTCTCTCTCTAGGATAGCCTAAGGGGCACGCCCCACCGAGAAGGTTTTTTTTCTCACTCTCTTTCTCTCTCTCTCTCTCTCTCATCTTGTTTTAAAGCCTAAGGGTTGGGTAGTATTAAGAAGATGATCCTAAATTAAGTCTTGAGGGTTTGAAACTAAAGTCTAAAGTCTTATGATCAAGAAGAGTTCATAATTCCATTGGAGGGCTTGACTTAAATTTGCTTTCCCGGTTGAGATTGAAGGTTGATCGTTGATCCACACCATCGGATGGTGGTGACTCGGCGTGGGGTTTAACAAGCTCGATTGAAGTAATCTTCGGCATAACTTTTGTTTCTTGCATAATATTGTCTTTATATTATCAAGCATATGAAGTAGTGGTTATTTTCTTGGTTTAAAAAAAATTGGTTTAGTGGCATCAAGGCTTTAAGATCTTAGTTTTATTTTACTTTGAAGCATGAGTTGTTGTTGTAAGTGATCTTTGTCAAAATAAAATGGATGAAAAATAAGAAAATAAAAATATATACCCCGGCAAGATTACATTGGTCTTCTTTCATTTAGAGCCTAGGCTCTATACAAACCGCACCCATATATATATATATATATATATATATATATATATATATATATATATATATATATATATATATATATATATATATATATAGCCTCAAGCACTTTCTGATTTGGATTGGGCGATTCTCGATTTGAGTTATGATCTTTTAAGCCAAATATTTCTATGGAAGATATTCCTTTTCAAGAGCTTTTTAAGGATAGGGCTAGATGGTCGGAAAGACTATTTGAAAGAGAGAAACATAAGGAGGTGGTGTTTGGTATGTTTAGAAACATGGCATCATGACTAGATGGTTTTCCGATGGGGTTGTTTTTTCAATACTTATTGGGACGAATTATATGATGATTTGTTTTAACTAATTGAGGAATTCTATTGGAGAGGTAAAGTGGGGGGCATGGTTATGAACTCTACTTTATTGCTCTTATTTTTTTAAAAAAAAAGATTCATTGAGTGATATTTGACCTATATGCCTTCTAGGCAGCCCATACAAGATTTTATCAAAAGCATTGACTAATTGATTGAAAAATGTTCTACACTTGGTGATTACAAGACCTTAATAGACTTTTATTAGGGCAGTTGCTAAATCATGAAGTAAAAACAGGGAAATAAAGTCTGGTAGTCTAGATCGCCAAATAGATGCTTTCTTAGCAAGAGCATTGGCTACCATATTAAATTCACGAAAAATATAGAAAATTGACCATTTATGAGTGGAAAGCCTGCTTCAACAATCAGCTACAACTGTATATAATCTCCATTGTGCGCGACAACGATTATGAAAGATATTAACAAGTAAGGATGAATCACTTTCTACTTATAGAGAAAAGTAATTCTTTTGTATGGCTAGATTAAGTCCTTCTTCAAGAGCAAAAAACTCTATGTAATTATTAAAGGCCATGCTAAATGGCTTAGCAAAGGCAGATACAAAAGCACCATTACTATCTCTAATAACACCACCATCACCTGCTAATCCTGGGTTCTGCAAAGAAGCTTCATTGATATTCAACTTGAAAAGATGACAAATGGAAAGTCCACTTTTTTATATCCGCCAACTCCTTAACATAAGAAGAAATATGTTGAACAATTTATTCCTTTCTTGTAAACTTTAAATGAAAATTCTCCTATTCCGCTCCTTCCATAAAAACTATACTGTTGTAAAGAAGATAAAAGTTCAAATATTAAGAAGTCTATCTGATTTAAATCTGAAAGCTAACCAGCTTCTTAGCATAATATGAATAGAATTATCAGGGGTGAACTGCTAACCACACTGCCATGCATCCAACCTCCATACACCCTACGAGAATAGACAATGAAACAATAGATGACAAATGCTATCATCATTATTCCTACAAAAAGGGCATTACATAAACCAGATCAAAACTACACTGCAACAAAAGAAATGCAGTTATGAACGGCCAACCAAAAAAATCATTTGGCTCCGGGGTGACATTTTGAAGACCAGAGAGCTCGAAAAATAGGTTATGGAGATCCTTTATCTCGAATAAAATCTTAGGCCTCTCTAATCGAGAAAAGGCCACTAACAAAGTGCATCCATACTAAGATATCCTTTTTAGCCATTAAGGGTATAATATAACTCTTAACCTCCCTCCAAATGCTGATAAGTGAAGCTGATGTGGTTGAAAGAAGACTTCAAGATTGAGGGGAACCTTTTCTGTAATTAGACACCTTACGCCCAACGAAATCTCTCAAATCCTCATGTACTCTAGTACTAAAGGAATCCCATATGGACTGCCCTGATAACCAAGGATCAGCCCAAAAATTCACTAACTGACCATCTCCGATAATCTATTGAACAATATCCTTCAGATGAGATAAGCCTAGTAAGATACCTTTCTAATAATAAGAACAATACGATTTTGCTTAGACCTCACATATGGAATTATTCCTGAAATATTCGTGCTTAAAAAACCAAGCTAATGAGACTAGGGATCCGACAAAATCCTCCAAGCCAATTTCATCATTCCTGCAGTATTAAAATTAACAATATTGCGTACCCCTAGTCCCCCTTCTTCTTGCATAAGACAAACTGTCTTCCACTTAACAACATCAACACCTTTTTTTTCTGTCACTCTTGCCAAAGAAAGTTCCTCTGCAGCCTTTTAAGCATATTGAAGGTTTGTTTTGGAAGAACAAAAGATAAAATCTAGAAAATAGATGATGCACTAAGTACTGATTTCAACAACTGTAAACATCTTGTATAAGATAAACAAAGAGCTTTCTATGTACTAATCTTATCGATAAGCTTTCCAACGAAACCGTGACAAAAACTATGCTTTAGATGGCCATGAAATAGTGGTAGATCCAAGTATCTTACTCGTAGTATACCTTCCCCAAAGTCCAACTCGTTCAAAATCAAGGATCGTATAGCCTGTGTTACACCAAAGAAAAAAGCTTTAGTTTTCGAAGTATTCAGCTTCTAACCAGTAGTAAGTTCAAAGTTTCATATCAATAGCAGAATTAATAAATGCTTCACAAAAAATTACAGCATCATCAGCTTAGAATAAATGTGAAACACCATAATCACATCATGAAGGAAAGGCCTTAGGGATATCGTCCCTTAAATCATAACATAATCAATATGGCTACTAAGAAAGTCCATAATCAGTAAGAACAAATATGGAGATAAATGGTCCCCTTGCCTTAATCCTCTTTCCCTCTAAAGAAATCCTTTGGACAGCCATTTCTTAATACAGAAAAAGAGGAAATGGAAATGCATAGTCGGACCCATGAAATAAACATTTCTAGAAACCCCAAGGCATGAAGCTTAGCCAAAAGAAAGGCTCACGATACTCTAACATATGCACTACTCAAATCAAGTTGCAAACATTTTTTAGCCCTGTTTGCATTCCTATAACAAAGAGAAATGAGCTCATTTGCCATAAAAACATTGCCTGTAATAGGTTTACACTTCAAGAAGGCAGCTTGTCTAGGATCAATAAGATCGCTGAGTGCTACTCGTAAATGATTAGAAATGAGCTTACTAATGATTTTGTACAAAACATTACACAAACCAATTAGGCGGAAATCTTTTATAACTTTGGGGGAAACCACTTTAGGAATTAAACAAACAAATGTGGAATTGATTTGTTTACGGATTTTACCTTCTTGAAGAAATCACAGAGAGTCATAAAGATGCCCTTTTTGATAATCTCTCACTCGAATTTATAAAATTCTATTGAAAAACCATCAAGGTTTGGAGCACTATCACACTTCATACCCCAAATACAATCTTTTATCTCCTCTAGAGTCATATCATTAACCAATTGTTCCTTCTTATTAGGACTAAGCAAAGATGGAGGCAAAAATTGATCAGCCAAATAATGTCGATATTACTTTTCTGGCCTAATAGATCTTCAAAATAACCAATCATATAGCTGTCAATATCTGCTTTTGTAGCTAAAGAGGTCCCATTCTAATCCTTCAGAGAGACAATACAATCGCCCCTACTCCTTATCACAAGAGATAAATGAAAGAACTTAGGATGAGAATCCCATTCCTTTAACCACTTCTATCTCGACTTTTGTCTCCATATACTCTCTTCATACCCCAAGAGGGTATGTAATTTCTAAGTAGACTCCTTCTCCTCTACCATCAAGGCATCATTAGAAGGATCAATGCACAAGTTCTCATGTATAAAAGATAATTGTTGTCGGGCCGCTGTAATAGAATCACCTACATAATTAAACACATCTTTGTTCCATGCGTGCAAGTCCTCCTTCCATCTTTTCAACTTACTAGCAAAACGAAACATAGGTGTCTCCCCTACCTAGCTTAGCCAAGATTCCGAGATTATATCAATAAAACCAGGTGCATTTTTCCAGGTTAAAAAGTACTTAAAGGGTTTAGGTTTGTCCGGACCTATTTGTCATTGATACAAGTAAAGGGCAATGATCAAAGTTCCCCTTATGGAGAATCTCTACTTTGGATTCTGTATAAGTCTGAACCCAATTTGTGGTTGACATTGCATGGTCCAATCTTCTTCTTATACATCTCATGTTAAGCTGACTATAAGACCAAGATAACCGCCCTCTTACAACTCCAAGATCTGTTAAAGTGCGGTCAGATGCAACCAGACCAAAGTGTCTTGAGTCTGGGGGTAAGGAGCCTCTACCCCATCATTTGTGAACTCTACAATATAGTGTTAAAATCCCCTAGTACCAATAATAGAGCTATAGTGGTAACCCCTACACATCTCATATGATCCCAAAGTAAAGCCCTTTGAGATATATAGTTAAAAGCATATACCCCAAAGATCATATACATTTTTCCATTCCATAAACTGAGTTGTCTCAATGGTAATAATTTGATCATTGATATTAATCACATTGACTGAATAGATTAATGGATTCCAAAGTAAAATGATTATGGATCTACCATCGACATCATTAGCAATAAAATTGTTATAAAACCCTGATTTTTATGACTAGACATTAGTCAAATCTACTAGTAGTTTAGTCTCTAAAAGAAATAATAACCCCACATTATTTGATTTTTAAGAACACTCAACTGTTCATGGGCCGTAGCATCAATAGCCCCATAGTCCCCTAATGAAAAAACATCTCCATGATCATTAATGTTGTTATCATGCTCACGAGCATTCTCATCAATAACAACAACAATAAACATATCTCCGTCAAATTCCTTAGGCCGATCAAACTGTCTGTGTGGATTGGCAGCATCAACCCATAGTTGTTCTCGAGTAGAAGCAGCAACCTCAACATGCATTAGCTATGTGCCATTTAACTGGTGCTGGATAGCAGTTACAAGTACCTGTTCTCGATCAATGACATCTCCTTTGCCACTTCGTGTAGCATCAACACCGACCTCTCTTTTTTGCTGATTGATAACATCAGCCTTCTCATTCAGTGTGATTACAAATAGACAAACATCCATAGATGCAGGAACACTAGAGGGCTCATCACCAGTCATCTCCACTATGAAAGAAAGAGACTCCTTCATAGAGATTTCCTACTAAGTCTAATCAGCAGTATCAGTACATCTCACCCCCATCTGCTTCATCACTTGAGTCTATGGCAGCAACCATGGCTAAAGCTTCATGCCCATTGATGTAAAATCAAACCTGAGCCACTTAGAACATTAAAGGGATAAACTCATAAACAATCACTTGTTGATATTCCTGCCCATTGATGTTGATTCAAACCTTAGTTGAGCATGTATTGTTTAAATCCATCGCAATGCATGCTCTTGGTTCGACACTTGGGCACATATTCATAGGTTTGTCCACGAAAATGGGTTTTTCCACATTAGAGGAAATCTAGAACATAATTCTCGGTTCTCAAAACACCAACGGCAATCCCGAGAATATGATCCATACTAGAATTGTTTGTCGTGTTCTCCTAGAGGGTTTGATCGCAGGATCCCATTCCTGAAGAACTACACAATTTTTATTCACAAACCATGGCCCACCAGTGTGGGCCACCTCCATCTAATCCTTTAAATGAAATCTAAACCGTAAGAAGCCCCCTTCGATATAAAACACTTCAATATCATGTTGCAGCCTCCACATGTTCTGTAACATGCCCTTCATATAAGTCCACTTAGGTCTTTGACCTAAGAAATAACCCATTAAACACTTCTTCCATTTTGCCAACATGTATCAACCATTTCTTTTTCAATCTCAACATAACATCTTCCATTAATAGTCTTGGAAGGCTTAACCTCCAAGTTATCGAAGTAGAATACTCCATTCTGAATGCCTTTAGCACCAAAAAGAAGATATGTTGACTTCCCTGAACCCCAACAACTGCTAGTGGCATCAATATTCTCTTCCGGGTATGAAATCAACAGAGGAAACTCCTCCATAAAACTGTTAATATCCTAAGCACCAGAAGTCGATCCATGGACCATATTACTGTCAGTAACCTGAGCACTAGAAGTAGATCCAAGGACCATATTGCTTCCAACAAATGTGAAAGCCTCCTTACCCTTAATAGGCACACCATTAATTGCCTTGACATCACGAGAGCCACCAATGATAGCTCCATTAATAAAATTAATATTGTTATTAACCAAGGTATCATCACCGTTGAAAGCTCTATCGACCACATGATCAATAACAACTCCATCAGCAACCGAAACACGATCACTAGAACCACCCACAGCAGTAAGCCACTAGAGGTATGATGATATCATGCGGACATGAGTTATCCCTAGTTTGATCTCGTGTCGCATATCTAAGTGAAGAAGATATTTGAAGAGCACAAAGGCAAAATACAGATCTTTTGGGTGAATCATCCACAATAATATCATCCTTATAAACATCAACAACATTCACAAAAGAAGGAGCATAATGATATTCGGAAGCAGATCATGTTGCCCATCGTTGTGGACACCACATAACAGCTCTTATACACCACGATGTTGATCACCCATTGAAGATCCCACAACCTGTAATATTAACAGACCATGTGCAACATTATGTCTGTCAACAGCAAGCTCGGATCCACCAGAACTCTCTGTGAATCCACCAAGAACACCATAGCTAGATCAAGTTATAACACGATAACCCCGATCCATCAACAACCTTAGCAACTTCATTGCCAGACCCAACCTCCTCGTGAATAACATATCTAGCAACAACTAAGAAATCGTGAGCAGATTTTGGGTTCATCACAACACCAGAATTAGCATAGTTAGATCCATTATCATCACCGTTATTAACATGTACACCATCTTCGATAGCACTACAAAACTGTAAGAGTGGGTCCGGGGGTTTGCCCTCCATGGGGAGAGGCTCACCATGGATGTAGTTACCCAAAGAAGCCATGAGAAAATTTTCAGCACTCGTAACCATGGCTACACGCAATCACCACCTCAGGATGCCCTCGCATGAAACCCTAGCAGAGCCCTCCCACACAAGAGTAGGAAAAACTAAATTTTTAGATAATCAAAATCCAAAAAATAGAATAAATTTTTGGGCCACATAAATTTTACATATTCAAGATCTAAAAAATGTTAAAATATGAAATTCTTGGGCTAAATAAATTTTCAAATATTCATAATTTAAAATTATAAAAACTAATAAATTTTCAAGTACAAAATTAATTATATATTTTAAAAATTAAAAAAAGAAATTAATAATATTTAGATAAAGGCATAGTTTAAACAACGTCTAAGGCATAAGTGTATATTGGATACAAATGTATATCATAATTTAAACAACGTCTACGACAAAAGTGCGAAATTTAGTAGATAAGTGTGAACATATTTATTTTGAGTCCTCTCAGAACGGCCCCTCTCTCGCTCTACTCTTCTCTCTCTCCTCCAACTCCCCCTACATCCTCTCTCTTGTTGATGCCCTCAACGTCCTCCAAGAAGCAAATAGGGTGGTTAAGCTAGTGGACAAGTATGGGCAGCTTAGTGAAATACTTCTCCCTTACTTGTGGTGTGTGCAAAGCTTCCGCAACAATCATTTTGTGGATGCATATAATGCTTTTGAGATGTCCGTGAATGCTTTTTTACATGAATTCAAAAAATGGAAATCTGCATGGGCCATGAAAGCTATGCTCATTTTTGCATATGAGATGCAGAAACTAGCTGAAATGGCTGATAGAGAGTTGGGTATTGCTTCTGGGAGAAACCTTGAGAAACTGAAATGAGCAAGCTCTTTCTTAATAAAAGTTTTTGGTGCTCTTACTGAAATGAGTCCAAATGTGTAGGTGCATTATATGTTACCTGCAAGTTGTTAAAAGTGTATTTTAAGATTGGAATTGTTCACCTTTGGTCAAGTATAATAAGGAGTATTGAAATTACTCACATTTTTTGGGAATTCCCAACAAGAGATAAGTTACATACATGAACTATACCAACCATTTTGAGGTTTTTGTTGAAAATTTTCTTGCTGCATAGCAGAAACTCATGTATACCTTGAGACATTGCAATCTTCACCATGAAGCAAATATAAGGAAGATTCTCAAGTAGTACCTTGTACCTGTAAAGCTTTCACTTGGGTTTGGACCAAAAAATCAGCTACTAGAGAGATACAATCTTTTTTAGTATGCTAATATTGTGGAAACATTGTAAAGAGGTGAGAGAGAGGGGCGGGAGCTTGAGGTGATGGTAGTTGAGGAGGTAGTATGGACGGGATTGAGGTTTTGGGATCTATTATGCAAGTGATTGTTGATACCAGCATTGAGGTCGTTCTTCTTCTAAAAACTAAAACCATTGTTGTTGGTGCGTTCTCACCTCCTTCGAATGAGGTTTTTGGGTTGAGTGATTAGGCTGGTAGGGCCTGAGGTTTGTCTTATGCGCCAGAAGTTAAATCTTTTGGTAGTAATACTATTGTGTTTTTCCTTCGTTCGTCGAATGAGGTTGCTTCTGCGCTTCGTCATAAGTTATGTAGGAATCACGGGAAGCTTCTCTCTCGAAATCCGTGGAGTCTTTTTATTCATATTTGACATGTACAGAAAGTTCGTGTGTGGATGAGATTATGGGGTATTTCTTTTAGTGCTTAGAGCTTTACTGTTTTTCAAAAGTTAGCTAATGAGTGTGGGGAATATTGTGACATCGATGGGATGCATTGAAGGGTTCTGATTGTAGTTTTATTAGAATTAAACTTTGGAAACCCTCAGGTGTCGCACTTCCCAAGAAGGTATAACTAGATGTTGATAATTATAGGTTTTTCATTTGAGTCACTGTTGAAGAGGACTTAGGTTCTCTTCTTGGTTATGTAGGGACCTGGATTGTTCGATTCTAAAAGTAAAACTTGTGCTCCTCTGAACTTTCAGAAGACGGATAATACCTTTGGTTCTTTGTTTTTCGATGACTAGAAACGTCACTTCAAGGATAATCGTTACTAGTGTAAACATTATGCGATTTCAAAATTTGAAAAGAGATAGGTGTCGGTGAGTCATTTCCCAGATTCAACAGCTAGTTATTTGTGGTTGATTACGAAGCATAAGGTGACACATAAGGGGTGATTTGATGGAGTACCGTCTAGAGTTGGATGTTTAAATGGGTCACTAAATCTTAAAGAAAAGTCTTATTCTGTGGTTATCTCTGACGGCCTACCTATTCCCTCTTCCTCTAAGCAATCTTTATTGTTAGACCATCTTGTTGCTATGAAAGATAGTAGTCCCTCAGGTTCACCTAATGGTATTGGTGATTGCTTTGACATATTCATCAGGAAACGACGTCTAAAAAAAGATCTATTATGATATGAGGGGGTGGAAGGCCATGAGAGTACACTTCTACTTTACTGGATAAGGTGTTTTCTTTTAAAAGAGATGGGAGTCTCTTAAGCTTGTTACCATTGGTGTCTTCCTTTTCCCTTGTTATTAAAACTAATAAGGAACATAAGGATTGGGTTAGGTTGTTGGTTTTCTTCGCAAGACTGGTCTCCGTGCTCTGTAAGTCTTCGGATCTTACTCTTTCTTTTTCCTTTGCCTATGCTCTCCTTTAACACAATCCCATGAGACTACTACCCGGGTAGGAAGGCTGTGAAGAGAATGGTTCCTAGAGACACTTCGTTTGATCCTCTTGAGGTAGATCCATTGGTCATTATAGATGTGGATTTTGATAAAGAAGTAGATGAAGCTTTGGTCTTAAATGTGGTGGAGGATCAAGGTCAGGAGGATATGGATGGTTTATTCGATCCTATGTTAGAGCTGGTAGAGGCGGACCCGATTGCCCAATTAGATGGTATTCATCAAGTGCTTGAGCCTCAAATGTTACCAACCACTATAGAGGTGCATCATGAGCAGATTCTTGAGGTAGTTCAAGAGCCTCAGGAATCTGTACCAAGTGCTGAGGTAGTGCCAGCTGTGCTAAATCCAGAGGAAACATTAAAGCCTAAGGTGATGATATCAACCTTAGAGGAAATACTGAAGGAACAACAACCAGACGTTTTGGCAGAGGAGGCATTATGTAGAAAAATGTTGACTGATATGGGGATGGACTTCAATGGCCCCATTGGTGTTGTTCTTCAAGAGATCAAGGACAAGGAAAGGTCGAAAAGGTAGCTGAGAGAGAGAAGATTGTACTTTCTAAGTCTCCTAAAGATAATGAGGTGTCTTCCCCTACGAAGTTGAATGCTAAGAATAAAAAGGTCAAAATGGCTTATGTGCCTTCACGATGGTCTAAGAGGTTTATTGCTCGTGGAGGTCTATTTGGAGGTGTAGCTTCGTGAGGGGTGGTGTTCAATGATGGACCAATCGTGGAGATTAATAGTGAATCGTTGTCTTCCTCAAACTGGTCTGCTATGGATGAAGCTTCAATAAGATAGCACCTGAATTTGGTCCTAACCTCAAGGGCCCATGTTCTACTTCCAATCCATGTTAATGTTTATTCTCAGTTGGAATGTAAGGCGTTAGTGACCCTAGACGTAAAAAGGACATATTATTTCTAGTTAGGAAGTACAAATCGATGGTTTTAATTTTGCAAAAGACCAAATTACGTAGCCCCATTGTCTCAGGGGTGAAGAAAATTTGGGGTTCTAGGGCTGTTAATTTTGTCGGTGTGGATTCTATAGGTGCTTCGGGTGGGATCTGGGTATTGTGAGATCCTTTGATCTTACAGGATTTTGATGTTGTCAAGCAAGACAGATTTTGGTGGTGTTTTTTTATGGGTTTGTACTCGTTTTTCTTGGGGTATTTTGAACACTTATGGTCCTAATGTTCTAGCTCTAAAAGAAGTTTTTTTACATGATATGTCTGATTTTCTGCATAACTCTATTCATACGATTTGTTTGGGGGGGGGGGATTGGGGGACTTCAATTTGATCTGGTGACCTGAAGAGTTTTCTGCAGGTGGTCGTATTACTGCTCCTATGAGGTGGTCTAATGCTTTTATTAAAAGACGAACTCTATTGGATTTACTTATCTTGGGTGCTTCCTTTACTTGGTCTAACAGTAGTTTGAGTAACCTATCTCTTTCCAAAATTGATAGATTTCTTGAATCAAATTAGTGGCTGGAGAATTTCCCTTTAGCTACTGTTAAGGCTCTACCCCGCCCTTCGTCTGTTCACACTCTGATTTTATCGCATATGACAGAGGAATGTAGAGGGGTGCAACCGTTTAGAATGAATATTGGATGGCTGTAGGAACAAGGAGTGGTCGACCATATTAAAAGTACTTGGGAAAATATAGTTACGAATGGTTCGATGGATTTCCAACTTCACAAAAAACTGTTAACTGTGAAACATAAACTTATTCAATGGAAGTCTGACAATCAATACTACTTGAAGGGGAAGATTGATGAGGTTCTTTTGGAAATACAGTTGTTAGATTAGCATAGTCAAAACACAAGTATCTTAATGGAAGATCTAGTGGTTGAGTGGAATGCTAAACTCAAAGAGTCCTTTTAAGGAATTTCTTAGACTGAATAAAATCTATTAGAAGCAAAGATCACAAAATAAGTGGTTGAAGGACGAAGTTCTTAACGCTAAGTTTTTCCATGCAATTGCTAGTGCCCGTAGGAGATAAAATGATATCTCGAGGTTGGCTGTTCCTGATATTCTAGAGAATGAAATTGGGCTAGAGAATGGTATTATCGATTTGTACCTAGGATGAGCCTTATTCATATTAAAAGGCTAACATAGGAAAGTGTTAATTTCTTATAAGCTGATATCGCTATGGAAGACCTGAAAAAAGCAGTGCTTTTGCTGCCTTGTGATAAGGCACTGGAACCTGATGGCTTCCATTTAGCTTTCTTCTTTTTGAGATCTGATTTATGCGGAACTCTTTATTATGGTTAAAGGTTTTCTTTCGAAGGGAGAGATCTTTAGAGGAGTCAACTCTATGTACATTACTTTAATCCCTAAGAAATCTATCATTACAGAACTATCTGATATTAAGCCTATCAGTTTGCTTACCAGTCTCTATAAAATGTTGGCTGAAAGATTAAAAGTAGCATTTCATTGTATTATTTCTGAGCCTCAATCAGTTTTCATCCAAAATTGTTTGATTATAGATAGTGTGCTATAGCTCAAGAATGTATCCATTCAAATGGGAACCAACTTCCTGTGGTGGTTTTGAAACTAGATATAGAAGGCCTATGAGAGGGTGGAGTGGTGTATTCTTCTATAAGTCATGCCTAGAATGGGCTTTGGTGATAGATGGAGGAATTAGATTTTTGAGTACCTTTCTTCAGCATATTTCATAGTTCTGATAAAACGTAGCCCAAAAGGGTTATTTAGAGCCTCCAGAGGATTACGCTAAGGGGAACATCTTTACCCATTCCTTTTCCCTCTTTATGCTGAATGCTTTAGCCTCATTATGAGAAATGTGAAAAGTATGAGCAATTTCACGGGTTTCAAAGTGGTAAATAATGATATGACAATTTCTTATATGCAATATGTAGATGATACTTTAATTTTTTGTGAGGCTAATATTACGTAGGTTAATAATGTTGGTAGGTTTCTTAAGTGTTGTGAGATAGCTATAGGTCTTAAGGTTAATCTTGGAAAAACATATTTGATCGGTGCAAATTATAATGAGCTTTTGATAAATGAGTTGGTTGATTCACTGGGTTGCAAGGTAGATACTTTTCTTATCACCTAGTTGGGGTTGCTCATCTCTGATAATAGATTATCAGTATCGATCTAGGATAAGATTTTACAAAGGGTACAATGTAAGTTGGATTTGTGGAAGCCGAAGTTCTTATCTTTGGGTCGTAGAGCCACACTATTATAGTCCTGCTTGGCAAACCTTCATATTTAACAGATGTCACCTTTTCAAATGCCTAATTTAGTGGCAAAGAAAATTGAAGGTATGATGAAAAACTTTTTGTGGGGATCTTTTGATGAGGCTAGGAAGTTCGAACTACTCAAATGTGATAGAGTTTGTGCACCGATAAAAGAATGACATTTGGGCATACGTAAGATAATAATGGTTAATAAACCTTTACTTTGTAAATTGTGGTGTTTAAAAGATCAATTGTGGTGTCAAGTCTTGACTGCAAAATATGGTACAAATAGACATGGGTTGTGGATTGGCCATGGAAGACGAAATTCTGACAGGATATTATGCTAGAAGGCAATCTTTTTATGTAAATATCTAATAGAAATAATGTGCGGTGGTGTGTGGGTGATGGTGCTGAGGTGGGTTTTGTCGCATCATAGATGGATTGGAGAGAGATCACTTAAAGATATTTTCCTTGATATCTTTGAAAACGTCCAACAGCCCCATGAAAAAGTGGCCAAAATTGTGGAGAGAAATGGGGAGTAGATTATTTGGAACCTTAACTTACATTATAATTGAGTTAAGTGGGGAATTTACCCAAGTCGATTTACCTTTCAATGTGAATGATGAGTTGGTGTGGAAGGCGGAGAAGGATGGACAATTTACTGTTAAATTTATGTATAGAGTGTTTGTCCATTTGTGTAGTCGGTGGTCATTATCGAAAGTTGCCCAAATTTGGAAATGACCAATACCGCATAAGGTGCATATGTGTATTTGGTTGACAGCCCAAAATCGAATGGTGACTATTGATAATCTTATCAAGAGGGAGAAGATCTTGCCCAACATTTGCTTATTGTGTAAGTATGATGGTGAGTCTGGGGATCACCGTTTTGTGCACTATCTTTTTGTAACAAAGATTGAAATTGTTTTTTGATATATTTGGGGATGTGTATTACCATGCCTCAATTGTTTTTGGGTGTTATTACTTAACTTGTTTTCCCAAATCTATCAAAGGTGGGAAGTGTGATTTGGAAAATTGTTCGAGGGGCTGTGTTGTGTGAGGTGTGGAAGGAAAGGAGTAGGAGGATGTTTAATGGCGATGCCCTTCCTTTTGAGAGAGTTTTGAACAATATAAAGGACATAGTTTGGTGCTGGCTGGCAATCACAAAGGAAGGTAGGGGGATCTCAGAAGTTGATGTCTTGGTTAATCTATCTAATCTTTTCCGGTTAGGTGTGGTTACATGTAGGCCGAGAAGTATGTAGAGTTGTCCTCAATATGGTAGTTACAAACTAAATTTTAATGGAAGCTCACTCAGTAATCCGGGTCAAGCAAGTATAGGAGGGGTGATTAAGGAATGGTATGTGACTTCTATTTTTAGCTTTGCTGGTCTTATTGGCTTGGCCACAATTAATATTGCTGAAATTGTTGCACTCCTTCATGGGTTGCGCCTATTTCAACGAAGAAATTTGAGGGTGAATTGTATAGTGGAAGGTGATTATCTAAATGTTATTAAATGGTGTAACAGCGAGCAGAGGATTCCATGGGAACTTAATAAGCTTGTGGTTACAAATTACGACACTATCTAAGAATTTGTTGATTTTGTTTCAACATGTTTACAGGGGAAGCGAATGTGGAGGCTGATTCGCTTGCCAAGATTGTGGGTTCTTTATCTTATTTCATAGTTACCAACCATGTAATAATCTCTATATAATTCCTTTTGATCAATAAAATTAGAGAAATGATCATATAGGACCCTCTCCCACCCATGTGTGTAGGACCCCAAAGGTTCACCGTTAAACTTGGCACGGATCTCTAAAAAAGTCAAGTCGTACACCCCATGTGATAACTTTTCTAAAGATTCATGTCAAATTCAATGGTGATCATTTAGAGTCCTACACACATGGGTGGGGGAGGTCTTATAAGATCATTACTCATAAAATTAATGATATTTGTCAAAAAAAAAAAAGCATTGCAAAGAGGTCATCTCAGGCTGCTTCAACATGCCTTGCAAGAGTATGAGGATCAATTCTTGAGATCAGGTCTGTATCTTGTCCTCGAAAAGCTTGAGCTTCAAGTTTACAAGAGATTGGTAAAGGAAATATACATAATCTAAAATAAAAAGGATCCAAATGAAGCACACCAAGTTAAATTAGAAGCCATTGTGAAAGCCTTTAGACGGCTTGAAATAGATATGGATGTCGATGAGGTTGAGTGTATAATAGACATCCTCATCCACAAGAATCGGATGAAATGTGACTTTGCCCATAAAAGTAAGGTGGTTATACTTAGCAAGCAGGATCATTTTCCCATGATAAATGGAAGACTAATGAATTAATAAATCAATATTTGTGGTGAAACTTGGCATCGGTTGCAATCTTTTCCCATATGAAGCTTTGACAGTTCCTTGGCACAGTGAAACATATGATGCCTTCTGGGTGTTGACCTCTGAGCAACTTTCTTCCATGTTGATACAAATTGTATCTTTTTGTTCTGTACAGTGGGGTTAACAATTCATTGATGTAAATTATCTCTTTTAATTAAACTTTTTTGTAATTATTTTTCATTTTTGTTATGATTCATGTAGTTTGTCTTGAAATATTAATGTCTCCTTCTTTGTGGTGTCTTTATAGTTTTATTTTGTAATTTGATAAATGGATTTGAGTTTCTTTTTTTTATACTATGGTTGTTGTAAGGGCAACATTTGCCGACAAGTCTAAAGGCAATTATGCCTGAAAAATGAAAGCATGGGTGGTTCCTCAAATGTTTTTATTTTAAAGTTTACCATCTCCCTTAGGCAACGCAGTATATATGATGAGTTTGAATTTTAATTGTTTTTCTATAAATTTAAATCACTTGAAAGGTTAGGTGTGTGTTCATAAAAGATATTTAAATATTTTAAAAATATCAAAAAAATATTTTACATGAAAAAAATGATCAAAATACCCCTGTAAAATTTTAGGGGTATTTTGGTCAATTTTGTTTTGTGGATTATTTTTTTATATTTTTATTAGGTGTGGCTTGATGAGAAGAACACACACCTAAATTTCAATTAATATGAATTTATACAAAAAAAATGAAAATTAAAATATGAAATAAGGTCATGACCATCAGATCGGCCACGATTCAATCTGAGCCGTTGGGCTCATATCTTCCTGTTAGGCTAACGGGAAGATTTTCCATATAGGAAAAAGCTTCTCTGAGTCAATGGGCTCACAAGAAAAAATGATCCCAATGGCCCAGATTGAATCTGGGCCGATCCAACGATCACGAATGCCCGATAGTATTTGAATTTTAATTTTTTTTCTACCAATCCAAATCACTTTAAATTTTAGACGTGTATTGATAAAAAGTAGGTGAATATTTAAAAAATATTAAAATAAATATTTTACATGAAAAAAATGAGCAAAATACCCCTGTAAATTTTTAGGGGTATTTTGGTCATTTTTATTTTTCAGATTTTTTTTTTATTAGGTGCGGCATGATGAGAAGAATATTTACCTAAAATTTTAAGTGATTTGAATTTGTAGAAAAAAAATTAAAATTAAAATACTCTCGGCCGTCAGATCGGCCCCGATTCAATCTGGGCCATTGGGTTTATACTATTATGTGAGCCAGTGGGTTCACCCCTAGCATCTTCTATATATATATATATATATATATATATTTCTTTTTTTTCTTTTTTTTTTTCTTTTTTCTTTTATTTTTTTGCTCATGAAAAAAAAAGTAGCAAAGTTGTATCCTAGTCATTTGCTCAAGATTATGATGCTTATCATGCTACTTGGTTGACATTCTTTTGCTCATTCACGGATTCACTAGTTTAAGCAGTGCATGTGATTCTTTTCTTTGCATATTTGTATATGCATAATAAGTACTAGGGATATCCTATCTAATTATCTTACTCCTTGCTTGTCTATTACCCCCAAGGGTGTATAGGTTTCTGCAGGTTCACATGTACCCCTTGACGCGTTATCCCCTTATTTATGGTGTGAGAAAGTGCGACTCGGACCAAGTAATCGGCTCTGCCCAAGCCAATTACTTGGGCTGAGTCCCGGTACCTCGGCTGATTAGTTTCGAATATTATAGCAGCAAAAAAAAAAGATTTTAAAATATTAAAAAAAAAAAAAGAGAAAAAAGAAGCGGAAATGTATGTTTAAAGTAAGATTATGAAAAACACTTTAAATGATCTTAAAAAAGTAGTAAAAAAATATATTTAAAAAATGACCTTGTCACTAGCTCTATTTTTTAAATAATTCAAAAAAAATGAAAAAATATGAAAATAAGTATTTAAGACCAAAATACGTTCTAATCTTTGCCAAAATGGTAGGAAAAAATAATAATAATAATAATATATATATATCCCAAATAACTTCCTTCATCTTAAGTTTTTTTTATTATGTTTTTTGAAATTTTTTCGTATCCCCGAGCTGGACACCAAGTTCAGGCTCGAGTCCCAGTAACTGAGCGATAGAAACTACTGGGCCGATTTTGCCAACACCGCTTATTTCATAAATGTGCCTTCCTGTTTCATACCCAATGGCTAGCTAAACTTTGTTTTTGCGTCTGGACTGATCATTACCATCATACTAACATGGTTAACGGTTGCGAAAATACCAAACATATTTAAAGATTCGGGATCTCTTGGAAGACCTAGTTTAATTCTAGGTACCCTACCTCATCTTCTTTGGCCCCTCGTGCAATAATAGAATAACTACTATGATATGATGCATGCTTCAAAATTCAATGAAGAAATGGATTAACAATCGCTTTTGGTTGAGCATGGTTGGAGGGCTTCTAGATCTCATGCTCTCATAACATAGAGCGTCTCTTAAAATTTTGAGATAATTTTTGTCTTCATAAAATTTTAGATGCTTTTTTTCTCTAAAATTTGATATTATTACTCTCTTAAATTTTAATATACTTTCTCTCTCTAAAACTTAAAATTTGATATAGTTTCTCTCTCTAAATTTTTAAGATAGTTTCTCTCTTTAAAATTTGATATAGTTTATCTCTCTAAAATTTTAATATATTTTCTCTCTCTAAAACTTAAACTTTGAGACAGTTTCTCTCTCTAAAAGTATTGAGATATCTCGCTAAAAATTCAGGTACTTTTCTATCTAAAATTTTATATAGTTTCTCTCACCAAAATTTTAAGATACTTTTTCTCTCTAAAACATAAAATTTGCTACATTTTCTCCCACTAAAAATTATGAGATAGTTTCCCTCTCTAAAACTTTATAGGTTGTTTCTCTCTCTAAATTTGATGCATTTATATCTCTAAAATTTTAATACATTTACCCTATCTAAAACATAAATTTTGAGATAGTTTCTCTTTCTAAAAATTTTGATATATTCATCTCTAAAAAAAATTTGCAGTTTCGCTTTCTAAAATTTATTATTTTTTCCTCTCTCCAAAATTTTAAAAATATTTCATCTCTCTAAAACTTAAGATTTTATAGAGTTTCTCTCTCTAAAATTTTGAGACAGTTCTGTCTAGAAAAAATTTTAGGTGCTTCCTCTAAATTTTTATATAGTTTCTCTTTCTAAAAATTTGAGACAGTTTCTCTCTCTAAAACTTTAAGATACTTTCTCCTTCTAAAAGTTTGCTATAGTTTCTTTCTCTAAAAATTTTGAGATAGTTTCTTCCTCTAAAACTTTTTCGATAGTTTCTCTCTCTAAAAATTGATATAATATATATCTCTAAAATTTTAATATATTTTATCTCTTTGAAACTTAAGATTTGAGATAGTTTCTCTCTCTCTAAAAAATTTAAGATATTCCTCTTTAAAAAAAAATTGGCAGTTTCGCTTTTTAAAATTGGGTGTAGTTGGCATACGGATGCATATGCAGCTGTGGAGGTAAGGTGCACTTTCAAATTTTATCGTGGTATATAATTTTGATGTAAAATGTTTATAGGATTATCTCAAAATCTATTTTTATATCTAATTATAAAATTTTAAATTTAAAAAATGGTTAAAATCAAGTAGATCTATAAACATGTAAAAATCTTGAAAATGACGGTGTAGATAATATATTGTAAAATGCACTATTTCTGAGACTTAAAATCTTTTTATTTTTCATGGTCATACATCTCAATGTTGAGATGATCAATCAAAGGGTTTTTCAACATTAAAACTACATTTTCCAATAGATTTTTGAGGTGCATCCGTAGTTCTAAATTATAAGGTTGCATCCTTATATAAACTTTTTCCTTTAAAATTTATTATATTTTCACTCTCTAAACTTTTAAGAATACTTTCTATTTCTAAAAGTTATGATTTTCGATATTTTTATCAAAAAATTATGAGATAGTTTCTATCTCATATTATTATGAGATGGTTTCTCTCTTTCTAAAACGGTCCAAAGATTTTCTTAATATAATTATTATTTTTAATTTCCAAAATTTGTTAAACTTTTCATATTCATGATCCCCATGTTAGAGATTATCTCAAAAATAGATTTTTATGAGGTGACTCATTTCCACATGGACTCATATAAACCATGTCCAACTTATGAAGGACATCACTGTAGGATTCAAGAAGACACCTTTGCCGGCTCTCTTGATATTAAGTACCTAAAAAATGGCCATTGGAAGATTTTTCACTTGCACAATGTGATTTTAGAGTGGTTTGTGGTTACTTATAGGGCGTGTTTGTATTTTAAAAAGTATTCTTTCATAAAGTGTTCTTTCGTATTTTTAAAAAGTTCCGCGTTCATTTCACACATTCCATCTAAAGTACGAAAGCTAATCTTTCAACAAAAGTTCACACTCCTTTGTTAAAAAGTGAAATAATAAGTACTTAGGGGTAGAAACTTAGTCTTTCAGAACATTTTTGTTGATCACTATTCACTATACATAATATAAATATATAATTTAATATTATTAATATGATATAATATAATATTAATATAGAGGGATGAAAGAGAGAGGGAGAAGGAGCTAGCTTGTGTAGAAAATTGCAACGCTACGTTTCTTATTCGAGTCCCATGCTGACTTGACTTGAGTGGTTATAGTGTTGATAATAGGGAAAATTACACAAAAAAAAAAAAAAAAACCAATATTATACTTTTTATCCAACTTACCCCCTTCTCTCTCACTTTTTTCCACAAAACAATTTTTTTGTGCAAATACCAAGGAAAAAAATTATAAAAATCACTTTGGCCATATTTGACGTTAACTTTTGGACCCCAGTAGCATATTACCAAAGCACACCATCACATTGCCAGACCACCCTAAGACAACTATCGGACCGAAACTGAGTACTACCATACTGCCCTTTCCAATTGCCAGACCGCCCTTTGAAACTATTGGACTGCATTTTATTAAGTGCCAGAGCCTTGCTGCCAGACTGCACTTTACACAGTGCCGGAGCCCTACTATCAGACCACACTTTACATAGTACTGGAGCCCTACTGCCAGACTGCACTTTACATAGTGTCAGAGCCTTAGTGTCGAGCTGCACTTACATAGTGTCGGAGCTGCACTTACATAGTTCCGGAGCCCCTATTTTGGTGGGATAGAGGAGAGAAAGGCGTTGGTAAGATAAAAGTAAAGAATGGTAGTTTAGGCATTTTTTATTTTTTATTTGATTGGGGGTATTTGCATAGAAAGTATATTTTGAGGGAAAAAGTGACAGAAAAGTAAGGTTGGGGGTAAGTTGCATAAAAAATGTAGTCTTGGGGGTTTTTGTAATTTTCCGTTGATAATAGCAATGATGTGTCTTATATTTGAATCATATGTTGACTCATTGAAAGAGAGGTTGTATAAATGTGATGAAATTATATTACTTTTTCGAATGGAAAGAAAAGAAAAGAAAAAGAGTCTCATGCAGGCTAGACCACATGACTATATATGCGGTCCAAAAAATGTAAAGCATCCATCTTAAAGATGGATGCAAATAGGTGTTCCATCTAAAAACAATAAAAACTAACGGTCCAAATGTTTTTTTACTAGAATTATTATTGATAGTTTTTAAAATTTACTGATTTTTTCATATTCATGATGTCTATGTTAGAGATTACATGTCCTTAATAATTAAGTCCAAAATCTATTCCAAAAATAGATTTATTAATAGGTCCGTGTTTCTACATATGTGGGCTTGGCCGCATAGAAATAGGGTCCAAAAACACCACATTAGTATAAATTGTAATTTTTTTGTGCTAATAGCACGTTAGCATTTAGGAGCCTATAAGATTATACGCTCCCGAAGGAGCAAATGGTACATTTGCTCCAAAACTACCTAGAGTACTTTTAGGCCCTATATTTTGTTAAAAAAAAAAAGAAAAAGTTTATATAAGGCCGAGGCCCTAAACAATCAAATTAAGGCACACCTTAAAAAATTTCACTAACAAATGGTTGTTTCAATGCCCAAAAATTCTCAAATCGATCATTTCCACCTCAAGATGCACGAAAATGGAAAAAAATGGATTTCAAGTCTTGGAAATAGTGCATCTTATAATATATTTTTGGTTCGTCAATTTTCAAGATTTTGAAGTTTTCATGGATTTGCTCGATCTACACTATTTTTTATGTTTTAAATTTTATAATTGAGATGAAAATAAATTTTCAGGTCATCACAAAGATTTTCAATATGGAAACAACATCTCTCAACACTATTTGAATGTGCACCTTACTTTGATGTTTTAGAGTTATACAAACCACACCCTATTTTGTATATGTAACCTTTTTAGCATAGCAACAAACCCAAAAAATATACAAAGTTCAACACATACTCTCAAAGTGCTTGAAATAATTCATCCTTATATTGAACATATGTATCTGGTAATAGCTACTGAGTTAGTAATACTGGTAGAACTGGTGACTCTACCTACAAAGAGCTAGATTGGGCCTTCTCTTGATATTGTTAGTGCTTGGTGCTACCCCCTAATATTTTTAGGGGTCGTTTGGATACCTGAAAATATATTGTCTGTGAAATATATTACTAGCGTAATACATTACTGTGTAATAATACATTACTTGCAAATGGATTGTTACTGTTTGGGTAGTATTGGGATGCAACTTGGGAAATACATTGCTACAGTTTGGTTATATCCGGAAGAAATATGGGAAATACATTACCGACATTTTACCAGCACTTACCTATAAACTATCACTTTTTTCTTTTTGTCACAAAATTCCACTAAAATGTGGAATTAAAGTCATCATCACACCATTCAAAAAAGATTTTCTAATAATAAGATCATCAACATTCCAAAAAGATTTTCTAATAGTAACTTGTACCATTCTAAAGTGATGATGACACCATTTTCTACTTATTTTGCATGCCTTTGATACTTACATGGAATCACATATCTTCTAACCTCATTAGATTTTGGTTTCAAAGTGATAAGTCATTTGAATAACATGATTTTATTGTGATAAGCTTTATTTTTATTTATTTATTTTATTTATAGAAGTCTTTCAAATATCTCTCTATATAATTTCAAATAAACAATAAATTTATGATACCAAATTCAAAATCTTTACGATACAAGTTAAAAAATGGAAAGAAGTTTGATTAGTAAACTAGAAGGTTTGATAATTACAGTAAAAAATTTTGAGGCATTGGATGAGACTAAATATGTATCTTACTTCAATTGAGCTTTTACTAATATCTTATGAAGATTATGTTATGTGAAATTTTTTATTATAATTGTTTAAGACTTACTAGGACTCTCCTGCTTCTCTTTCTTCAAGTTAGCAATATCGACTCTCCTGCGTATCTCTCTTCAGGTTAGCCGTTGAAAGAAAAGGGGCTTAAAGAGAATGGGAGCACCTTATGCAAACCAAAGGTTTTCTTAAAGATATTTTTTTAAGCGGATAGGGCCATGGATCAGGAAACCTGGGAAGAGCACTTCGAGGATTGGTACATTTCAGAACCAATCAACCCGCCATCAGTGCCCAAGGATGCCTATTTTCAGTCTTCAAAGAGAAACACAGACAATGAAAGTCTCCTGCCAGTATCCAAAACGAGTCAAGCTCTGTCAGTCAGAGAATGTTTTGTTGGGACTCATATTACACCGCCAGATGATGCTGAGGAAGTGTTGGGACAATTCTTGGAAAAGTCCCAGATCGGCCCGCAGCAATTACAATCCATTGCCAATGCCACTCTCACAACTCACAATTCATAGCTCTAAAGAAGGTTGCAGTAATTCCGCATAGGGCAAAGAGAGACAGGCGAAAGATTTCCCAAAGATTACCGTGCATAATAGATTTTTCACCCATGGCTCGTAATGGATTTCGTTATTTTGGAGAAATATCTGATAATCTCTTTAGATTTATTTACTATTAAAATGTAGAAAGGTCATATTTTCTTGTAATCTATTGTCATGTAATAGATTTTCTGGTACCCCAATGGCGCTTTAGTATTACATCTTTAATCTAGTCACTTTTTTTCTTGCTTTTACCATGCAGTAAAAAAAAAAAAGTCTCTTAACAACTAAATTACCGTTATCTTCTCTCTTTCTCTCTCTCAACCTACCCTCTCTCTGTTTGGACTTGGCTTTAGACATCCCATAAGACAGTCCAGCACAACCAATCACACGCATCTAAAAGCCCTAAATTTGTGATCAAAGGGTATTTTTGAAATAATCTAAACATATGGGAAATGTAAAAATAAGTATTCATGGTCAAAATACTTTCCAATATCTACCAAAATGATACAACACATAAAAAATAGGAAAAAGTTTATACAGAGCTAAGGCACAAAACAATCAAATTAGAGCATGCCTCAAAAATTTCATTAGAAGAGGTCCTTTTGATGCCTAAATATCTTAAAATTGATAATCTCGACATCAAGATGCATGGATATGAGAAAAAAAAAGATTTCAAGCTCTGGAAATAGTGCATTTTGTAACGTATTTTTGGACCGTCAATTTTCAAGATTTTCAAGTTTTCATAGATCTATCGGTCTACACTATTTTTGAGGCATTAAACTTTATAAATAAAGATAAAAATACATTTTAAGGCTATCACAAAGATTTTCAGTATTGAAACCATATTTCCCGATACTATTTGAAGGTAGGCTCTAATTTGATTGTTTAGAACCTAGGCTCTATACAAACTGCACCCTAAAAAATATATTACAAATAGATTTCTTAATTTTTTTTAAGATCCCCAAGTTGGATACCCAACTCGGGGATACTCATGCTCCACGGGTTTGGTGAGCTTAAGTTACTCAGGCCAGTCCGAGCAGACTCACCCAATTAGTTGAAAATCGATACTGACACAAGTTTTCCTTCTAAATTGTTGTAATTTTACTTTTTCTTTCAAGATTTCTGCAGATAAATTTCTCCAACATCTATCGTGATAACCATGTCTCCCCATTCTAAAACATTTTATTAGCTTGATATTTCAAAATGTAGTTTCATGTACTCTCATTTTATATTTATCTTCCAAATAAATTTTGGAAATACATATTATAAGACCATTTACTTTCGATACAAGGATGTCACAATCATCATTGATCATTTAGATTTGAAATCTGGTAGTTGAGGATATGTCATTGTTTGACACAAAATCCATAATAAAATTTCTTGAATGTTGTGATACACTGTCATATATTAGATTTCACATCCAATGGCTAAAAATAATTGTGACATTCTTGTACTAAAAATAAACAATCTCATAGTATATAAACTATATGTTCAATATTCCTCCAAAATGTCTTTGCAATATTTCCCAAAATAATAAATGAATTTAGCTTATGGAATTGTATGCCATAAGACTGTTTACCTATCATGTAAGAATACCAAATCATTTTCTAGTTGTAAGATGTGAAATCTAATGGCTAAGGATGTGATACAATGTTTGACTTTGAACTCCGAGCGTAATGGATGGCCCATCCTAGCCACCCAATTTTATATCTAATGGCTAAGAGTAATTCTAACCTTTTATCAAAAGTAAATAACTGTTCTTATCTTATATTATCAAATTTATCTTGCCTTCCAATTATTTCTTTTATGATCAAGTATCTCATTCATATGACATGAATACCATTTTCATGGAAAAGATTCACTCAATGATTGATTAAAATACCAAATTCCTCTCATCATAATTTTGGCATGCTTAACTACATCATAAATTCAATATTCAATATGCATAATTGCCTAATACACATCGATTTCTACTTGCAAATAAGATCTTAAAATTCTTTTAATTCGGTTCTTCTCAATAAAAAATTTGAGCACTTTTGTCCCAAAAAAAAAAAAAAAAAAAAAACCACGATGAGTTCAAAGGTAGCTAAATACCTAAGTTGGAAAAGTCTCAGAAAAGAGATTCTTGGCTTTTGGAAGTAGGAATTGAAACGTTCTTAATGCAGTACAGAATATGTCGTACAGAGATTTTCATTTTGAAGACTGAAAAGCAGAGAGAGAGAGAGAGAGGGATTTTCCTTTTGCTGGCTGAAACTATACAGAGAGAGAGACGAGAGATTTCCATTTTGTTAGAGAGAGGTTTTCCTTTTACTGGCTGAAGATTTACAGAGAGAGAGAGAGAGAGAGAGAGAGAGAGAGAGAGAGAGAGAGAGAGATTTCCATTTTGTTGGCTGAAAATATACAGAGAGAGGAGATGGTGGCATTAGGAGGAATGACATTGAGGGGGAATAGGGGGCGTTTATGCATAGCGGGGTTCCTTTGCTGGGCATGCTTGATGTTGGCCACACCGCGAATACCACACTTCCCAAAGCACCACCTCTTTGCTGACATGCGCAATTTCTTTGGTATCAAATCACCACTCTCTCTTTCTTCCTGTCGATTATTTCTCGTTATTGCTTTATTCTATTATTTCTTGTATGTATACGGCTCGGAAATGCTTTTCTCTCTCTGTTGATTGCTGTCAAAATTTTATTTTTGATTACTGTGACGATTATTGGCTCTCTCTTTCTCCTCTATTTGTTTGCAAATATGCTATTTCTTGGTTTCTTTGACGGATAATACTTCTCTCTCTCTATTTATATATTTTTCTTGTTTCAATTGCAGGGGTTCCAAATACCCTGAATGTGATTACCAACTTCCCTTTCCTAGTTGTTGGCGTCCTCGGTCTTGTTCTCTGTCTTCATGGCAATTACTTGTGCATATGGTGATCCTTCTCCTCTTTCTCCCATGCTTCTCTCTCTGTGGAGTTATTTTTCTATAAGATGAGGTTTTCCCTGTTTCTCCAGTACCTTTTAAACTTTAGGGTTTCTTCTTCTCTGCTTATTCAGAAATCTCTTTCTCTCTCTGCAGCCTTCGAGGTGAAGTTTGGGGTTGGGCACTATTCTATGCTGGGATTGCATCGACTGCATTCGGCTCCGCATACTATCATCTGAAACCTGAAGATAGTCGAGTTATATGGGACCGCCTACCTGTAATTACTCCTTTCCTTTCTCTTCTTCCTTTTTAAACAGAAATAATTGTTTTGTGATTTGGATATAGCTAATATATTAGTGATCAATTGAGAATTCATCAACATATGACTTTATATATCTTATCACCTACTTATCATCTACTCTTGTCATTCTATTTGGCCTTGGGGAACTATCTTCTTTGGTGACTTCGAATATTGTGGTTCTGTATGGTTGATTGTCAATCAATATATTCCCCTGAGGCCTTTTGATATCTTAAATGCTATGATGCTGTTGAAAAATCTTCTGTATTGCACCAGTGATGGCTGAGTCTTGTATGGCCTAAATCCCTACTAATGCTGCTTGTTGCTTTGGTATTTTCTGTTGTTCTATACACGGCAGTGGCATCCTAGTTCTTTCTCTTTCTTTTGTTTTAGGAATTTGAGTTGGATTTTTGTGGTAGTTTTGCCATGATCAGCACATGCCAAGAGTTTGAGGAGCAATAACTTTATACAATCAATCAAATAAGCACTTTTCCTAAATGTAGAGTGACTCCCAGATCTAGTTTGACTATCGTGCATGTTTATTGTCGGTGAGATCCTAAAAGTAAAAACAATATAATGGGCTGCTTTAATTTATCCTGTCATTTGTGGTGATGGTGTAAACATCTTTAGGAAGCTATTGACCACATTTATGTTATACATAAGCTATTCTAAAATTGTTTCTTTTTAAGGGACCATCAATGTTGTATAACTTGTTATCCTTGGATTACTATTTATTAGTTCTATGTGAAACCTCTCTTTGCTTGCATTCTTAAAGATGTTTGATGCAAAGGTTTGATTAGTGCAGCTTGAGACAGCAACTACTTATCTTTAGTATCATAATCTAGATATGGGAGTTCCTTGAGTTGCAATATGTGCTTATGAGAAGCATGTTTCATTAGCTGTTGATTAACCACCATGGTTGGTGTTAGAGTACCAGAATGTAAAGTATCAGTTTTGAAATCTTACACAAATAGACTTCCAAATTAATGACGGGCATAGAACCGGTGAATTTTTGCTTAGAACTTGTGAATTAAGGAGCCAATCAATAGCTACGAGGTCCATAAGCTACTTCCTACTTTTTTTCGATCCATTAAGTAACCGAGATGTATGGATTTTTGTTGGTAATACATGGTATGGATGCTTCTGTCGGCTTAAAGACCATAATTGTAAGTCTTTATTGATCCCTTGCAAGTCTTGGACTCTTGCATAAACCAGCAATATAGAAAGAATATCCTCTCTATGGAGCTCAATTAACACCAAGAGTAACAGAAAATATCAGGCAAATGGAGGAGAAATAACTTCCACAAAGGGTGAATGAAAAGCCAAAAGCTAAAATAAAATCCTTTTTCAAATTAGACATAGCGGTCAATAGCTATGGGGGAGCTCATAATGGCGCAAACCACTCATAATGGCACAAGCGTCTTTACAAATTCTTCATATTCTTTTGAAAAAATCTCACTAAATTTGTACTTCATAAAAGCATTGATCTGAAGCTGCTTACCTTTCCTATTTTTGGTGATTTTGGCTTCTGGGTGCAAGCATTTTTTGTAGATGGGAGCTTTCATGAGAGAGGGGTTTTCCGTATTCTGTATGTTGAGCTAAACACAGTTATAAACCTTAAATAGGTTAGAGACTTCTGCTGTAAGTTTCTCAGAAACAAGTGGGGGAGAAACTGGCTTTGCATGAACCTGTTCCTTTCCTTATGAATTAGTTTTGCATGGTAAAGTCCCAAATAAGTAGTGAAGTAAGTTCAGGTTCTATTTTCTGCAAAGAGGAAGCTGAATGCGGAAATTCTTAGGCTGTTATTTTACCATGTCCAAACCCATCTCATGCAAGCTAACTTGACTCAAAGATAGAGTTATTGAAAAGCTCCCCAAGGTTTCAAAAAATGCTAGATGGCCCCTAGGCAGTTGGCCTGGTGCCTTGCACCACCTTAGGCGCCATGTAATATAAATTATTAAAAAATATACATGTGTTGTCCAAACACACATATATGCTAATTTTTTTTTTGGGTAAGTCAATGGGGAAGATAGGCCCCTACCCATTTTTTTAAGTAGATTAGGAGTTAGATTTTTGAAGGTGCTAATGGGGTGGTGTTATTGGTAGGAATAGAAACCACAATGTGATGACTAGGTATGGGGATGCTACCACCACGACCCCAACCCTTTCCTTGGAACATACTTTTTTATATACAAACATCTGGCATTTAACTTTAGGGGGTTGAAAATAACCCCCATAACCTATTTAATCTTTTTTGGGGGTCAAACTTACCCTTTTTACCCTTTTGGGTATATTTAAAAATCGTCGAAAAAGGCCCACATCCCTGGGAGCCCGCCTAGACACCTGCCCAGGTACCTCCAGCCAAAATGGGGTGCCCAGATCTAGGCGTGCTGTCAGAGATAAGTTGGGCGCCAAGGCGCCGGGCGGACTTTTTTTTGAAACCTTGAAGTCCCCATAAATTGGTTTTGCATGGAAAAGCCCCACATAAGTGGCCAAGTAAGTTCAGGTTGTATTTTCAGCAAAGAGGAAGCTGAACGGTGAAATTCTGAGGCTGTTATTTTATGCTGTGCAAACCCATCTCATGCAAACCAACTTGACTTATACATAGTATTATTGAAAACCCTTTTTGCATTGCAAGCATGCACCAATTCCCAAACATGCATGCTCCCAAGTCCCAAAATATCCTAAACAGGGAAAGCTACGGAGCTGCACATCAAAAATTCCAAGTGAAGAACCCACATAGTCTATTACATTGTACATTGGTGCCCCATTATATTATTCTTTGGAACTCTACAAGTCTAGCTTAATTAGCCTTGTGGGTTCAAGGACTTCTTAGTCAACCATTTAGGGCTTCACACATTTTCATTACGGAATCATCTTATCATTTATATTTCTCTGGATAAATAGCAGTACATAAACTTAGAAAAGGGGGATATGAATAATGATGACAAAGTTGTCCTTATATCTTGCAAATAAACAACGTTTCTATGAAATTTGGAGCTGTACAACCATGGGAGTTGGCTTCTTTGTATATACAACCCCTTCGGATGATGATTTTGAATGTGATGATATCTAGTCTTCTTTTCTCTCCAATCTTGCAAGTCATATTGAGGTCGTCTCTCTTGGTGTTGTGCATGAATTGAATTTATGTCGAGAGATCTGATGCTAAGAGGATGGTGACTGAGCTTCCACCAATGATTATTTGCCTCACCTAGTGTGGATCTCCGGCATTACTTTGTTCTTAATCATATTGGCACCCTTATTTGTACCCAAGCCTGCCCTTCTCTGTTCTGTCCCAAGTTTCAACTATAATTTGGGAAAGGTTTTTGCATCTCTTGGACTGCAGCTCATACATAACAGGTTCCACCTATCAATGGGTCAACTTGACTCCAGAGTTTCGACCTACACTCCAAAGAAGGGTATCTCGCTCCTCCACGATTCTTAAATTTTGGAATGCTGATCCTCCTATTAGGGATTGATGTGCTGATTTATAAGGAATCTAGATTTTCTAGCGTTGTAGGATAGTATATAGTTTAGTCTTGCAGTGTGGTGTGTAGTATGCTATATAATAGAGCATATGTTTTATTGTTGTATACGATAGTTTTGAATATAGTGGCATATAGTGCAGAAAAATAGAATATAGCATATAGCATAGTATTGTAGTATAATATAACAGTATAACAGTGTCGCATACTATGTTAGTATATAGTGGTTTCAAAATTTTCAGATTAAAGGAAGGACACATGTGAGAACCAAGGATCTAGCCCCCACACGTGTGTGCCACCATGACTGGGACGTGCGGCTTTCAAAATTTTCAGAACAAAGGAAGGACACATGGGGATCAAGGATCCAGCCCCTACATGTGTGTGCCATCATGAGTGGGACATGTGGCCTTGTGGGGCCCACATAAAGTCCACCCCCCATTTTTTTTATGTGCCACTTTTAGTCAATAGTTTTAGTTAGGAATCTTTTAAAATTAAAAAGATTTGATTCCTATTCAAGTGGGAGTTTTGTTTTTAAAAGAATATCTTTGACTTCCTATAGATTTTCGAAAATCTAGATAATGCTAAAAGTGGTTATAGTTCAAATTTAAATGGGAGTTGGACTTGGGTTAAATTATAAGGGGAGAAGGTTTTCCACCCAAAATCATGATGGCAAATTTGTGGGATGGATGGCTCAGATTTAATCTCTCACCCCGCATATTTCCTAAATATCCTAATTGTCAAGCTGAAAAATTAGATACGGCATACCTAGATGGAATCCTACTCTAAGTGGGAAATAGATTGTTTCTATTTAAAACCCTATTTGAATCTGTCTAACTTGATGAAAAAGTCTCTCTCTCTCTTTCTCTCTCACGCCAATATCTCTCCCATACCAACCTCTCTCTCTCTCTCTACCATATTTTGTCACACCAACCTCTCTCTCTCTCCATAGTTTGGTGTGGACCTTCTCTCTTTCTTTTGCTTGTGAAGACACCCAAAAGAAACGCAAAATAGGCGGTGGCACATGAAACGCTAAGACTAGAGTTTTCTGATTTTTGAAGGAAAGAGAGGTACATGCAACCTAGAGACAAATCAACACTCAAGTTCAACCGTAATTTGTCCCTCTATGATTTCAACATATCCTAATAGAGTTTTTGAGCTCTCTAAAACCCTAGATTGAAAGGTACTGCCTGTAACGCTTCTTTATCTCAGGAATTCCAGCAATATCTAAAGGACTAAAGTACGCCATCAGTCAGGGAATCGGGTGTGGGGTGTATCAAGACTTGTGAGGATAACTCCATTCATCTCCTAGTAAGTATTCCCAGCTGATTTAATCATTTTTCAGTAATATTTTATATTTTTTAGTAAATTTTTAGGAAAATATTTTGTACTTAATAACATCGTGGAAGATCGGTTGTTGTTCCTGGATGGTATCTATTTGTTTTGGAAGTAAAATTAAAGAACCTAGGTTGTATTTAGGGTATTAATTTGGATTTACAACAGCGTGTAATGACCCATGTAAGTGAAATTCAGGTATATTGAATAAAAAAAAAAAAGAATTTTTTTGAATTTAATACCTTGAGTTCCACATAGCCATTCTTTTCAGGCTGCTCTCCTTGGAAACCCTGGCCTTACGTGTTATGGGGGGAGTCTTACAGATTGCAATGCCCAAATTCTCTCCTTCTTAAGTTTAATAGGATGCACCAATTCCACCACAGCTGAAACCATTGTTTGAAAAATCGACGATCCGATTTGGAATCGGGCGATCCGGATCAGGTATCACCCATGCCGTGCCGGTTTCATAGAGAAAACAGGATTCGATCGGCCGTACTATTTTATTATTAGAAAGTGTCTATAACATCATGCTCACATCACGGAATCGTGGCTCCAGCGCGACCGCGCCAATTTTTTATTCAATGCTGTTCTTTAGTCACATCTTATGCTTACGTGGATTGCACGTGACCCTCTGCCAACCCAAACACCTGAACGCCGTCGATGTTTATCCAACGCATTATATGAAACATTTTTCATCCCATTGTCTTCGATGTGGAACGATCTCATGGTCTAAAGTTTCTTCAAATTGACGCGCCCTTTTTTTTAAATGATGGCAATAAATTTTTCCAAATTATTTATGGTGTTTGTATTAGGTAGGGATGGGTGGGTACTATAATATATCTTTCTCTCATATACAAGGACATCTATAAAATAAAATGGTCTATAATTCTTTTTAAGATTAATTATATTTATTTATTTTTAATATTTAATCCATATTACGATTAATTACATTTATTTATTTTTATAATAGACAAACATAAATTACATATAATTAATCTTTAATTACATATAATTACAAAAATAAAATTCCATATAATAATTTGCAAAAATTGACATAATCATATGAAATTATTGTACGTGGTCGTAGGATATTAAAAAAAGCAAAAAATAATACTAATACTGGTTTTTTGAACATTTTAAAATCTATTAGTTTATGGGATATTTTAAGAGAGAAAAATAACACCAGTGCATACCACTTTGAATTTATTTCAAGTTGCTTTATCAATTATCTCACATTGCAAATCTGAAATTGTTTTATTTATTTTCCTAATTTTATTAAAATATGATTGCAAATTAATGTTACCGAATTCTATATTTCTATAACACTAATTATTATACATTAGATTTATTTATTTGTGAGGGTCATACCCTTGTTTTGTAATCATGTTTATTATAATTAACAATTATACTAATTACAATGATAATCAAATCTATATTTTATTTATTAATTTCTTTACATTATAAATTAAGCAATGTATTATTTTTTGTTATAGTTATAAATTAGATTTTTAAATTAGATGATATTATGAGACAAATTTCAAATTTATTATTATTTGTATAGTAAAATGATGATAAAATAATAAAATACAAACCAATAATTCTAATTTCAATGTATAATATTGTATTTAGTTAGGTTTTAATAAATGTTTGATGAGAATCTTCATATAGGGAAAGTACATCTCAATATTCGCATGTTGATGCGAAAAAATGAAAGTTATTATTGGAGTACCCCATTTCTTATTGGATTCTTAAAAAGCAACATTTATAATGAATTTTAATAATTTTTTTGGGTTTTTTTTAAGGCTTAATCCAACCGATTCAGCCGATTCCCAATCCGGATCGCTGATTCACTGATCCGGATGGGTTTTCGGAGTGCTCGATTCAACACACCGATCCGTTTGTTAAACCTCTGGCTGAAACTGTTGGATTGCTAAAGGTATTGAGAGAGCTTCAATTTCATTGGAAACTCTACCCGTATAGTGGAAGGAGACTCTATAAATATAATATCTTAGGCAATTGGAACTTTGCAAGGGAGCTCGGTTCACCTTCAACTAGGGCTAAGAATTTTCTGGATCGCGTATGGATCCACCCAGATTCTAATCTGGTTTTGAAAAGTATAAATAAGATCCAGATCCGGATCTAATCGAATCCAGAATGTTTGGATTTGGATCCGAATCCAAAAGTATCCATAGGATCCAGATCCAAATCTAGATACGGATCAGTTTTAATAAATGGAGCAAATGATACACGGATCATATATCAATCGTATAAAATACACCAACTGTAATTATGCTTAACCTCAATTAGCAATTTACCTCAAAAGCTTCATTCGCTTTCCCATGATTATGCAAATACTCGAACAACAAACACATAGGTTTCGCATCCTCGTATTTTAAGGCCCTGTTTACTTCTTCATTGGAAAACCTTGGTTTTTGAGAGAGCGATCTACTTTGCCTCCTCTCTGTGCAATTGATGATACTGGTGTTGAAACAGGTGTATTTATATGAATTTTGCGGTTTTTGTATACACTGGATACCTAGGGCTGAGAATTTGCCTGATTTGGATCCAAAACCCAAAAATTGGATCTTATTCGGATCCGGATCCAAACTTTAGATTCAAATAGTAGTTCAAGTCGAATCCAGGTATAGGTGGATCCGATCCGGATAAATAATATATATTATTATTTCTATATATACATATATATGTTGTAATTATATATTTATTAATTCATTAATATTGTAATTATATATTTATTAATTCATTAATATAATGTATATAATTATTTTAACTTTTATAATTATGTTTTAACTTTATAATATACAAAATTGGAACTAGTATGGATCCGGATTCGGATCTAGATCCTATGCGTAGTTTCGGATCCGGATCTGAATGTTTTGGATATGCTCGGATCCAGATCTGATGTATACTTTTCAGATCCGGATCTGGATCTGGGTGGATTCGGACCCGATCCAAAAAATTCTTAGCCCTATGGATACCTATTGTAAGCAATTTGGGGTGAATCAAGGATCTTTAGGGAGAAATTTAATGGGAAAATTGCCATTTTCCATTAAAACTGAGCTTTTGTATCTTTTTTTAGGGCGTGACTGAACTGTGCTGGATATTCTCTTTGGATTTTGAGGTCTCAGATAACAGGAGGTACTGTCTCACTCTCTATCAAGCCCTATTCTCTTTGTATTTTGAGGTCGGTCTCAACAAACCCCCCTATCTGGTGGTTTCCATAGGGCTTTTGCTGGTTTTGAAGTATTCTTGGTTATGAAATGGGGTTTTAAGGTTCTAAGGAGGGTTTTTTATGGCGGAGAGAGAGAGAGAGAGAGAGAGAGAGAGAGAGAGAGAGAGAGAGAGAGAGAGAGAGAGAGTACTTAATGTTCTTGAAGCGTCACTTCCACCGTAGAATGTGGCATGAACTGATTGCCATTCGCTGCCCGTGGAAACGCCTGGAATACGAGCAAAGGTGGGCTCCATAATGGAGGCCAGGAATGAGAGAGCTATGACCTACTTCAGAGGCATTTTAATGCAAGAAATAGAGCACGCAGAGGATGGGCAATACACATTCTCGTCTTCCCTATAACTTATTGAGCACATATTTGGGAAATGATGCTGAAGATGATTGTTTGTGAGAAATTGCCGTTCATAACTAGCTAGATGAAGGCTACACTTGGCATATGAGGTGGCTGCATCTGTGACCATAGTTATTGGAATCTTCCATCTACCTTGGCGTTATTTCTCCTAGAATACGGTTCTACGATTCAGGAATGGTAGGACATTCTCAATGCATTCCCATTTTCATATTCCACGGCTACATGGGAACTCCTTTTGATATTTGTTATTAAGGAAGAGTCCTCTCTCTCTCTCTCTCTCTCCTTTGATGGATTATGTTGTGGACTTATAAGATGCATCACAAGATATACTCTTTTTTTTTTAAAGAAGGGGAGCTTTTCATTGCAGTTGAAATTTGAAAGAAAACTGAGGCGTCGAAATCCTTCAAGTATTATTTTTGTCTTTTTTTTTTTAAAAAAATATTTTTTTATTTATAATATGTAAAGTGGCCGCCACTTGGTGTGACGGTAAAAGGCTCGGGTAGCTAGCGCAAGAGCGTGGGTTCGAGTTCGGAGAGCGGCCACTTTGTGCATAAGCCAAAGGTTAGGACTGTTTCGAGCCCGCCCGCCCCTCCTAGGACCCTGCATAGGCAGGACTAGCACAGGGTTTCAACCCTTTATAATATTTCTTGCATGTGAACTCCGTGGTGCTTCCAAGATAGGAAGCTTCTTGCAAGCACTGATCCCATGCTTCCCATCCTGTTTTTGCTCCTAATCCCAGCAACTGTTCCACTCACACTTGCCTAGTCTGAGTCCCCCAATGCTTAAGAGCATAAATGTAAGAGATGGAAGAGAACTTACTGACACTATTAACACCCAAACATCGATTTCAATACCAAGGGAACCCTTGTTCAGATCCTTGTGACCTTTGAGGATCTCGATTCCAATACGAGGGGTGCCATGGCTAAGCATACTCAATACATTAGTTCCAATACTAAGGGATTCTTGCATAAGGTTACTCTAGAACCTTGAACCTTTTGCCATAGGAAACACATTTCCTGATAATTTTTGATGCGGTTCAAAGTTGTTGGTTGCGCGATCCTATAGATGTAGGATCTCAATTCCATGTGGGTTGAAATTGGATCCCATAGAGATAGGAATCTCGATTCCACTTGAGTTTAATCTCGATTCCAAACTAGTATAAATCTCGATTGCAATTAGCCTTAAATTGGTGTCCAAGGAGGCAGGAATCTTGATTTCATTTGGGTTGCAATTATAGTTACCCGAATTGCTTATGAGGGTAGCGATTCCTTTTCGGAATCTCGATTCGGTGTTTCCCCTGGCAAAAGTCGATTCTAAAAGAAAGGAATCACATTTCCATTTTTTGCGGAACGCGATTCCACTTAGTTTAGGAATCTTGATTCCTGGATTGCTGGAATCAAGATTTCGTATTGAGGACTTTATGATTTTTAGTTGCACAAGAATGCGATTCTGCTTGTGAGAAACGTTGATTCCAAATTTTTTGGAATTGCGAATGCATATTGTTTGGAATCAAGTTTCTATATCGCAGACATCGTGATTCCTTGCTACACAACAATGCGATTCTACTTATGCTAAGCATTGATTCAAAGTATCAGGAATTGCAAATCCATGTTGTCAGGAAGCAATGTGAGCATAGGGAGAGCAGAAACCCTTTGATGTGTGCTTAATCATGAGTGAGCGCGACATGTATGAGAGCGTGAGAGAATTTAAAGTTGTTACACATGGCAATGAAATCAAAATTGAAAATATGAGTAATATATGAGCATAGGGAGAGCAGAAACCCTTCGATGTGTGCTCAATCATGAGTGAGCGCGACATGTATGAGAGCGTGAGAGAATTTGAAGTTGTTGCACATGGCAATAAAATAAAAAATTAAAATATAAGTAATATGTTAAATTTTTTATTTTTTTATTTACTAATTTTCATCTTTCATTCTATGTTACTTTTTAAGAACTCTTACAAAGAATAAGTAATACTAAAAAAATATGTTATGTCAAATTTAATAATGTTTGGTAAATGGTGTGGGCACCATACTACTAATGTAATAATGTTTAATATATGATCGACACCGTCATATCTTCAAGTGGAATAAGAGGATAAAACTGCTTTTCTTTAAGTAAAATAAGAAGATAATAAGGATATGAGCGAAGTGCCATGTGTGGTGTTTTAGGTTAAATTAATCATTAAATATCAGAAAAAATTGACTAAAAATTGAATAACTCAGTCAAAACTACATTTAACAAAGAAGAATTGTTATGTCATGTACTTATTTTATAATTCAAAGAAAGGAGATAAAAGGAGTTTGCCTTTGTTCTCACTCCTTGTATGCCATAGACTAGCTACAAACCTTGTAGGCATAACAGGATTATCGGCAGACCGAGTCCATTTTATGGGATTGTCAACAAAGATATCATAAAGATTGACATTAGTACTTGGAGTCTTGGACTGAGTATATATAGACCAAACTTCGATCTTGTAGTAATGGATAAATTTATATATTTTCTGAACATTCTCTCATATACCGGAGGGAATTGGGTCGCAATTCTAGTAAGGGGAGAATCTCAATTCCAATATGGGGAGAATCACGATTCCGGAATGGTGATAGTGTTGATTCCAAGTTGATGGGGACAACGATTCTAGAATTTTAGGAATCATGATTCCTTATTTTTAGGAATCACGATTCCATAATTTTAGGAATCACGATTCCATAATTTTAGGAATCACGATTCCAGCAACCACCGAAACAAGTGGGGTCATGTGTGATTCCATATAGGTCTAAAACGCGATTTCAACTTGAAGGGACATCGATTCTTGCAAATAGGAAACACGATTCCTAATTTTTGAATCGTGATTTTGAAATAATGAGAATCATTTTTCTCAAATCCAATCGTATGGACAACGATTCCTATATTCCAAAACTTCTAATACACTTGATTCTGATTCTAGAAACGATTCGGAATCACAGACGTTTCCAACAACTATAGTTGCAACTTGATTCCATAGAGGTAGGTATCTTGATTCCATGTGGGTTGAAACTTGATTTTGATAAGTTACGAATCTCGTTTCCTGTAGTTCCCCATGTATGGACAACGATTCTGACAACATGAATCTTCCAGCTACCCATAATTCTGAGATTCCGTTTCTTAAATCGATTTGGAATCTCATGCGTTTCCAACAACTATGCTTTAAATCAACATTAATGGATCCTCTTTAGGTTACCCTGGTTTGGCTGGTTAGGGTAGTTGTATTGATGACCATATTGGGAATTGGCTGGTTAGGGTAGTTGTATTTATGACCATATTGGGAATTTTTTTGCAGCACAAATTGGTCCAGATACAACTAACGTATTGGAATTTATGGTGCTGGAGAAGGGAATTGAGATAGCAGCAGAAATGGATTGCAGTAAAATCCTCTTTGAGAGCAATTCAAAGCTCATGGTTGATTCCATGGTTGCTTTATGGAGGTTGAGAGAAATTTTATCCAATTTTCCAATGCAGTTGAATTCATTTGTATTGCAGATCAGGCATGTCTTTAGAAAAGCAAATCATATGGTGGATTCCCTCGCCAAGCATGGTGTGCACCTTTCAATTGTGACTCTTTGGAGGGTTAGGCCTATGATCTTGATTACAAAAGTACCCCATCGCTTGCTTCTAAGATGTTTGTGATGTAATTGATTGTTTTATTTTTATATGGAAAATTAATGAAAAGACGTAGGGCCCCCCACCTCCTCTGACTTATCCAAAAAAAACGAGGACCTGTACAGAACCATTCCATGCAGGAACTTTCTAAGCATAAACATCTTGGGTTGTCTAATATCTACTGAATAGAGATTGGTTCACAACCTATTCCTTGAATAGATATCCCTTCACATTCTTTCTCCCTCATCTTGCATTAGTGGCATTTCCAAGCTTGGGTGGCCTACTTGAGGCTCCGCAATACTGGAATGTGAAATTTGTGTACCAGAATTAATACCATCAACTCTAAATCTAGTGTTCTTCCTGAACTCTACCATTGTCAACAAAATGCCTCATCACCCCTTAACTTCTGGTTTTCATCAATCCTACTACCATGATTACGTTCAACTAGTTTAGACCACAAGCTACCTAACCTCTGCAAAACATTAACAGTGTCCAAAAAAAAAAAAAAAAAAAAAAAAAAAAAACTACCAAAGTCTAGTGCTCTTTCGGGGCCTATTACTCAGCTTAATGAGCTTGGTCCCCAGGACTCCTCTGTCCTTTTGGGTTGCAAACCTCCTTCTATTTGACCAAATGAAACTTCCTCTTTCCATGATTCCCTTGCCTTATGAATTCTCTTTAAATCCTCTCTGGTTTTTCTATCATCTGAATGATGATTGGCCTGCCCTTGGGGAGAGCTGTCAAACCTGGTTTCTCACCTTGCCACCACTTGATTTCCATATTCTTGCTTGGCTATAGCTATCACATGGGGAGATCCGTGATAGGTGGATGGTAGCACTCCATTATGCATAAATTCACCCTTTTAGGTAGTTTCTTCTGCTGAGATGTGTATTGGATCTACATCATATTAACCCATTGATTGGTTATTAAATTGAAATATTAAATGATTGGCTCTTTGTAAAATGCTGGATAATACTGTTAGTCCCTTCATGTGAAAGACTTCTATGGACCTCACAGGCATTGCCTTTTCCTAGCATAAACTGAATGAATAAAGCACATGTGATTCTTTATAATATCTTGAGAAGGATGTCTTACTTCGTTAGCACTTTCTATCCTTATCTAGTTTGCTCTTTTTATTTCTTCTCTTCCTTTTTATTCCTTCACCATAATTGAAATTCTATGTCTGCTGTCTTTCATTCTAATGGTCCCATGTTTAAGTGGATGTAGTGAATTGCTGCTAAGTGTTTGGTAGATCTGCTTTTCTTAGGAGTAAAGGGAAGATAATTGAAAGCAATTTTCAAAATGTTTCATTAGACTTCAACCTGAATGCCATTGTTATGGAGCTTTCCATATGATTCTTTTTAATTTGCTCATGCCTAAGTTTTTGGCTATTATGCAGATCATGATCGCACTCACATCGCTTCTTTCGAGCTTCATTATTGAAAGAATTGACGAGCGAATTGGATTCACATGCCTACTTCCTCTCCTTACAATTGATTTAGCGAGCATTCTTTATGTGCAGTAATTTGCTATCTTCTTTCATTTGTTTTATCAGTAAAATCTTTTTGTTTTATTTTTTGATCAATAACATTGCAAAATTTTATTAAAATAAAAAACAAGTAAAATCTGAACCCTAGAGGTGCTGAGGTAGCAGTTCAGTGGCCAGAGAGGCTGTTTCCACAACAAAACCGAAGCATGTCTCACTACTATTAGCAAGTTTATCAATCACTTCATTAACTTCCTCAAAACATGGTGAAAAGGAGGGAGCAAGATGAAACTATGTTTGATAACTTGTTTAAGATTCAATAGTACATTTATTTAGTACTTTATGTTTGCTGTAGGATGTTTGACGACCTCCGATTGTGCATGATGTACCACCTTATTCCATGCGTAGCAATTCCGGCCATGGCATTTGTGTTTCCACCAAAATACACTCACTCGAGATATTGGTTCTGGGCTGCAGGTTGTTGATTTGATTGCTTTTACTTATTTGTTCATTATATATCTCTTTAATTATGTAGAAGAAATGAGGAATCTTTGTCACTCGTCCTTTTATGAGAATTGTCATACATATCACTGAATTTCTTGGGTGTGAGCTATGAGCAAGGCATGTTCTTTATTTCCTTCAATAAATGTCTCTATAGTGCTCTAAGGGGGAAAAAAAAAAACAAAGTAAGTGTTGTTCTTGGGGTAAGTTTATTTTTTGTCGTAAAGAATTAGTTAATAGGTATTTTATGAAGTAAGACTTATGAGCGTGGCAAAGAGAATTTGGAGATTTCCCCTTTATTAGAACCTTTTGCTCTAGCTTCCTTATTACATGCTATAATGAAATCTCCATGGTGCTAGAAATGTAGATCTTCTATGGCTCAGTTGATAGTATATAAGGTGCAATGTAAATATTTGCTTGTTATCTACCAAGAGATGTTAACTGACCTCAATTATGTTGCTTCCACATCTCTAGTTATGGATGATCTGCAAAGACCGCTCTTTGGGAAACACAGGCTAAATTTCTTCTTTGCTTTTTCACTTTTAAACAAAGCGATGTAATGTGGCTATTGGCAAGAAACCAATCCAGTATCATGGAATATTAGCCACACTCATAAATAGAGAAACTGGATACTTTTTGAGAGAGAGAATAAGACCTCAAAAAGTGCAAGCAGAACTTGTATTTCTTAGAGAGCCCATTTATATTAGTTTGCAATGTCTTGAACAACAGAGTTGATTTTAAGTTTATGGCTGTTTATCATTGCATTGATTTATTTTCGAGAGTCTGTGTTTGGGTTTGTGGCCTTAAAAGGCCGTGAGAGCATGTAAAAGACATTTATAGTGGAATATACACTTCAGTAGGAATGTATGTGTGTGTTGATTGACCAAGGATTGGGTGGTCTGTGGCCCTTGTCATGTCCAAAACCTTTACCCTTGCGCATGTGACTTTACCAAAAAGGGTTTATAGTGGGTCATCCCTTGTTAAGATCGGAGAGATGCCCATGGATGGTTTGTAGGCGAGGAGAGCTGTGTGGTCTCTAATGTGCAGATCTAAGCCTATGAGAGTGAAGGCTAAATCCTCAACAAACTTCCACATATATACAAATGGCAGTCGCATTACCGGGAACCAGCTTTGAAAAGGGGTAAGTGTATATGTGCTTAGAAACAGGCCCCTTTTGCACTGTAGTGACATGTGTTTAGCTTGCTCTTAAAGCGGGGGAACTGTAATAGACATTTTAGGACTGTGGTTCTACTGTTAATTGGCTAACTTTGACAAACCAATCATGAGCCCTTGTATGAGACTGTGAGTCGTTGGTTCTCGTTGTGTTGGTTTGAGAAGACAGTTGTGGATCATGGTCACTGAGTCGGGATAGTGACTTATTTTGACCCATTGGTGCCAATCTATTTCTACATTTTTTTTTTTTTTTGTATTAGAAATGTTTTGGTGAATTTCAAAGTTTTTTCAGAATTTTAAAAATTATTTCTGCCGTATATTCTTTGAAAAGGGTGTTTTTGTAATTATGGGATAAGGAAGGGCACATATGGGGCCCTTGGATCCAGCCCCACATGTGTGCCACTCCTCATGGTGGGGCGTGGGGACCATGGCTCTCATGTCACCCATAGCGGTGGCACGTCCCCCTTTCTTTTTCCATAGGTTTTTTTAATTAAAATATTACGTTCTAAGATAAGTTTGTTAAAGATAATCTTTTAAAAGGAAAGATTATGTATCTATTTTTGTGGGAGTTAGTTTTGATTAGGTTATATTAGCTTCGACTTCCTACAATTTTGAAAGAGATATAAGGAAGTTCTAGAAGTTTCTAGATTATTTAAATCCTAATTGGATTAGAAGTGGATATGGGTCAAATATTATGGGGATAATGTTCCTAATCTTCCTTCCTAAATCATGATGGTTGATTTAAGGGTTGGATGACACATTTTATTCTCTTTCACCTTACAAATTTTCTTAATTACTATTAGTTAAAGGTGAGTCGTTGGATAGGCATACCTAAAGGGGTCTTGATTTATGGTTATGTTGTTGCATCTTGCTACTTTTGCTGACAATATACTTATCATTGTCCAATCTACCTCTCCAATAGTGGTAAGCTCCTCAAAAGATCTTATAAGTCCTCATTGAACAATTATTGTTCATGAAATCCTTGAGGAGCACTTGGCATCTTTAAAAAACATTTGAAACTTAAAATATTGATCTCCATGGGAATGTAGTAACATCTCATCCCTAAGGGCATTATGTAAATTTCATTGCCAAGGCTAGTTATGTGAGATCTAGAAAGCTAGGTTCCTTTCTTTTTTTGCGAAGCTAGGTTCATGGTATTTCCTACACCAATAGGCATTTAAAAATTTCTCTACCGAGGTTTTTTCCGTTGATTTACAATATTGGGGTTTTAATTTAGCAACTTCTTATTGGACTGTGTTTGGGCTGCACTTTTTTCCTGCTAACAATTGAAACCTTTTACCCCAAATAGATATCATTCTTTTGATTTATTACCCACGTTGTATTTATTCTATGTTACACTCAATTGGTGGTGTGCAGTTTCTGGTGTGTATGGGTAAAGCATTAGAGAAACTCATGGGCTAGGATGTAATATGACTTGAATCGCTCAGTGGCCTGGAATACCTGATATTCCGTAGAACTCCTGTTGGATATTGGATAATGGTTAACTTTTGGTCCAACAGCAATCTTGAAGAAATTTATGCATAAATATTTGCATTGACAGATATATAGCAGCGTTAACGTGATTGTAAATACATCCTCACACAACATCCTCATCATTGTAAAATGCATCCAAGGATGACACATTCCCAAAAACAATGTAAATTATCTAATGAATTATGCATTCTGATAAGTTCAAAGCTGTCCATCTCTCTTCCAATCTGAGCCAAGTGGACCCCAATATCATGTCCACCTTGTGCATTAGTTACTTTCTTCTTTCATGATTAATTGTTGGCAACATAACTTTCTTACTTAGACATAGATGTTTACGACTAAATGAATTATGTATTCTGATAAGTTCAAAGCTGTCCATCTATCTTCCAATCTGAGCCAAATGGACCCCAATATCATGTCCACCTTGTGCATTAGTTACTTTCTTCTTTCATGATTAATTGTTGGCGACATCACTTTATTACTTAGACATAGATGTTTATGACTAAATCTTTGATTTTACAAATTGGGTTAGCTTAATATTTAGATCATAGATATCATTTTCATATACATATAATGTGTTGCGTTAGAATCAGATTTGAGATATTTATACTACTCATTTTATTGCAATATCTTGTTCAGCTTTGAGATATGAATGGAGACCTGAGTGGTGATTACGAAGTACCATTGCATCTGAAAGTTGGACAGGATCTGATTGTCACTTTCCTTCCATAACACGTAGGCAGTTTCACATTAGGATCCTACTTATCAAAATAAACCATTTTGAAATAGGATTATACTTCATCTTCAATTCTTCTACTTCCATTCTGTGATGAAGTTCTAGTTATCAATCCATTACTTCCATCATTACTTTCTTATTCTTAGGTTCGCTTTCTCTAGTCCATAACTTATGATCAGTGTTTAAAAATATGGTGATCCGGATGGGAACTGGCTGATCTAGATCCCGTTAAATATTGGAAACTGGCCGGTTCTCTTACCAAACCTGATTTCCCACTTTCTTAATATTTTAAGTTTTTCACTTCAAAAATTCTATATATATATATATATATATATATATATATATTATTTTTTATTAAAAGGGGTTTGGTGGAGTGGCCCACCCCCGTTAAATGTTTGGATTTTTTGTTACTATTTTTCCAGAATTTATTTAATATTTATAGGGGCCACCAACACCACATAGAGACAGACGGGATCACTCCGTTCCACACTATCCATGGCCCTTATTCTTTTATGGAGCCTTACCCTCCCTTTCTCTTTTCTTTTCCTCGATGGGGGACTTTTCTATCTTAACGCATGCTTTTGCACCAACCATGTATGCCGAGTGGGGCTTCTATTGTGAAAATTTTGACTTGTGTACAACTCAATAGTATAAAATTGCATCCAATTTTCATATACTTGTGAAGATTTCGGGACTATGACGGAAACATTAAAATTTGTCTCTCTCTATATATGGAGAATCAAATAGTAAGATTCAAGAGGCGATGACTATCCTTGATTAGGGGCATGGGATTTAGGCATATTCCCCCTAAGTTTGGAAAATATTTCCTCTTTCAAATGGCGGTTGACCTTTCTATCTTTGCATTTTTCTAACATTTTCATTGAAGAAGGAGAAAATTTAAAATAAATAATTTTTTGTATGCTTTGGCAGTATTGTTGTAAGCTTCATTTTTTCTGAAAAATATTCATATAAGGCCAATAACAATACATTTTGACTTCCACTTCATTGCTCAATTATTTTTAATTTTATGTTTGTGTTTGCAACGGCATTGGGTTTTACTTGAAAATAGAAAACCAATAAAATTGAGAAATAGGTATTTGTGTTCTTCCTTGATACTTATAGACCGCCATAGTTCCTTGGCAAGAGGAGCATAGCCATTTCAATTGCTAAATCCAATTTTCTAAAGAGGAAGTTATATTCCATAGGAATTAAGAGTTTGAAAACCCAAAAAGATTCAATAGTGAACATACGTACATTCAAACAGGAAATGACGTCTCAATATTCACACATTTTTGTTAGATGATGAAAATTCATTATGCACTGCCCCCATTTTTTCTTAAAAATCTAAAAGACATCATTTAGAACAATTTTTAGTATTTTTTTTTTTTAATGCCAGATCTACCCGATCCGGCTGATTCACCGATGCAGATTGCCGATTCGCCGATCTGAACCAGTTTTCCAAATGGACAATCCGGGCCACCAATATGTTTTTTAAGCATTGCTTATGATACTGTACATAAAAGAAAATTCTGTCCTAATCCCCTTCATGGCTTCTCAAATCAATACATGTGGCTTGAGTTAGTGTCATTGGACTAGCAAAGCATTCACTTGTCATCCATTTGGCTCTGAAAACCTACTTTGTTGAACATGGATTTCCATGCATTAGAAGAAAGTAACAGGGTCTGTCTTGTACTCTTTGTAGTTTGAGTGAATCTCATTACCGTCTTCATTTAGAAAACTTACTTTTGTTTGGTGCTGATGACTTAATGCGTGCAGGATTTTATCTTTTGGCAAAGTTTGAAGCTGCTGCAGATAGAAAAATCTACAGTGCAAATCGTTACATAATTAGTGGCCATTCCTTGGAGCACTTGTGTCTAGTGATGGTTCCTATATTTCTCACTGTTATGCTTTTGTCCAGAAATATTAAGATAGGAAGGTAACTTATACCCTTACCACTGGCACTATTTTGTGTTGTAAATTTTGTATACGGTGTTCTCTTGATGCTGTGTAAAGGCTGGATCCTACCATGGTGATGGATATACACATGGTAAAATATTGCATGTCTGAAAGTTGACGACATAAATATGCTATGGTGGTTACTGCATCTGAACCTTAACTGCAGGTTTTAATACGTTAGCCGCATAGAAGGGAAATAAAAACAGAAACCTAGTTTATACACTATTCTGTGTTTTTTTTTGGGGCCTGTTAATGATACATTTATTGATAAAAATACTTGAATTGCAATATGGATATTTGTCTTGGTCAATGTTATGCCATATTCTGCAATCTAAGGTCTGCCCAAAAATAGGTTCTAGGGTGAGAGCGTTTTATTGGAGCTCAAGTCAATTATTGACTTTTGCGTCAAATATACGTTGGGGGTGTTAAAGCGATACTAATGCTTGTGCCGCTTGTGCGATTCTTTTGAGAAATCTGCCAGCTTTGTACTTTCCATGCAACTGGCTTTTATGACCATGGCCTCTCACAAAAGTTTGAAATCATGCTAAAAGCATTACATATTTATTGTCATCTCCTTCAAGATGCACATCTCATATCCCAACATGTATTTCTCTGAACTCAGATACGAGGCCGGTAAAATCATTGTCTTCAATAATGAGTTAAAGTCCATTCAAAGTTGATGTTTAATGTCTGCGGCTTTCATTGGTTTGTGTAAAAATGCGCGAGTATGAGATTGTAAATGACAAAAATGTAGACTTGGGCTTAATAAAAGAATAACCATAAAGCTATAGGTTGGCTGGCTTAAAATGCTTGTTATTCTCTGAAGTTTAGAGGAAATTAGGGTTTCTTGATTCCTTAGTGAGTTGGAAATCCGAAGAAAATTTTCTCTGTGAGGTCCACCTCAAGGAACTTGTGCCCATGAATTTAGGGAAGCTATGCTACCTTCAAAAGTAATTTCTGCATGCATTAGGCAAAGATCTTGGCTGGACGAAAACATTGAAATAGAAGATGAGTCAAAGAGAGAAGACCTCCCCCACTGTTATCCATCCCGTCACACATCCCAACCCCACAGCTCCCCATCCAATATTGGTCTGCCATCTCGCTCTCCCAGCAACCATCATCCCACCTCTCCCCAGACCAAAGTGGAGGATGTTCCCCGCTTTCAATCTCTACTCTTTCTATACTCAGTTCATCTCTGCACGAAAAACCTAAAGGGAGGTAGTTCTCAAACTTGAGTTACTCAAATATGCTCGCAAATAATGGAGCATCCAACTCCCTGGTAATTTTCGAGCTCACAAGGAGGCGTTGCTGAGCTCCATCCAACTGTGGTTTATCGAAGAATCCAGGTCCCTTTCCCCTTTGGAGCTCCAGGCTTGCGCCCAAGCTAGATTGGACTACCACCACCTCTAGAAGAAAGAGGAAATCTATAGGGCCCAAATGTCCAGAATCAAGTGGCTCAAACAGGGGGACTTCAACACCGTCTTCTTTCACAGAAATGCCCTCTATAGAAGATGGGAAACCTCTGTCTCTCATATCAAGGTCAGCAACTCCATAATTGACCAACCCCCCCTGTTGAACAAGTGGTGGTAGACTTCTCCCACCTCTTTTCTTCACCTGGTCCAAAATCCTTGATGCACGACCTCACTTTACTTAACTCTCTCGGCTGATAGAGCAGCTTCTCTGGAGCGTCCATTTGAGGAGGTCAAAATTTACGAGGCCATCACCAACCTTCGCCAAGATACAGCCCCAGGCCCTAACGATTACTCACTTGCCATCTTCAAATCTTTCTGGGAGACTCTTAAACCTGATGTCCTACAGTTCTTTGCTGAATTTCACTCTCGGGGGGTAGTTAATAATAAGTATATGAATGCCACCTTCCTTGCCTTGATCCCGAAATACGAAGGTGCCGAGGAACTTTAAGATTTCAGACCCATTAGTCTCATTAACAACTCCTATAAGATCCTATCCAAAGTCCTGGCCACCAGGCTTAAAGAAGTTCTTGGTTGGGTTATCTCCCCTACCCAAGGTACCTTCGTTAAGGATAGGCAAATCTTCGATGGAACCCTTGTCGCCTATGAGTGTATTCACTCTCGCACTCAGTCCAAAACCCCAGGTCTAGTCATCAAACTGGACTGGGAAAAGGTTTATGGTCTTGTTAGTTAGGATATTCTTGATGAGACCCAACGGAGGATGGGTTTCGGACCCATTGGAGACTTTGAATGAGCGGTTGTATCTCTAATCCCCATTTCTCAGTCCTTAGGGATTTTTTCCCCACCTCTCGAGGCCTTCATCAAGGCAACCCCCTTTCACCCTTTCTCTTTGCCATGGTGGCCGAGGTCTTTGGTAGGGCCATCACTAGATTCTACCTTAATGGCTACCTCCACGACTTTCAATCCTCTTCCCGTGGCCTGATTATCTCCCATCTGTAGTACGTAGATGATAATATCCTTTTTTGTGATGCCACACAGTAACAAGTCGACTATCTCTAAACACTTGAGTATCTACCAAACAACTTGACAAAACATGAAAACTACAATTGGCTACCCTAATACAGCAGATTTAGAGTTCAAAATCATATGCAACCACATACTTCAAACAGAGGCTTGAGAAGTGCTGTTAAGAACCTCTCATGTTTAACTAAGGAAAACAATGAGCAAAATGCTTCTAAAATCTAACACCAGACATTCCACCACGCAAAAAAGAAAAAAAGAAAAAAAAACCTTTATGAAAAGTAGTCAACAATAAATAATTAGGAACTTTAAATGCATAAAATGCGATTAAATACAGCACATGTGTATGGACTATATTCTCACAGTCATCAAAAACCAAATACTTCAACCAGAGGCTGGAGAAATAAGGTAAATAAAAGCTCATGTTTAATTTAAAAAAAGTTGCACAAAGTACTACTCTATCTAAACTGAAGCATTCAACTGTAAGCAAAAAATCCTCAAAACTAGCCACATAAATCAGATTCCATTGCAAGGCAACATTTTAACATACGATTTTAAGCAATTTTGGGATTTGCAATTCAACATACGGATAAAACGACCCCCATAGGTAAGGTGTGATGATGTGGTTCCTAGGCGACATCCACTGGAGGGACAGGAGGGAGAATCTGAAGGAAAAAATTGTTAGGGGTTCACCCTAAGGCATGGGAAAAAAAAGAAGAAGCATCAAATAACCAAAATCTCAAAACAATGGCACTACCCCCAAGAAAAGAGAAAAAAGAAAACAGTGATGATAGAAATGAAAATCCAACTTAGCAAGGAGAAAACAACAAAAACATTGAAAGCAAACATACTAGATGCGCAAAGGAGAGAGATCAGAGTGAGATAGGGATGAGAGAGAAGATGAAAGAGAGGGGATGAAAGAGAAGATGAAAGAAGAAGATTACCTGGTTGCAGACGCGAGAGAGAAGAAGGCCTTGCTAGGGCTTGCGAGTTGGGAGATGGGAGCTTGGAGGTAGGGGCGAGACGACTAGGATTGCGAGTTGCGAGCTTGGAGGCAGGGGGTGAGACGACTAGGGCTGAGATGGGAGAGAGGAAAGTATCGGGGACTTGGGCACAAAACTTTCTCAAATACAAAGTTCCTGGCTTAGCCATGGAACAAAAAATTTCTTTTTTTTTTAGAATGAAAAATGGGAAAGTTGAGGAAAAAAAAACCTTCCAATAAGTTCTGGACACTGTAGCACTTGTGGATCAAACACGGTACCATATAGACAATCTTACAAGGATAAAAATCAGTAGTTTTCCATGTGCTGATTTCTATCTTTCACGAAATCGATCCCCCTTGACTCTACAAGAATATGTGAAGCTGAGCATGCCTGGAAGTACGGGAGCACGTTCTTTTGCTGTTATATTCCTCTTGCCTCTCATTCGATCAAAACCTATTTATCCGTATAGAGAGACACCCTTGGGTCGATGGGGTTCCCCTTTGCCTCATTGGAATAATATAATATGTATTTCAGGGGCAGTATGCGAAAACCTCGACCATAAATCTCGTCTTCTCTACTTCGTTCATCTCTTTCTCACAGCCCATGATTGCATCGACAACTAGTTTCTTTCTCTCTGTATTCCACTAGCCGTAATGGGGGGAAGATTGGGATTGAGAAGGCTTTATTTTGTTATTGCATGTTCTTTAGCCTTAAAAGCTAGGGAAAAGACTTGATGATAATTAAGCATCGTCTCTTGCTTGAGGCCTTCGTCCCATCTCTTTTCTCCATGTCCATGTCCTAGTCATAGAAATTCTTTTAAGCCTCTGTCATCTAGCTCCTTCCTGCTAAAGGTTGCTTTCATGTCAAACTCTTGGAAGAAGGTTGTTACTTTTATAAGCATTTGCCAATGCAGATTTCTAAAATAACCAGGCAATGACAAATCCAATATAGAAACTTGAAATGTTTTTTGGATTTAGAGTTGCATCTCATTAGATTAAGAAATTTTCGACAGTTTGACGGTGTTAGGAACTTCTTTGTTTTGGAGAAGAACGTACATGAAGTGCTACAGTATCAAGAACTTATTGGAAGGTTTTTTTCCCTCAACTTTCCTATTTTTCATTTTAAGAAAAAAGAACTTTTTTGTTCCATGGCTAAGCCAGGAACTTGTATTTGTGAACTTATTTGTGCCCAAATCCCCGATACTTTTCCTCTCTCCCATCTCAGCCCTAGCCATCTCGCCACTGCCTCCAAGCTCTCAACTCGCAGCCCTAGCCATCTCGCCCCGGCCTTACTGCTCGCAAGCCCTAGCATGGCCTTCTTCTCTCTCGTGTATGCAACCAGGTAACCTTCTTCTCTCAACTTCTCTTTCATCCCCTCTCCATCTTCTCTCTCATCCCTGTCTCCCTCTGATCGCTCTACTCTGCAACCTTTCTCTCCTCTGCGCATCTTGTATTTTTGCTTTCAATGTTTTTGGTTTTTTTTACTTGTGAAGTTGAGTTTTCGTTTCTATCATCAATGTTTTCTTTTTTTTTTTTTTTTTCTGGGGAGCGGTGTCATTGTTTTGGGATTTTGGTTATTTGATGCTTTTTTTTTTTTTTTTTCTTTTTTTCACTCATTAGGGTGACCCCGTAATTTTTTCCTTCAGATTCTCCCTCCTGTTCCTCCGGTAGTTGTCACCTTGGAACCACATCATCGCACATTGCTTGTGGGGGTCGTTTTATCTGTAAGTTGAAATGCAAATCCGAAAATTGCTTAATATCGTATGTTAAAATGTTGTCTTGCAATGGAATCTGATTTATGTGGCTAATTTTGGGGATTTTTTGCTTACAGTTGAATGCTTCAGTTTAGATAGAGTAGTACTTTGTGCATCTTTTTTTTAATTAAACACGAGTTTAGATAAAGCCTTTGGTTGCAGATTACTGTGAAACTCTAAATCTGTTGTATTAGGGTAGCAATCGTAGTTTGCATAGTTAATAATTGTGATTGAATGACAAGGCTTTCAGGAAAATGTCTGCTCCTAGTGATGGTTTTACCTTAGATCTAATCTTCTTTAGTTTCTAGCATTTCAATTTGTGGCTTCAAAATATTTCTCTTGTTCAAGGTTCTTTTACGAGACCATTGAGAAACATCATGTTTTATAATTCTAAGATTTGATCCATACGAAAAGGCACAATATTACTGATTCTTCTTTCCTTTTCTTTTATCTTTTTTGTTGAGCTGTTTCAGGTTTTGTCAATTTGTTTGGAAGATACTAGAGTTTTTGACTAACAATTGAGTGCATAAAGATTTTCACTACGATGCTAGTAATTGAGTCTCTGGTCCATTTTATGTTGTTGTAACACTGAATAAACGGACATGTGAATTCTTATACTGCTAACATATCAAAACAAAAACGGACATGTGAAATCTTATACTGCACATGTTTTGAAATATTACCTGATTAGTTAAAGAAATATTACTTGAGTAGTTGTTGTGCCTGTTGTGGCAATATGTGACCTACTTCCAACAAATGTTTCTCTATAATTATTTCCTTCATACATGACATATTTGTCCTTCATACATTTCAGCAGGTAATCAAACACAAGTACCCAGAACTTAACATTCCAGCAGGTTATCAAATACCGTACCCAGAACTTATTTAATCCTTCCAGAACAAAACCTTCCACTTCCCAGCAAAGAAAAACTTATTTTTTCCAGGGAACGTTTATCTTGTAGCAAACAAACGTCCCTGAAAAGTATCTGGGACTTGGGCACAAATACGTTCCCAAATACAACTTCCTGGTTTAGCCATGGAACCAAAAAGTTCATTTTTTAAAATGACAAATAGGAAAGTTGAGGAAAAAAAAAACTTCTAATAAGTTCTGGACGTTGTAGAGCTTCCTGTCTGTCAAACACGGGATTGCTGTTGTGTTATTGACTTGTAATGGAGAAATAAGTTCCCCCAAACAAACGCGCCCTTAGAGGAGGTAGCTTCAGTATCACAGCGGGGGCATAACCATAGAGAGAGTTGGCCTTTTGCAATAACTGCTATTTTATTGTGATTTATTCATGGGTTAGAAAGCCATGAGGCTTTCACAAGGTTTGATGCAGAATCCTACATGAGGGCAGCATCCTTTACTCCTTTCATTTCGCGGCCGAGGTCTAGACAGTGCTGAAGATGTCAGTGCCAATGTTCCATGGGGCAAAGCTCCAGCTGGGGCATTGGTCACCTCTTTTAGGAGCTTAGAAAACCGCAAGTCTTGGATCAAGGCCCATGATATTCTGCTCCATGCTTGGAATTGAATCATGATGTTTTCAAAGTGATTGGTGATATTTGTAGCGGGTCTTATAAAAGTAACCTGGATTTCATTTGGCATACTCCATCTGGGCCCTCCAGATCTTGGTGGTTATATCAACAATACATTTACCTTTGATTATTGCTCAAATGAAGTTTTTGTTCCACGTAGAACAAGAGCAGGGTACCCCAAATCTGGAGACTGTGTTCTTTCTCGCCATATTCTCCTTCATTTTCTCAAAGGGATGCCATAGATCAGGATCTGAGGGCTGGCAGATTGTCGTACACCGGAAAAATCGTAGGTAGATGAAGAGTTGCCTGAAGAATCAGACAAATCATAACCCCAGGGCTGGTCGAACTAGGCGGAAGAGAAGAACGACCTAGTCCACCATGTAGGACTAAACAAAGGCTGACATGTTATCTGTATTGGCTACTTGTCAGTCTTCCCCTCTACAAATTTCAAAATCTATTCCAAGCCTGAAATTGAGTTCGAATTGTTTCAAATTCAAAACCCTATCCCATACTGGCCCTACCAAGGATCAATCCTCACTGTCCTTCCTCTATTGTCAATGGACCTTAATGCTCATGTTCATATGTTAGCCTGCCTTACATGTCCAATCCCTGTTCGGTTTGAATCTCCCTCTTCAACCCTAGTTTCATCCCATTTGTTAATCTCCCCTAATTTGAATACAACAACCGGGATTGCATACTCAACTTGCCAGTTTTTTATCTGTCACTTCAAGCATACACACAAACTCTCCAGCTGTAGCCACTGCTCACCGGGTGTTGTCCTTCACCTCTCCTTCCCCTACTCTCAATCTAGAGTCTGGACCCTCACAATTTAAAATTCAAATTCTGATCCAATTGTCAACTGTCTTACCATGTCTCCCCCATATCAATGTAGCCCTCCTCTCCACACCTAGCTGATGAATACATTACAGCCTTGATTTCCTGGTCATACTGATCCCAATGTAGCACCATCACTGACTTAGTGGGCACAGGCCAGATCACCCCATGTGTTCACTTCTATTAGGTCTCAGCACTCACTCAGCGACAACTAACCCAGGTTATCCTGTGTATCTAAAGGTAGGGAACCCTAATCCAGCTCGTGTTCCCATCGTGAGATGGTCTATTGTTGACCCAATGTTTAAAGGTCCAGATGGCCCAATTGTTCCTTAACAGCAAACCCAGTACCAAAACCATTGTTGCGTGGAATGTCACTTGCCGCATCAGGCCAGCTAGGATGGATGTACGGGGAGCATCCCCCATATTCTTGAGTGCCCCTTGTGCCCAGAAACATTAAACTCATGCCCTATCTATCAGCTCCTATCATTGGGCGTCTTCATCACTGACTTGATGACTGGCCGAATGGTTTCACAAGATATGCTACAAATAACCAATGCTCCAGACCGCATGATACCGATGGGCTATCTGCCCCTGCTGAAAATCATAAACAAATGGACAGCCTCAATCCATCCACGAAGATGGGCAGCCATCCACTGGCCTAGAGAGGAAGACACGATTTTTTTAAGGCCACTTTACCCACCTGAAGGTTCCCATTGGATGGAACAATCATGATCCTCCACCTGTTTGGTACCGATGCTTCGAACCCTTTGGTCCAAATATGCAACCGCCTCTGGCCCATAGTTGTTGGGTACGGGAATGGGAATGGTTCCTGGATCGGGGGTGGGATCGGTAGATCGAAACTATACGGAAGATCCCTGTGTTAGGGATCGTTGCCCGTACAGCCTCAAAGGTCGGGATCGAGGTCCATACGTATTGGGGATCGAGCTCCTTTATTACATAGGATCGAGAATTATAATATGAAGGTGTGAAATCCTATACGCAAGAAACAAAGTTCCCAAGGGCATTTTTTTGAGTTTTTTAACTCAAGGAGCGCATTAGTAAAAGTGATCCAACATATTATGGAGCGAGGAATAACTTTTATAGGAGCGAGTTCCTTTTTCTTAGAACACAAGTTCCTCGTGTAGGTGATAAGGATCTATGCTTTAAAATATAGCTCTCGGCATTGTTAACCAATAACATGTTGGCTTAGTCTTCTATGAAATAAATAAGGAACTTTAAAGAGATCCCATATTGGTGGGATCTGGATGCCAAATATGGCGATGCTTGTGTTCTGTTATTTGGAATCTAGATCCTACTGCGCTCTGGAGCGCAAACCATAAGATTAGGGAACAAGATCTTGTAGTGTTTAGGAACGCGAAATATATTTTCAGATGGAGCAAGATCCCGAAAACACTAAATTGAGTTTCAGACGAGATCTGCCCTGAGATTGAGAGAATCGAGGTTCTGCAAGGGATCGCCAAGCAAGGAAGGCGATCCCGGTAACCATGCTCTGTCCTATTTCTCCTTCTTCATCACCTGTTTCTTATCTCTGTCCTTAAAAATTTGTATAAGAGCCCAATGCTCATCTCTTCCAGCTCTCAGGCCTGCACCCTCCCCCCTCCCTTTCCAAGGTCCTGCGCCGATCTACTTTTGAAGTCTCTCTAGTATGGGAGCACCATTTTCTCACCTACTGCAGCCCCTGTACCTGCAATTTACGATGTATTCCAGACCAAAATCCTTGGTTAGATCTTAGTGAACACACTTCCCTCGTCTTTCTAATAACGCAAATTATCCAGTCTATTCTACACTAAATAATGATACTAAAGACTTCTTGATCAGAACTGCTCTTAATAGGACTTTTCCACACTCCAAGTCAGGCACTCCTCGGCAGGTCATCTGCCCTTAGTGAAAATCACTAAGTAGTTAACTGCTCAAATCTATCCATGAAGACACGCAACCCTCCACTAGCCCAGAGAGAAAGATAAGGTTCCCTGTTGGACGAAACAATGATGACCATCCACCTGGTTGGGAGTGATGCTCTCGAGCCGCTGGTCCAAATATGTGACCCCTTTTGTCACCTGTTTCTTCTGTCCTTCTTCCTCAAGTTTCATCTAAGAGTTCCTTGCCCATCTCTATCAATCTTTCTGGCCTTTCCTTCCCATATGAGGGCATCATATACTCTCCTCATGCAGCTGCTGTGCCTGCAATTTATGGTCTATTTCAAACCAAAATCTTTATTTGTTAGGTTTTAGTGAAAACGTCTTGCCTCTTCGAGTTGCTCTAATTATCTTGCCTCTTCGAATTGCTCTAATTATCTTGCCTCTTCCACAATATATAATGATACTGGAGAACCCACAAACTCGAGCCTTCTTATATGCCTTTCCCCAAACCCACCAACCAAAGAAAAGGAGTAATCAAGCTATCATACCCTGTCCTTCCTTGGCCACCCAAAGGTTCTCTTCAGAGCCCTTATGTTCACCACCAATTGTTGCCCCCCTCAACATCCCAAGTCAGGCCCTCCCTTACTTCAAGTCCTCACCCATGCGAGGACTTTGACTTGACCCTGTACTTTTTATCTTCCCTTCCACCTAAAATGACCCTTGTATCCCTGAGATCTTGCCCCTGGGACGGCATGGAGAGCACTGATGATGACCCATACACCCCAAAATCCGATGCACAGAGTTCTCTTTCTCAGTGGACTTGTGGAAAATAAAGAGGATTGACATAGCAGAAGAAACTAATGACTAGGTGCTTTGGATAATGGGTTTCATCCATGACGGCCCTGCTAGTGACATCAATGAGGCTTTAAGGAGAAAGCCATTAGAGTAGGTAAAGTTAAAGGCAAAGCCAAAGCGACCTAGATTAACCTCTCTTGCAATGTAAACTATGAGAAAACTGTAGGTTTCCACTTCTACACCGGGTTCTTTTGCAGCACAAAACCACCAAACTCCTGAGGAAATCAGACTTCTAGATTTGGAGAAATCTCGATTGTTACTCTCATCCGAAACCCAACGTAGAATTGACCTAAAGATACAATACCAAGACATCAAAGAAGATATCTATTGGGCCCAAAGATCCCGGGTCAAATGGCTCAAGGTTGGTGATCTCAACATCCACAAGACGGCGAACTGTAGGAGAAGAGAGAACACTATCACACACGTTTGGGTAGGTGATAGATACCTCGATCAACCTGCTCAGATCGAGGAAGCAGTGCTTCACTTCGTCTCTAACCTCTTCTTGGCCCCATCTCGCTCTAAACGGCAACGGGTGATCTCCAATTCAGCACGCTTAATCCTGAAAAAGCGTCCTGGCTCGAGAGACTGTTCTCTGAAGATGAAATCTATGCTGCCATTTCTAGCCTGGCAGAGAACAAGGAGCCCGGACCGGATGGATGTCCCATAGCTCCCTTCAAAGAGTTTTGGGAATCCTTCTGGCCTGATCTTTTAGCCTTGTTCTCTTAATTCCATGCCAGAGGGGTCATTCACCGTGCTATAAATGCCACTGTCATTGCATTGGTTCCAAAGTTAGAAGGTGCTGATTGTCTCAAGGACTTTTGCGCCATTAGCTTGGTAAATTCGACTTATAAGATAATCGCTAAGGTCTTATCCTCTCGATTGAAAGAAGTATTGCCGCTGGTAATTTCCTAAACCATTGCGGCCTTCATTAAAGATTGTCAGATTCTAGACAGGGCTCTTGTAGCTACGCTCACTCGCTACATATCGCAAAACGACCAGGTCCCGTTGTCAAATTGGACTGGGAAAAGGCTTATGATCATTTCGATTGGGTGATTGTCGAAGAAACCCAATTGAGGATGGGGTTTGGAAGTAGGTGGAGACGTTGGATGAGTGCCTGTTACACCCAACCCTAGTTCTCAATCCTCATTAACGAGTCCTCAAAAGGGTTCTTTCCTTCCACTAGGGGATTCCGCCAGGGAGACCCTCTCTCCCCATTTCACTTTGCCATAACAACAGGGGTGTTAAGCAGATCCATATCTAGGATGTATGCTGCGGGTCTGTTGAACGGTTTCTCGTGTGGTAACAACGACCCCATTGTCTCCCACCTTCAATATGCGGACGACACTTTGGTCTTTTGCAATGCCTTACCGGAGGAAGTAAACTATCTTTTCCTCTTCCTAAGATGCTTCGAATATTCTACTCGTTTTAGGGTGAACTTTAAGAAAACCAAGATGTTTGGGTGGTGGTTGACCCTGAAGAGGTCAAAGGCTTTTCAGACAGTTGGGGCTGCGAGGCTGACGAACTCCCCTGTACCTACCTAGGACTACCCCTGTGTGTAGGGAAACCAAAGAAGAAGCTTTGGTCAAACATCCTGGACAAAGTTGACCGCAAATTCGCAGGATGGAAAGGGTGGTTCCTCTCACCAGCTGGCAGACTTACTCTCAGTAAAGCCACTTTAGCAAACATACCCATCTTACCAGATGGCCCTTTTCAGCATGCCTATAGCAGTGGTACAAAGAATCGAGAAGCTCATTCGTATATTCTTTTGGTGCTGGGGACGCCTCTACTCCCAAATTCCATCTCGTGGCCTGGGATAAACTTTGCTTACCTAAGAGGCTGGGTGGTTTGGGGATCAGAAACCTAAGACAGCAAAATATTGCTCTTCTTGGTAAGTGGGGGTGGAGACTATTAACTCTACGGTTCTACTGTGGGTGGACATTCTCAGGTTTAAATACCGCATCCCATATACCCCGTGGCTACCAGAGTTAAAATTTTATCCTAGGGCTTCCAGAATCTGGAAGTCTATCATCAAATCTTTCCACCTGTTCGTTAGAGGGATCAGATTCCAAGCCAGTGGGGGCAACAACATTCGATTCTGGTCGGATCTTTGGATAGGTCACCAGCCTCTTAAAGACCAGTATCTGGAACTTTTCTCCTTGGCACGTCATCAAAATGCCCTTATAGAAGAAGACCTTGATCTTGCTGAGAGCTCAAGGTTGTGGAATCATCTTTTCAGAAGAGGCCTTTCAGCTGAGATTGCGTCGTTCTTAGAATTAGCCCATGTCCTGGCTTCTTATTTCTTTCAACCCCATGGTGAAGACGAAATCATCTGGGCACCTGCCGCCTCAGGGTTTTTACAGTCTCTTCTCTCTACTCTTTCATATCACAACCACCTACCTTTCCGTTAAATCTCGCCTCTTTGGTCAACCAAGCTTGGACCTCCATGGTGCCTCCAAGACTGAAACTTTTCATGTGGATTGCACTTCACTTAAAAGTGCTCACTGTTGACCATCTTCAGCAAAGTGGGTTCTCACTCCCAATCAGATGTGCTCTGTGCCTCAATGAGGAGGAGACAAACTCTCACTTGTTCCTCTCATTCTTGTTTGCTTTCGAAGTCTGGGGGAAGATCCTGTCTCTCTTTGGCATGCAGTGGGTCCTATCCAAAGAGGTACTCTCGCTACTCAGAGCTTTCGAACCATACCCCTGGCCCAAGGCTGGCATTTTCCTTCGGAAAACTATGGTCGCAACAATTGTATGGGCCCTTTGGAGGGAAAGAAACAACAGAATCTTTTAGGGGGGAACTAGGAACACCTTCTCTTGTGTTCCCTAAAATCAAGGCTCGGGTAGTTTTTTGCGCCACAAACCACAAACTTTTCCAAGGAGTCCCAGTTTCAGCCTTCCATCAATTGGAATACCGTTATGCATTATTCCAAGGGGAGGATTCCTAGAGCTTCACATTGGCAACCCCCACCCCAGGGCCACCTTAAGCTCAACTTTGAAGGGTGCTCTTTAGGCAATCCTGGACCATCAGGAATAGGAGCTGTGCTTAGAAACCACGCTGGCTCCATGTTGGCTTTGACCACCTAGTTCGTAGGCCACATGGACTCAATGGAGGCAGAAGCTACTGCGCTGTTAGAGGGCATTAGATTGATCCAACCCTTCTCAAACTCGTCTTTTATAATAGAAGGCAACTCAAAGAATGTCATTACTTGGGCTAGACATCCCTCCTCTATCCCTTGGGTCTTAAACCACATCTTTGACGAAATCTTACACCTATGCAGGAGACTAACCGTCGAATGGAGGCACACATGGAGGGAGACAAACCACGTTGCAGATGCCATGGCGAAAGCTGCGGCCCGCGGTGAAGATCTTGAACACCTCGACAAGTGGAACCCGAGTTTCCTAACAGCCTTTCTTGAGGCTCCTCTCTTACCCTGCATATTGTACCCACGCTTTTAGCTTTTAGTAGCTTTTTCTAGCTATCCCAAGTGGATAGCTCTTCTCTTTCTCCCCTTTGTAACTCCACTAACTATCCTTAGTGGATGGCTCTTCTCTCTCTCACCCTTGTAACTCTGCTATCTGCCTGTGGATAGCCCTCTCTTTCCTTCCCCTTTGTACTTTTCTCTAATATATATAACAGTCAACATTATCAGAAAAAATAAAAATAAATAAAGTAGCTATATATGCCTGTATATGCAGACTTGTTCCAATGGGATCCCCAAACTTGTATGGCATTTCATGAAATATGTTCAACATTTTAGGGATTCCTTGTTCGGCTGTTCCGCTGGGACCCCATCAAGGAGAACCTGCCAGCTGAAAGATGCACTTTTGGTAGTGATGTACAGTTTCCATTTTCAAAATCTGCAATTGAAGTGTCCCTCCATAGACAGCTTACTACCATTCTTGTACTCTTTTTTTTTTTCAATGTCCATAACATCTATCTACTACGGTGTCTGCCCTTAGAGTAATGGCCTGATAATTTTTTTTCCATTGATTGTCAGCCTCCAATATTGTATCATAAAGCTTGTGTTGTGTACTTCAAGTAGTCTGAGCACCTCGAGGCCCCAATCCTGGTTGAGCAAGTCTCCTGTTATATTCATAAACTGTGGCCTTGACCACCATGAATTTCTGAAAATCATTTAAATTTGTTATGACTTGTTTATGGGTATTGGGAACATAGAGGCATAAATTTGCTGGTATGCTTGTGGACCGCTGTTATTGTACTCCCTGGAAGGTGATAATCTTGTTTCCATGAACTAACTCAACTGAATTTTCTCCAACGGAAAATTCAGATATTAAGGTTTGAAACAACCTACGAAAGGGGACCCTTGAGACAAGTGACTGTCTAAGCTTTTTCTACCCACTTGTATAGTAGACAAATTTTAAAGAGAATGATCGGTGAAACTTGGATAAAATTGAATTCCCAAGTTTCCTTTTTTTTTCTATTTATACCCTTCGTGGTGAGTCATTGTTTTTGGTTCCCATAGGTCACATACCTGGAGCATCTCCCATTGCTGTAGGGAAGGTAACAAGGTGGCAGTCTTTATTTGATCTCGCATGTGAAACTCATAAGAGAATTCTAGCTGTAAGGTGCAGAGTTTCCTCAGAGACCTTGTGAGGATTCAACGAGCACCTTCTGTTCAGCTCGTCATAAAGTGATGTACATGACCAGGCACTTGGAAGCAGTCGTATTTTCTGGATTCATATGAGGAAAATGTTGACATCTCATGGCACTCACTATCATAATGAACAAGTGATTAGTTTTGGCCCATTTTAGTCATTTGATTCAAAAAGTGGTCCGCCCCACGTAGGGGGGCCTGGACGCATTGCCTAGTCGGTGGGTTGTCCCTGGGCACCCTCCTAGTACTTCGTCTAGGCGGGGGGCCTAGGGTACCTGGGCGGGCGCCCTAGGGACTGTGCTTGCCTTAGTTCAAAAATACCCATTGGGTGGGGCTTGTGGTGTTTTTTATATTTGGATTATAAAAAATGTATGAATATGCATTTTTTGTACAAAATCTGGTCTTAAAAACACCCCTTGCCCCTTTCGAGCCTAGGCTGCCTAGATCCCTGAGCAGCCGCCTAGGCACCGCTTGGTATGTTTTGGAACACAAGTCATGAATGCTAGGCAGCTTATATCTTGTAAAGTTGATCTTGCGTAGGATGCCCTCCTTTTCTCTTCATAATATATTTCACAATTATTCTAATTATTCCTTTTTTGTGGGGCAAAATGAAGTCACGACATAGTTTACATGAGCTGTCAGATGAAGCATTTTACTAGTTTTATTGTTAACAAATCATTATTCGTAGTTTGTATCATTGATGAAGTCATTCCTAGTACAATCACTTTAGCCATTTGCTGCCCTCTCTCTTTTCTTAGGGTTCTGTGGAGTTTTTTTATTATCTTTTTTTGTTTCTTTTTTTTGAAATCTTGTATTTGCCTCCATGTTGGAAACAACTGATTTTTCAATTTAGCGCATTGACTGAGGTCATCATGGACTTGGTAAGCCGGTTCAGTAGTCATTCATTGTGTAATGCAGGGACTCCTGAGAGAACCAAATCACAACCCATGCAGTGAACAGTTGGTTTCTGCATTGGTTTCGAAAAAAGGGTAATGAGAAGCTGGAGAAGTTTTTGTTGAATGAAGGATGTCCGCCAAGCTGCGAACTTGGCAACAATCATTGATTGAAATTGAATGGATCCTCTTCTTCCTCGTATACATCTCAACACATTTATACCAATGATGATCATTCTTATGGCTATGAAGAATCAGTATCCGCATGGCATCTCTAAGTCCATGGAATAATCCTGGAGGCTGATTATGGCGGTTAAACTGAGGTGTCCTGATGTGAGAAATGTATCAGTAGTTGTATATCTTTGTTCATGTGAGCTTATCTTCAATTTATTCAAAATTTATTTCCTTAGATATTGAATATGAAAATCTGATTTATCCCTAAAAGAAAAGGATCAACAACCGTTTGTTTCATGTCGTGTATGTGTCATGCACAATGAAATTGAAAGATCTTTCATCTTTTTAAATTACTGGTGGAATTCATATGTAAGCCCTAGATTGGGAGACCTGCAATTCTATTAAAGAATGGTCTTACTTGAAAGGAAAAAGTTTATATAAGGGTGAGGCCATAAACAATCAAATGAAGGCGCACCTAAAATATCCACTAGAAGAGATTGTTTCGATGCCCAAAAATCTTCAAATCGATCATCTCGACCTCAAGATATATAGGCGAATAAAATGGATTTCAAGCTTTAGAAATAGTGTATCTTGTATTTTTTGGACGGTCAATTTTCAAGATTTTCAAGTGTTCATAGATATTCTTGATAACACTATTTTTGAAGCTTTAAATTTTATAATTAGAGATAAAATAAATTTTCAGACACATCACAAAGATCTTCAATAGTGAAACATCTTTCGAAATTATTTGAATAATTATTTGAAGGTGCGCTTTAGTTTGATTGTTTAGGGCCTAAGCCTTGTACAAGCCTCACCCTACTTAAAAATATGGGAAAAGCACATTTTCATGGCGAGGAAGTTGTGTGCTCCCTCAGGAGCGCACAATCAATGAACTCGAGCGTTTCATTCGTTTTGTATAGATATGTGTTCGCAATTGCATGATAAGCCACACACATCCATGGAAGCATATCGAACATTTAGTCCCTTGGCTAGAACCCTATTCAGGATAACTTTCAACAACCTGAAATTTGTGGATGTGTGATCAACTCAGAAAAGTGACTTTCATGCACACTATATGTTCCCAAACGAATGAAACGCCGCCCAAGTTTTGGACTATGATCTTAAGCATATAGGAAATCAGAGATCGAATTTGATTTTTTTTTTTTTGAAGATACCCATCTAGTTTTGATCCCAAAATTTCGGATCTATAGGATCCTTCCAAGTGGGTTTTTTTTGCTTGAGGGAGTCGGTAAATAGGGTGAATATGCTATAGTGTTACATGTTATTTGAAAAGAAAAATGAAATGAGATAAAAGAAGACCCTGCATATTTTACAAGGAAAAAGTTTATACAAGGTTGCAACCTTACCTCTACGGATGCCCCTCAACAATCCATCGGAAAAGATAGTTCTAATGTTGAAAAACCCTTTGATTGATCATCTCGACCTTGAGATGTATGACCATGAAAAATAAAAAGACTTTAAGATTCATAAATAGTGCATTTTACAACATATTATCTACACCGTCAATTTTCAAGATTTTCATATGTTTATAGATTTACTTGATTTTAATCATTTTTAAAATTTAAAATTTTATAATTAGATATAAAAATAGATTTTGGAATAATCCTAAGAACATGTTACATCAAAATTATACAGCATGATAAATTTGAAAGTTCACCTTACCTCTACAGCTACGGATGTATTATACACCATGATAAAATTTGAAGGTTCACCTTACCTCTGCAGCTACGGATGCATCGGTATGCCAACTGCACCCATCTACGGATGCATCCGTATGCCAACTGCACCCATTTTACAAAGCAGATAGAGTTATACATTTACTGATGTCTCAATTTGCTTATGGCTCATGGGAAGTGCGAGAGAGCTTGAGGTATTTTGAGAAAGAGGATTGGGTAGTGATAGTTTAGATTTTTTCATTCTGTTGGAGTCAGAGAAACTGCATAAATGTTGATCATCCTGCTTGCTTGGCTGGGACAACAGAGACCCAAGTTATTGAAGACTGTTCTTCCATTAGGTTTTTATGGCAGGGAGGTCTTTCAAAATTGAACCTATTTATACCCTAGAAGGGAGCAGCATGGAAGGCTGCCTTTCCACTTTACAACTTCCACACAGTAATATCAAACATAGAAGTGGGAGAAGTGGGACATTTAATTCTCATCTAGAAACTCCTACTTATCAAATACAACCTAAGAATAATATTTTATTGAAAACATTAACGGTACGTGTCACTTTGAGGGGCATTCCTCCTTGATAACAATCATAAGTTCAAGCTTGACCTATTCTATACATAATACATAGAACCTCCAAAATCATCATACGTTTACTTCTAGTTAATAAACACTAACTCAAAAAATCCCATCCATTTAATCGGTAACCTCCCGGTTAGATCAGAATCGATTTCGGTTTCGACTGGTTTTGATAATAGACCAGGTATTTTAAAAAAATTATATAAAATCCCAAAAAATGATTTTGTTTATAATGTGTTCTTTTAATGTTTTCATCATTATGGTAAATATTGACAATTGTTTTGGCCATTAATACTTATTTTTGCATTTTTCTATTTTTTTGGGAAATTTTTAAGAATACCATTGGGTACAAATCGATTCTTTAAAATCCATTTTTCATTAATTTTTAACTTCATTTTGATGTGCTTTGTTTAATCATTCTTTAAATATATTTTTATGTTTTGTTATATTTATTATATATTTTTAATACTTTTTTGACTGCCCAGAACTTGCTCGGTTAAAACAATTGAACCAACCGGTTTACTGGTTAAGCGGGTTGAACTGTTTCCAGGCCCATGTACGGTTAACCGTTCCAATTTGATTTTTCCTACAATGGTTTGGACAACTATATTCATCCCAACCACCTTTTTAAGGTATGATATGTGGAACAGTGGGTGAATTTTTGATGATTCTGATAGCTCCAGTTGCCAATGCATTCAATGACTTCGTAAGGTCCGTAAAATTTTGGAGCAAGCTTCTTTGGCCCACGAATTGCCACTAATATTTGATGATATAGTTGCAACCTTAAAAAAACTGTCTCCTATTTGAAATTCTCTTTCCACTCGTTTTTAACCCTTTGCTCAAATAAAACTGCTAATTTATTAAAACCTCTAAGTCAAATCCAAAAGACTCATTGTAGTAGAGTTAACGAAGTAAATTTGGGAACCTTTCAAAGCAATCTTGATTTTTGAAAAGTTAAATACCTGTCTTTTGGGAAAAGAATTCATCATTATGATAAGAATGTGATAAAGTTTTATGTTGGTTGTCTATGTAAGGCAATCCACCTCCTTTACTCAAGTATGGGATATGTTTAAGGCAGGTTTAAAATCCTCACCCTTTTTGGGGAAAGCAATCTGGTTAAAACAACTCTTTCCAAATCTTTTGATACATAGTTTTTCCTTATTTATTGCTCCCGATGAGATTACTTAGAGACTTGAAGGTTTAATGAGGAAATTCTTTTGGAGTAGTGAGGATCGGTATGCTTACAATGAGATGGAATTCTTATATAAATGAAAAAAGCTTAATTCAAGATTGAATACTTCCTCAATTCGGAAGGGGATCGTTTGTCGCCGGCCACTGTATACTAGTTATAGCAAAATTGTAGCTGGGAATGGAGCTAGTACAATTTTTTTGGAATGAAGAGTTTGGGATGCTCCATTTCGAGCTAAATGAATCAGTATCTAAAAAATAAAAGGCATTATGCTAAAAGATTGACTGTTTCTGGTGAAAATTTTCAGTTAAATCCTAGTATGAAAAGTTGTGGGATTCTTGTATGTGCAGCAAAGATCAACGGATATTAAAGCATGGTCTCTTCCATCTTCTCCATGTAATAAGGCTTTCTCTTGGCTAGCCATTTGCAACTGAAACTGTCAATTGAGAAATGGAGAATTGTTTCATGCGTGTTGGACCACATTTCTACAATATGCAGTCTCAAGGTATAAAGCATCTATTTTAAAGATGGATGCAAATAGGTGGTCCACCTAAAAATAATTGAAACTAACGGTCTACATGTCCATCTAAAAATATTTGAAACTAACTGTCTACATGTTTTTTAAATAGAACTATTATTTCTAATTTTCAAAATTTATTTATTTTTTCATATTCATGATCTCCATGTTAGAGATTACCTATCCTTAAAAAATTAAATCCAAAAATCCATCTCAAAAATAGATTTTTAAGAGGCAACTCATTTCTACATGGACTTATAGAAACCATGTCCTTGAGTAATTGGGGAAACGAAAACTTATTATGGTCAATATTTGTTTGCTTTGTAACGAGGATGAGGAGACTAATGAACACCATTTTTCTCCATTCCTAGTGTTGCAGACTTGATTGGAGTTGGAGTTGGACTCCGGGACGGTTTGATCTTGCAATTGTTTTAGGAATGGAGATCCACACCTTTTCCCTACGCAATCTTACTTTGATTTGTGTTGTTTGCAGGTATTCTGGGGAACCTGTAGGAGAGAGAGAGATAATAGATTTATTGATGGAATTGTTAGCGGTTTTGAAGCTATGAAATCTAAGGTGCTAGCTCATGTGTGCCCTGGATTAAGGTGAAAGAAGATGACACAGGCACACGGGATGGGCAAATTTATGCGTGTTTGTGGATTGTATAGATCCAGGACTTTAAACAGTCAAAGTAAAACACACCGTCAAATAGTGTTGATAAATGTAGTTTCAATATTGGAAATCTTTGTGATAGCCTTAAAATATATTTTCATCTTTAATTATAAAATTTAAAGCTTCAAATATAGTATAGATCGAGCATATCTATGAAAACCTTGAAAATTTTGAATATTGACGGGCCAAAAATGCATTATAAGATACACTATTTCCAAAACTTGAAATCCATTTTTTCGTATGTCTATGTATCTTGAGGTCGAGATGATCAATTTGAGGATATTTGGGCATCAAAACAATATCTTCTGGTGAAATTTTTGAGGTGGCTTTAATTTGATTGTTTAGAGCCTCGGCGTTTTTTCTATAATTAATAAAATTAACTGACATATTTTTGGGGTTTTAGGATTTTTTTTTGGGCTTTTATATTTTGGGTTATTAGGGTTTACTGTGTTTTTATTATGCTTTATTGCTTATTTTACTTTTCTTATTTTTGATGTCATTAGTGGTAAAATCATTTATTTATTTATTTTTAAGTTAGTAATAGGCGGTTAGGATTGACGATAATGGATTACTACATTTTGTGGGAGCTTTATAGGGTTTTTGAGTTATTTAAAATACTTGTTGTTGAAGGGTTTAGAGCAAAGTTATTATTTTTCTAGAGTATTTCGAGTTAATAAAATTTGAAAGGTAGATTCCTCTTTGTTTATGTGATTTTTCTTCTTCTTTTCCCCTTTAAGGCTAGTAATACATTAAATTTTTTGTGAATTAAAGTGTTGATTTATGAAGAATCTGTTAGTCCCAATACAAATAATAATAAATAAATAAATTATAAAAAAACAAACTTACTCGGATCACACGAAGAACTTGAGGCTCCATAGCAAATCCTATAGACCAAGCTATACGGTGACATGCGACATTGAGAGTCATCTTTGGTGAATCTTATTCACCTTCCATATCTATTTTTTATTTTTTATTTCCCTCTCTTTTTTAAAGGGATTAACCTCCTTTTGGAGAGAACATATTTATTTTATAATTCTCACATTCATGGCCTATAGGAGTTGAGATATGTAATGTGTTAAACCTGTCATTAGTCCACTAATGGCTCACATAATAAGATGTCGTCCAAGCATTCCCATAATTTGATAGAAAATATTTATAAATTAAATAAACTTTGTATATTTATAATATAAAAATAAATTTTTACAAAAAATCCAATTCCAAACACACCACTGGGTTTTCCTTCCTGTGACACTAGGTTTTCCCTTTTCTGTCCTGTGACACTGGATTTTCCTACTAGTGCAACATCCTATTAAAACTACAAAAATGGACCCAAGTATATGGTATTGTCTCATGTTAACCACACAAAATTTCACATAATACTTCAATATGGCTTTTGTACCATTATTAAAAAAAAAAAATTTTCAAACGAAAAAAAATAGGCCACATTTCCAACAGAATCAACCTTAATAAGAAGAGTTTCTTGAAGTGTAAGGAAGATATACTCCGTAATACGAATCAGATGGGCAAAATGACTTCTAAATAATTGGCGGCACCTCATCTGCAAGTTTGGATTAAATTTAATGTTGATGGCAGTCATGAAGGATCTCAAGGATATGTTGGTGTTAATAGTCATATATCCGATGTGAGCCCGCATATTCAATAAACAATGCAAAGTAACAATCCTTGTTCAAATGTGTGTTGTTGCTTTAAGAATAGAAAAAGTGTTTCCTGAATCGGCCGACTCACACCGTTTTTGTTTGGCCTCCCCATAAAATATATCTCAAACATGTTATTTTTTTAGTTCCTTTCTTGTCCATTTTAACTTTTGGTGGATGTAACAATTTTTGACATCCAAGTCAGAGATGAATGTTCGATAAATAAAAGGACCGCACAGCCCTATTGGAACCCGTGTGTCGAGTTTGGGCTTGGCTTGGACCCTATCGGGTTGGGCCGAGGCCAACCCTACCAGTTTATAATATGTAGAATACATATTATACAATAGATACAATACATTTTTATTTTTTTTAAATTTTAAAACCTTGGTTTGAGTCATGTCCAAGTCCAAATGACTTGGACCCAACCGAGTCTGGGTCCTTGAGAAAACTAATCGGATTGGTTCTGTGTTCGAGTCAACCTAGACCTGAGGCTTGGCACCCCTAAGTTTGAGGGCTTCTATCGGGAATCAGACTGATACCTTTCGAGAATGTGTTTAGTTCTAGCCGTTTCTTGCTTTAAATCAACTATTATGATCTAGATGAACGATTTTTGAACTGAACAGCTGGGTTTGAATAATGGAACAGCGTTGATAACAAAAAACCTAGTATGAAATCGCACCGATTAAGCTCTTTTGAGCTTGCCAAAATTTTTCCTATTCCCGCAAGAGTATGCTATCCATCTGCTCCCTCGGGCAAAATTTACAATAGGTATATCTTTTATATCCTAAATTTTGAGGATATGATCTTTAGAACCCAGCAACCAACCTCAAAGATTGAAAAAAAAAAAAAGAAAAAGAAAAGAAAAGAAACGAAAGAAAGAAAGAAAGAGGAAAGAGAAAAAAAGAAAGAAAGAAATTAACTCTCACTCTATATATGTCTATAAAGAATGCATCCCAAAATTGCACTAAAACCATTCAATTTTTGGAGTTCAGAAACCCAAAATTCATTTTTTTTCTTTAAAAACAATCATCTACTTAGACTTAGATGGATCCCAAAATTTTATATTAAAAAAAAAAAAATCTAAGTGCTTTGCCTGAGGAAGTAAATGAATATTATGCTCCCAAGAGAGTATAGTATACACACTAGTATTGAGTTTTTTTCTTTTTTCTTCTAAATTTTTGTTTCAGAGCTTTATACATGGAAGTAATAAAGGGAATTTCACCAAAATTTTTAAGAAAGCCTTCTCAAACGGCTTTAATTTATTAAAAGGAAAATATCTCCATATCCCATATTTTAGGTTTCATTTTTCAATAGACCCAAGGTTTTATATATTTTGGGGCATAAAAATTGTAGATTTTATTTCTTCTAACCCCCTTAGCTAATTTAAAACTATTTTATTAAGCCAAACAAATCTAAAAGACATGTCTTTTCTAAAACCATCTTCCATTTCTAAACCTCTCTTCTTCACGTTTTATCTCTCCTCATCTGCCAAACCCACATTTTCTCTCTCCCCATCTGCCAAACCCCTCTCTGTATTTCTCCCATTTTATCTTTCCATTTCTCTCACTCTTTCTCTCTTCTCGTGCTCCCCCAACTCTTTCTCTCTCCCCATAACTTCGTATGTCTCCCATTTTATCTCTCCATTTCTCTCATTCTCTCTCTTTCCGTGCTCCCCCAACTCTTTTTCTCTCCTCATAATTGACAAATTGTAGAACCCAACCAATGATCAATTTGATAGATAAATTGCATAATCCATCTGCTAACCCATAAAGCTCGAATTTGACTGCCAACCCATCTGAAAGCTCCAATTTGACTCCAACCCATCTGAAAGCGTAAAGGATGTGTTTCGGGAACCTTTAAAAGCTCAGAGAATGTCTTTTGAGAACTATATCTATACTGGTTCTTAAAATATTGTACTTCATCTCTATTCTCCATATAATTTTAAATGTTTATGTCGCAGAAAAAGAGGTGGGTGTGAAGAGAGAGTGGGAGACAGGGGGTAGAAAAAGAATGAGAAATAAAGAAAGAGAGGAGGAAAAAGAGAGAAAAATAATGAAAAATATAAGGGGAGAGAGAGAGGGGGGTTTCGAAGATGGGGAGAGAGAACTGGAAGAGAGAGAAGGATTAAGAAAAAAGATAGCCTTTTTTAAGTTTGATCGGAAGAGAGAGGGAGAAAGAGAGAGAGAGAGTGAGAGCCACATAAAGAGAGAGAAAAAGAGAAGTTTGGGGTATATAAGTAAATAGAGATAAATGATGGGGTTCAGAAATATTATTTCTTTCTCACATTTGTTTAGGTTTAAAAATAAGTTTAAAGTGACTAAAGGGTTAAAAGATATCTTTTGAAACCTTGAGTTTATCAAGAAATGAAACTTAAAAATAGGGGATATGGAGATATTTTTCTTTTATTAAATTACAATCTTATTATATTCATGTATAGCTCAATAGTTACTTGACTGAAACAACACCATAAAACCTGCACAAGCATTATTGTACATACACTCCCTCAGTTAAAACACCTACTAGGGAGGATTTTTTAATATAAAATTTTGAGGCTCTCTGGCTTTCTACTCATTGGCTCTCTCTCCCTCTCTGCACACAGGGACTCTCTCCCTCCCTCGCTCTCTACCCTTTCTCTCTCCCCCTCCCTCTAAGATCTTAAATAGGTTGTCTCTCTTGAGATTTTGTATAATTTCTTTCTAAAATCAGCTACACTGGAGTTCTCTTGAAAAATGTATCATTTCTCTCTCTCAACGTATGTTCAAATAGTTATAGGCTCACAAATTAGATATAGTCAGTCTACAATACTTCATAATTATAATATACTGTAGAAGTTAAATACTTTGTATCCTTTGGTTTTGTTATGTAACATAGTTGGCATTAAACTATGAGTTTCATGGAGACATGAATGGTAGTAGCCAATGTTTTAAAATATGGATCAATGAAGTGGATTGTCCATTCCAAAAATAATAGGGATTGCTAGTTTTAACAATTGTTTTTACCCTCTATAGCTACATTTTTTACTTTAGTAAACTAGGATACAAATAGCAATCCCACTAACATATAATTTAAATGTATAAGCATATAGAGCATTTGAGCTTGCCAAACTTTTTGCCTCTTTTACTTTTGATATGGAATGACATGCGTTTATTATGATAAGACTTTAGAACAACATACTTTTATTAGGTTAGGTTTCTATTTTACATTTTTGTGTTTGCCATAAAAGCCTTTCAAGCATCTCTTTGCATAACTTCTAGCTAATTTGCAACGCTAAATCTAAAAACCAGACGAAAGTTGAAGAAAAACTTGTCGGCAAACTAGAAAGCTTGGTGATTATATTGAAGGACAAAATATGTTAGGGCATTGGACGAGACTAAAGAAATATATTAGTTTAAGTGATTTTCTAGGGAAGAAGCCAAGTGTTGTAGATTCTTGTGACGCATTCTGGTTCAGAGATTGGTGAGAATTTGAGAAATTATATTTCTTTTTTATTTATTTATGATTCCTTTAGTTTGTCTTGAAATATTAGTATCTCATGTCTCTACAGTTTTATTTTGTAATTTGATTATTGAGGTTCTTATTTATACTCTGATTGTTGTAAGTCCAACATTTACCAACAAATACCTGGAGAATGAAAGCATGAGTGATTCCTCAAATGGTTCTATTTTAAAGTTTACCAATTCCATTAAGCAACTGAAGTATATTTGATGTGTTCTATCATGCAGTTTGCATATTCATGCATATACTTCGATGATAATCCTCTTTCCGAGTTCGATCATGCGTTTAATATGATAAGACTTTGAAATAACATACTTTTATTGTGCTAGGTTTCCATTTTACAGCTATAAGTTTCAAGCATCTCTCTACATAACTTCCAGCTAATTTGCAACGCTTAATCTTAAATCCAGACAAAAGTTGGAGAAAAATGTGTTAGCAAACTAAGGCATTAGAGGAGACTAAAGAGGTATTAGTTTTAAGTAATTTGTTCTTAGTATCATATTATGTTTATCTTGTATAAGTTTTTCTATTTATATTATGTCATTTTTTTATTTTGATTATATTATATTTTTTATCACTAAATGTTATTCTATTTAATTCCCTAATGTCTCTGCAAATATAGTGTTAGCTAAGATCTATATTTAAAAAAAAATCACTAATTTACTTTTAAAATTTGTTTTAAATAGTCATTTTTTTATCTTTGAAAATTGTTGTTTTAGTAATTTTTTTATATCTTTAGTGAGAAGAGTTTTTTTAGAGGATTAATCAGCAAGTTCATCTATTGTATTTAATTGATGATTGAGCTCTATGTATATTTTCTCGATTCTTTTGTCGTAAATTGAAATTAACTTCATACTATCTTATCGTTCTACTTGTTTTCCCTAATGTCTAAGCGAATATAGAGTTAGCTAAGCTGTATATTTAAACAAAAATAACTAATTTACTTTTTAAAAATTGTTTTATGTAGTCATGTTTTATATCTTTGAAGAATTGATGTTTTAGTAATTTTTTATATATCTTTAGTGAGAGAAATGTTTTGTAAAAGATTAATCAGCAAGTCCATTTGTTCTATTTAATTGATCATTGTGTTCTCTATATATTTATTAAGTATTATTTTGTTTTAAATTGAAATTAATGTCATATTGCCTCCTTATGCTCAATGCATTTAATACATATACAAAACACATGTACTCGACTAATACATATTAATAGGGAGAAGAACAAATAAGTTATTTCTTTTGCAAAAGATGTAGCTACGTAGATTTAGTACTAAAATCAAGGATATATAAAATATGAATATGATTCTAAGTATTTAAATTTGGATTTTTGGATAAGGGAGTAGAGCAATGTTTGGGGTAAGAGGCACATTGTATATGAAGTTTTAGTTTTACACTAGTTTCTTTTCTTTTTATGTCATTTTTGGTGTACAATTTCACAAACGTAATGAAATTTCAATTAATTTTTTCAAAAAAGGAAAATGGGTAATGATATCCCTGGGTTCGGCTAACTATAGGAGGAGTTCTGTTTTTGGATTTGGTGTTTGGGGTTAGAAAGAGAGTTTTGTATTTGGGAAGGGGTAACGGTGTTTCTGGAAGAAATTATTAAAAAAGTTGAATAGCAAAGTATATAAGATGATGGTTATTTTTTATACAAGAATATCACAATTACACTTAGCCATTACTTATGAAATTAGATGATTAGGAGTATAATATTCATTATTTTAGTAGCCACATAAAACCAACTTGATGATATATTCAAAAGTAAAGTTTGAATTTTGAGTTCTCTAACATTTGACCTTATCCTTGAAAAATTTGGCAGTTTCTATTCAATATTAATGACATCACTTGTTTGAAGCCCATAGAAAATGCAATTTAGAATTATTTTTTTATCAAGTATAGCACATAGGATGAAGAGATATTCACAAAATTTGACATCTTAAAAATATTCTTAGACTAAATTTTGCCCGAAGGAATAAATAAACAGTATGCTACCTCAAGAGGCGGGAAATCTTTTGGCTAGATAGAATATGGGTGGCATCATGACAAGAAACAACTTTCACAAATAGAGAGAGGCATCATGACAAGAAAGAACTTTCACAAATAGAGAGATTCACTCTTTGTAAAAAGTGCCGATCTGGATTGGAACTGGTTGATCCAGATCATCGGTTCCCAAGAACTGATTGATCCGGACCATCGGTTCCCGCAAAATATTGGGAACCAATTGGCTCCCCAAATGACTCGATCGGTTGGCTCTTGGTGAGCAAACTGGCCTGAATCCTCCATACAGTTGGCTCTTGGTGAGCAAACTGGCCTGAATCCTCCATACAACATGTTATATTGTTTTCTTATTATTTTGAAAAAATAATCCCACCTCCTTTACAAGGTCTTTTTATTTTTAAAATTTAAAATTTATATTTTGAAAAAATAATCCCACCTCCTTTACAAGGTCTTTTTATTTTTAAAATTTAAAATTTAATTTTTTATTAAATAATAAGGAATATGCAAAGTACTCCGACATCCTTAAAAGAATGAGCCACCTTAATGCTCTCTAATAGGCAATTATAAATTTTACCTCGTGCCCCTTTAAATTATTTCGTAAGGATTTACCTAAGATGTGGGATATTTCTTATACCACATCCTTGCTTATATGCTTATATTGGAGCATAGAGGTCCCGATGCTTTGTCACATGATTTGTTCTTTTGCATGTAAAAGATCCCGGTCATATGTAGAATACCAATCGTGTTTCTGGACAAAAATAATAAACATTAATGGAGGGTAAGAGAAAAATAATGATATACAAAGCAAGATCAATAGAGATCAAGATGGATTTGTTCTAGATTCAAAATCAATTGTTTTCAATGGAAAAAAATGATATGGAAAAGCATAGTTATAATCCGATCAAACTGTGTCATTCAGCTGAGCAGTTTCTTCCGTAAAATTAAACAAGAGAAAATATACTATAATCCAAGCTTGTAGGGCATTATAATCATTCTCTCTCAATGAAAATGGCTATATCTTTGCCAGTTTCGCACTCTTCACTGTAAAGAGAGTGAAGTTGCATACCTTTCATAGCGGTTAAAGAAGAATCCTTGATGAAATATTTATTTATTTTATAATTTCAGTAAAATTATAGCTATTTATGTTTTGTCTTAGTATACTATCAAGAATTTTAAGTCCATTAATATCAAGTTGGCAATGGTAAAGTGCTTTATCTCTTTGAACGAGTGGCTCAAGCAAAAAGGGTGCATGCCCGATGCTTACAAGTAGACGGTTACACTTGTTTCCAACGGAGATGGGAAAAACCATTCTATTTATATTTAAGCAAAAGTATAAAGTTACATTTGTTCCCAACGGAGATAGAAAAAACTAATCTACATATACTTAATCAACAAAAAAAGAAGCGAGGATTGACAGATTTTGGATGAATTTTAAGAGTATATTTCACAAACAAAATTGATTGATTTTTAACATGAATAAATTTGTATTTTTAACATGAACAATTACTCAATATGAAACGGGTTATCAGTGTTTATATATATTTTGATAAAATAAGAAAAATACATGATACAACACCCCTATTTTTTTGAAACTTGGAAAACTAGATTTTTAAAAAATTGAATGATTTTTTTTATTTTATTTTATATAAGGCTAGTTTGGGCCGATCCGATCTAGCCAATTCACCAATCTAAACTGCCAATCCGAATGGATTTTTGAGATGGACGATCTTGGTCACTAATTCATTTTATTAAACATTAGTGTTTTCATTTGTGTGAATATGCATTATGCTCAAAATATATTAAATTATAGTACAACATGAATAAAAAGCTAATTCTCCTCCTCCGCCTCGCCCCCTCCTCCTCCGCCTCCTCCTCCTTCTCCTCCTCCTTGATTCCCTTGACTGTCTCTCATTGAAGCAAAAATGCCTCTCTTTGTATCCGTCTCTCTCTCTCTAATAACTTCCTCTTTGTCTCTATCTCTTATTTACTCCGTCGTCTTCATTTAAATCTACCCTTTCTTATTTACTCGATGCCTTAACAAAAAATTGCAGCATTGAGTTGCTCTAAAACATAATTCTAGACATCAACCCCCCTTACTTGTCCAACCCCTCATCCTATACCTTGGATAACCATGTCACCAACCCTAACACTCCGGCTCTTTCCTACTATGGCCATGGCGACCGGCCATAGAGAGCTCAGATCTTGAAAATATTAGTGATTTAAGTAGAGCAATTGGATAATGAAATATAGAAAATAATTGCGAGATCTGAGATTGAATTATGAGGCATTGTTTCTTACATTTTGGGAGTAGCAGCTTTATAATTAGAGGCTCCATTGCTTAATGTTATGAATAGGGAAGAAGAAGTTGTTATACATGGAAACCCAATGGTTTGACTTTTTGGCAAATATAGAACGAGAAAAAATAGAACCAGTAAATGACAATAACGAAAAATAAAATAGAAAAAAAATAACATAGAAAAACAACCAGAATTTATATGGTTCGTCACAAATGTGACTACATCCACAGGTGAAGATAATCAATTATTTTCCACTATTCAAAAGAGAATTATAAAAAGGCGCTCACTTGAGAGAATCAAAGACACGTACTCAATCTCCTACAAAGTTTCTACTTCCTTATAATTTTCTCTCCTTACACAACCCGAGTTTTCGTTTTTTTTTTTGTTATGTTTCTCTCTCTACACAATGACTTAAATAGAGAAAACAAGCAATCCAAAAAACAAGTACATGTCTCTCACTTTTTCCTAACTTTTTGGAGTATTTAACTTTATCCTAGAAATATGGACTCAAAGAGAATATTCTAATCTAAATAGGACTTACCCAATTAAATTCCAAAATAGATGAAACTTTCTTAACAACTGGGAATCCCAAAAAATAGGAGATCTAAAATAAAAAAAATTTAATCCTTTAAATATAAAGATTCAAGACAAATCAACAAATCTCCACATTTGCTTAAATTCCAAATGAGATTCACATCGCTTGTCTTATCCAAACGTACCCCCACAAGCCTTCACATTGACAACACATTAATCAAGTCCAAATATAACTTGAATTCTATAATGGAACTAGCTTTGTAAGTATATCTACAATATTTTTCTTAATATCAATTTTCAATAACAAGACGTCACCTTTAGTTATTATCCCATAGATAAAATAGTACTTGATATCAATATACTTCATCATTACATGATATACATAGTTTTCCACCAAATATATTGCGCTTTGACTATCACAATAAACAATAGTCCCATTGTCATAAGCCAAATGACTTATTTCACTGCCTCAGTAATAACCATGTACTTATGCTTTAGTAGTAGACAAGGTAACCACGTTTTCTAGCATTGACCTCCAGTTGATTGGAGTTCCTGCAAATGTAAGCACATAACTTGTAGCAGACATGCGACAGTCAAAATTACATGTAAAGTCAGCATCAACATAAACAATAACTTTGTCACTAAACTTGCTGGTTTTGTCAAACACCAAACCCCCATATGTTGTACCTCTTAGGCATTGCAAAATCGATTTTATTTCATGTCAATGCTCATCTTTTGGATTAGCCATATACTTGTTAATAACACTAACAACATGTGAAATATCTGGATGAGTGAAAATCATTATATACATGAAGCTTTCAACTGCACTCGCATAGGGAGCACGAGACATATATTCCTCTTCAGCATTTGTACTTAGAGATAATGCTACTGATAATCTAAAATATGTAGCAAGAGGAGTACCTACATGCTTTGAATTTTTTATTCCAACCTAGTGAGGATCTTCTCTATATACCCCTTTTGAAATAACCACAATTTATCAAACTTTTTATCTCTAAGTATCTCCCTACCTCCAAAATTTTCTTTACTAAACCTAAATCTTTCTTCTCAAATTATCAAACAATAAGCAAAAAGGATATCATTTATAAAGAGCAACAAATATATAAACGAACCACCAATACATCTCTTAAAATAAATACAATTATTATATTTATTTCTGACATACCTATCTCCAATCACAAATGTTCCAACTCCAAATCAAACAATGCAACTATAACAGTAATACCCAAATAAAAGTGTGTTTCGCAATTGGAGAGATTGTTTTATTATATTCTATACCTTCTTCTGTACATATAGCCTTTTGCAACCAACCCTGCCTTAAACTGATCACTACTGGACTTCAGTGATCCTTCATTCTTCTTCTAAATCCATTTACACCCAATAGCTCTCTTGCCTTTGGCTAACCTGACAAGATCAACTATTCTTCTGAAGAGATTTTATTTCTTTATTCATTGCTTCACTTCACCTGCTACTATAAATATCATATGTAGCTTCCTTAATAGTGCATGTCTCTTAGCTTGTGGCAGCCAATAGATAAGTTACCATGTCCTAAAAAACTTACCACACTATTGGTTTCTTAGTCATCTTTTCCCTTCCAAGCTGAGGCTCTTCCTCATGTTTAGTAGGCTCAACGACCTCTTCATGGTTAACATCCTCCTCCACTCTTTCACAAGGACTTTCTGGTATATATTTTGGAGTATTTTATGAAGTGGCCAACTCCACCATTGTTGCGATTTCCCTTTTCCGCAGCTCTTTTAATGTGCTTCAACATGGCAGACTCATCAATCTTAACATCACAGTTAATAATAAACTCAAGTAACTTGGGATTTAGGTACTATAATCTATATCCTTTAACTCCATCCGTATAACAAAAAAAATACAAATCTTTGATCTGGGACTTAATTTATCATCTTTCACATGACCATAAGTATGATATCCAAAAATTCTTAAATGAGAATAATTAGTAGGTTTATCAAATAATAACTCTTGCAATGTTTTGTGTACTTGCTTACGATAGATGACCTGTTAACAAGGTAACATATTGTATTAATTGCATTTGCCCAAAAGTCCTTAAACAACTATCGTTACTTAGCATGTTGCGGGCCTTCTCCAGAAGTATCATGTTCATACACTCAACTATTTAGAAGTATCATGTTCATGCACCCAACAACTTCATTCTGTTGTGGTGTTTTTGGAGTGGTGCAATGACGAACAATATCTTCGTCCTTTCAAAAATTCATAAACTCTGTTGCATGTGTTTCGACCTAAACTTTCCAATGCTTGGCCTTCTTTCTAATATGTCTTTCAACCTTAGCTTCTAATGCTTGAATTTGTTAAATACACACATCTTCTTCTTCAATGTGTAAATCCACACCTTTTTAGAGAAATCATATAAGAAGGAAACAAAATATAAAGATTCACCTTTTGAGAAAACCGATGCAAGGCTCCATACAGCTAATGAACATACATCCAATGAACATAGTCATAAATACTTATTTTGGTATGCTTTGACATGAGAAATTGCTCCATCCGCTACTTGTCGTAGACAATGCTCACAAATATCTAACTTGCAACTTCTTCACACTATTGACCAACTAATGTTTGCTGAGTTCCGCCAAAGCTCTCTAACCCATGTGGCGCAACCTCATATGCCGCAAGTGAATCAAGTCAAAATCACCATCATTAGATATGGAAACTGATGCTTTATATATAATAGTATTTCTTAGTAGCACATATAAATTAGGTCAGATTTTTTAACCTTTCACGACAACTAGGGCATCTTTTAAAACTTTCAAAACTCAACATTCTTCAACAAATTTGCAGCCATTGGAGTCAAAGGCACCCAAAGATATAATATTCTTTTTCAAATCTGAAACATGTCTCATACTAGTCAAATTTCTCATGATTCTATCATACATCTTGATCATAATTGTCTCAACACCAATGGTCTTATAAATCACATCATTCCCCATCAAAATTGATCGATCATTAAAGAGTATGTAGTAAACCAATCCCAATGAGAGCACATATGATAGGAACATCTTTGAGCAAGAAGGCACGAGTCTTTCACTTACCAAGCTTCCGCCAACAATATTGGCTACATCAGAGGCTCTTTTTTTCTTTCTCTTTGAGTTTCTGACAATCTTTCTTGATATACCTCTTTTTCTTGCAGTAATAGCAATGAGCATAATCTTTTTCTGATCTGGATTTAGATCTGGACTTGCACTGAGATTTATGTCCCTTTTCACTTCTTTCAACGGATCTACGTCTTGCTACTAAACTATTTGCTTGTGGTTGATCATTACCCTGTCTTTTCCTCAAATCATTTGAAAGAAAAGTTGAAGTCACGACGCTATGATGTCTTTTCCATAAAGCAAAGTTGTAACAAGATACTCATACGAATGAGGAAGTGAGGATAGTAAAATTATTGCTTTATCCTCATCATCCATCTTAACACCAATGTTCAATAACTCACAAATAGTTTTATTAAAGTGATTTAAATGCTAATAGATTTCCATACATTCGTTCATATGTAGTTGTTACTTAAAAAAAAGTCGATTTGTGAGGGACTGTCATACACAGGCTTTAACCAAAGACTTAATATTGAATCCTCATTGATGATATTAAATAATACTTCACTAGATAGGCATAAACGGATAGTGCTCATAACACTTAAATCTAAGTATTCCAAGTCCTCATCTCATATGAATTTCGGTTTCTTTCACCTTACTTTCAAAGCTTTGCGTTAACTAGTGAATCCTAATTATTGATTTGCCAAATTCAAAAAATATTTTTCCCATAAAATTTCTCCACGTCAAACTTTGCATTCGAAATCTTTACCACCATATGATAACCCTAAGCCAGGTTCTGATAGGACTTGTTATGCGCGGAAGCTCAAAAATTGATTAGTTGATTTTTTACAAGTAAAGAGCAAAAAAAAAATGGAACCGGCAACAAGAAAAACAACAAGTGTAAAAAATAAAACATGACAAAAATAAAATACAAAAAATACCCGAATTTACGTGATTCATCACAGATGTGACTATACCCATGGACGAAGATCGATGATTTTTCATTAATCAAAAGAAAACAAATTACAAAAGACAATTACTTGAGAGACCTAAGTACACATAATATCCCACAAAGTTTCTCTTTCCTGCAATTTTCTCTCGAGATAACCCAAAATTTTCTTCTTTTCCTTTTGTTTCTCTCTCAATACAATAACTTAAACAGAGAAAATAAGAAACCCAAAATAAGCACCTCTTAATTTTTCCTAAACAGGGAAAATAAGAAACCCAAAATAAGCACGTCTTACTTTTTCCTAACTTTTTGGTTCCTGTAATTCTATCCCTTGGAATATGGACTGAGAGAGACTATCTTAATCCAAAGGGTAGGAACTTTCTTAGCTAACTAGAAAACCCAGAAAAAAGGAAATCCAAGATAGAAAAAAAAAACTAATCCCTTAAATATGGTATTCAAGACGAACCAATCAAAACTTCCAAGCCACATGTTGTGGAGGTAAAGTTGGAAGAAGGCAAAGAAGATCAGCCCATTGCTTGAATTGCTTTTATTTTAATTAGATTTTTATCATTATTTTCATAATTTTTTATGGTTTACAAGTACTTTGAAATCTTTATTTGGATTACGTATTTTTTTAATTGAGAACAATGAGTTGAAATTTGTATTAGAAAAAAGAAAAGTTCTAAAGATGGTGACTCTTAGAATTTGGACGGAGAGGATTATATTGTATCAAGACGACAAAGGAAAAGAGATAAAGAGGAGATTAGGAAACGCGGGTTTTAATGAGGAGAGAGAGAGAGGGCAAAAAGTGAAGACCATTTTGTTTTTTTTAAAGCATTGAGTGGGTTGCTCACAGTATTGATCTATGTAATAGACACCCCCGAAAGTATTATACACCATAATAGGAGGATAGAAAATATACAAGATCTAATCTTTTTTTTTTTTTTTGGTAGATCAGCACCTACCTGTTTTAGAAATAGTTAGTGGTTCTCAGGCCAAACACATTCCAGAAAAAAAAAGAAAAAAAGTAACAAAAAAAAAGATTAGGTCAAGCCAATCGATTTTGCCTTATCATGGCCATGGCCAGGCTAGACCCTTGAATTGTGGTGGCCGGGCCCTAGGCCACATCTTTTGCCCTAGCTAGGCTCAGCTAGGTGCTGGCCTGGCCCTCGCCCTAGTTTTTAAGAACTGGGCCCGGCCAGGTGGCTTATTGCCAAACTAATAATGAGAAACAATGCAACGGTAAAAGTACTATTCCCTGTAAATAGAGACTGGCAGCCCATCTTTTATACACACAAAAATTCAAATTGTTTCTAGACTAATCTCAATTTTATATAATAGCTAGTTCCTCTCTTCCATAGTTGCTAAAGAATATCATGAGTGGGAAACACTAATTTCTTAACAAGAAGCAAAATTATTCTTTATGGAGCACTCTATCTATAATACAAATGATTCCTTTACCTTGAATTTCCTTCTCCAATTCCTTAGGGGCTCGTTTGGATACCTGAAGTTTTCAATTCTGGGAAGAAATTGAGATTTCTTGGAATTGAGATTTATTGGAAATGTCAATTCCTTGTTTGGATTGCATCGTAGCAGTGGTTTAAAAAATAGATAAGTGCCTCAGATTGGGCACCCCAATAACCCATCCGGATCGGTACTTGGGTGATCAGGATCGGGAATCGATCGAATCGTTTGGATTAATCTTTAAAAAAAATCCAAAAAATTATTAAAATTCATTATAAATGTTGTTTTTTAGGAATTCAATAAGAAATAAGGGTACTCCATTAAAATTTTTCATTTTTTTGCATCAATATACGAATATTGAGATATTATTTCCCTGTACGAAATACTACTGTTAACCATTAAATTTACATGACACAAAAGAAGAAACATTGAATTATCATGGATGAAATATATAATCATACATGGACTACATTAAATTAATAATACAAACAAATTAATTTAATGTTATAACAAAAATAATACATTGTAATACTTTATAACACAAATAAACTAATAAATAAAATACAAGATTTGATTATCAATGTATAATTATTATTTACAATATTATAACAACTATGATTCAAAAAATATTAAAAAACACTTCCATATCATACAAAAGAAATTAAAATAAATTGCCTTATAAATTTAAATATCATGACATTGCAAAATTATTCAAGAAAAGATTTTCAACTAATAATACAAATCAAAATTCAGAAAAAAATAAAAAGAAAAAATAAATTACATATCATATATCCTAGTATTTTGTAAACTATAAGATATACGCTACAATTTTTATGCCAATAAGCGTTCACAAGGGGAAACTGAAATTTGTTCCGCATCGTTCTCATTGAGAAGCATATCTGCCAAGAAAACGTACATTAACTTACTGGGGTGAAAATAAAATTCAACGTGGGACAGAGACGTGATCAATACTTTCCATGGTAAGTTGATGACGTGTGTACGTGTCAAGCGTGTCACACACACCACTCACACACGTGTGTGTGTGACACGAGCCGTCTACATTCCTATACGTCCCACATGCACATGTGTGCATCACACGTGCCACATGTATCACTTCTACACGTGTGTATGCGTCACATGTGTAACACACACCAGTCTTATTCACACTCGGTTTCAGAGCACAACCGCCGGTTCTTTTTCGGTTCTAGCCTTCACGCGTGTGTACGTTTCAGGCGTGTCACACACACCATTCACACACGTGTGACACGAGCTGTACACACTCTCACACGTGCCACATCTACCACTCCCACATGTGTATACGCGTCACACGTGCAACACACACCAGTCCCACATGTGCCACAAATGCGACACGCATATACACGTACACATCACACATGCGACGCATACCACTCCTACATGTGCCACACGTGCGACACGCACGTGCATGTGTGCATGTGCACTGATGCCCTAGTGTTTTCACACTTACATTAATTTTCCAATTACATAATATAAATATATTCTATTAATAGGCAATTTTAAACACATATGTTAAAGAGGCATGATGGTTATCACTAATGTTATTTGTTTTGACATCTCAAGTTTGAATCCCCTCTTGGGCCATATAATAGTTATCCCTTCTTAAGCTAATTTTTGTTCCCCCTTGGGCATATAATAAATTAAAGTGTTTTTTTCAAAATTTGTACGTATTTTTACATTGATAACCAAATCTTTTATTTTATTTATTAATTTTTATATTATAAATCATGTAATGTATTATTTTTCTTAAGTTGTTAATAATAAATTTTAAATTAGATAATATTATAAAATATTTTTAATTTTTTATTATTTATCTATTAAAATAATTATAAAATGTAAACTAATAATTATAATTTCAGTATATAATATTATAATTAGTTAGGTTGTAATAATTTTGGATTATAGTTAGTTAGGTTGTAATAATTTGGGATTTTTTAGCGGATTTTCGCCAAAACGAGATTTTAATGGTCATTTTTTCATTGATTTAGTCTATTCCTTACAATAGTCCATGTATAATTATATATTTTATCCATGATAATGCTATGATTTTTTTTTTATATGATGCAAATTTAATACTTAAGTTTATACAAGACAAGAGCATCTCAATATTCACAAATTGATGAAAAACCTGAAAGTTAATAATGTAGTACCCTCATTTTTTATTGGATTCCTAAAAAACAACATTTATAATGAATTTTTTCGTATTTTTTTGAAGCTTTAATCCGACCGATTCAGCCGATTCCCGATCCGGATAGCCGATTCGCCGATCCGGATCGGTTTTTGAGGTGCCCAATCCCGGGTCACCGATCCGCTTTTTAAATCATTGGTTGTCCCACATCGAAAATGTTGCTATAATATATTTTAATTTTAACAAAATTGAAAAATAATTCCCAAAAACAAATTGATTGATCTTTCAAAGTATCAGATAAATGTCTTTCAAAGTATCAGATAGTTGTCCCACATCGAAAGTGTTGCTATAATATACCTTAATTTTAACAAAATTAGAAAATAAATCCCAAAAACAGATTGCTCGATCTTTCAAAGTATCAGATAGTTGTCCCACATCGAAAGTATTGCTATAATATATCTTAATTTTAACAAAATTGGAAAACAAATCCCAAACTTCCCAAAACCTCGTCCAGATCATTTTTTCCAACTTTTTGAGATTTTTTGGATGAAAATGCCCTTTACGATAGTCTTTCTACCGTAAAGGCATCTATAGAATTACGTCCCAACTTTTTGAGATTTTTTAGACGAAAATACCCTTTACGGTATTCTTTCTACCATAAAGGCATTGATAGAATTATGGTACTTTGAGTACCGTAATACCTTGAAAGTATACTACGATACTTATAGTACCGTAATACCAATAATTTCAATTAGCATTACGGTACATTTAAGTACTGTAAAACTATAGTAGTCAATTATGGTACTTTAAGTACCGTAAAAACTAAAACTCATTTTACCACCATAAAAACTAACCCATATTATACGGCAACCTTTTCTCATTATATTTATCTCTTTCATCTCTATTTTTCTCATGCTTATCTTTTATTTGTGGTACTGGGTGGGTTGCATGTTGTGATGACTTTGAGGTTAATGGTAAGGAGAGAATATTTTAGGAAAATTATTGCTAATATACCTTAACTTTAACAGAATTGGAAAATAAACCCCAAACCTCTCAAAACCTCACCCAGATCCGTTTTCCCAACTTTTTGCGATTTTTTAGACGAAAATGCTTTTTACGGTAGTTTTTCTACCGTAAAGGCATTGATAGAATTATGGTACTTTTAGTACCGTAATACCTTGAAATATATTACGTTACTTATAGTACCGTAATACTAATAATTTCAATTAGTATTATGGTACTTTTAAGTACCATAAAACTATGGAAGCCAATTATGGTACTTTAAGTACCGTAAACATTAAAACTCATTTTACCACCATAAAAACTAACCTATGTTATACGACAACCTTTTCTTCTTATTATACTTATCTCTTTCATCTCTATTTTTTTATATGCTTATCTCTTATTTTTCTCTCTCAATTTTTTTAATATTTATCTCTTCTTTTTCTCTAATTTTTTTATCTCTTCCTCTCTCTAAATCTTTTCTCTCCCTAACGGGACATTTGGCCGTGTCCAAATTGGCTCGTAGAGGAAGATTGTAGAGAGAGAAACAAGATATAAAAAAGAATGAGAGAGACAGAAGAGATAAATATGAAAAAGAATTAGATAGTGAAATAATTGATAAACATAAAAAAAAAAAAGAGATGAAATAGATAAATATAAACAGAAAAGGGTTTATGGTATTTTAAATGGCGTAAAAGCTTTTTTTATTTTTCTATTTCATCTCTAATTTCTTTTATGTTGATCTATTCTTTCTATCTCTATGAGAAAGGGTTCACGACATTTTAAATGCTGTATAATTTAGAGATAGAAAGAATAGATCAACCGAAAAGAAATTAGAAATGAAATAGAAAAATATAAAAATGGTTTGTACCATTTAAAATGCTGTAAACCCTTTTCTCATTATACTTATCTATTTCATCTCTAATTCCTATCAATTCTTTCACTTTCTAATTCTTTTTTTATATTTATCTATTTTTTCTCTCTCATTTTTTTATCTCTTTTTTATTTCTCTACAATCTTACTCTACGAGCCAATTTGAGACATGGCCAAATATCCCAGGAGAGAAAAGATTTAGAGAGAGAAAGAAGAGATAAAAAAAATAGAGAGAGAAGAGATAAATATTAAATAGAATGAGAGAGAAATAAGAGATAAACATAAAAAAAAATAAAGGAAAAAGATAAATATAATAAAGAGAAAAGGTTTTACGGCATTTGAAATGCAGTATAATATGGGTTAGTTTTTACGGTAGTAAAATGAGTTTTAGTTTTTACGGTACTTAAAGTATCGTAATGCTAATTGAAGTTATTACGGTATTTTAAATACCGTATAAAATGATACATATTAAAGTATTACGGTACTCTAAGTACCGTAATATATTTTTAAAGCATTACGGTACTTGAAGTACCGTAATTCTATCAATGCCTATATGGTAGAAAGACTATCGTAAATGGCATATTCGTTCAAAAAATCACGAAAATTGGAAAAAAAAGTGTGGGAGAGGTTTTGAGAAGTTTGGGGTTTTTTTTTCTAATTTTGTTAAAATTAAGGTATATTAGCGATAATTTCTCAATATTTTAATAGACAAATGCCGAAGTTAATGACAAAGAGAGAATATTTTGATAGACAAATGGGGAAGGAGAGAATATTTTAATAGACAAAATGGGGTAAGGACAGATTATTGTAATTGAAAAATGACAGAAAAAAGATATTTTAATAGATAAAATGGGGTAAGGAGAGAATATTTTAATAGACAAAATGGGGTTAAGAGAGATTATTGTAATTGAAAAATGATAGAAAGGAGGAAAAGAATATTTTAATAGACAAAATGGGGCAAGGAGAGATTGTTGTAATTGAAAAATGACACAAAGGAAGAAAGGTAAGAAGAGATTATTGTAATTGAAAAATGACACAAATGAGGAAAGATCAGGAGGGTGGAATGTTTTAATGGAAAAATGAAGGAAAAAATGGTACGGACGTTCCGTAAGGCTCAATCCCGTTATTATATAGATCCAAAACGGTATAGTCGATATCCGAATTGGATCGATGATTTTTAAAACACTGCATCGTATAATTCAAGAAATGCAAATTCCATGTTTGGATTGTAAGAAATATCTTTTATCGGAAATGCAAATTCTCTTTCTAAAAATTTTGAGATAGTTTCTTTCTCTCAAATTTTAATGCACTCTTTTTCAAAAACTTAAAATTTGAAATCGTTTCTCTCAAAAAATTTAAGATAGTTTCTCTCTCTTAAAAGTTGAGATATTTTCTCTCTCTAAAATTTTTATATACTTTTTTTCTCTAAAATTTAATATAGTTTTTCTCTCTAAAATTTTGAGACACTTTATCTCACTAAAGCTTAAAATTTGAGATGGTTTCTCTCTATTAATTTTTTTAAGATAGTTTCTCTCTCTAAACAATTACAGATAGTTTCTCTTTCTAAACAACTTTAAGTAGTTTCTCTCTCTAAAAATTTAAGCTACTTTATCTATCTAAAACTTATAATTTGATATAGTTTATTTCTAAAAAATTTAAGATAGTTTCTCTCTCTAAGAAATTTTAAGTACTTCTCACTCTAAAATTTGATATAGTTACTCTCTCTAAAATTTTAAGATGCTTTCTCTCTCTAAAATTTAAATTTTGAGATAGTTTCTCTCTCTAAAATTTTTAAGTAGTTTGTCTCTTTAAAACTTAAAATTTGAGATAGTTTTTCTATTTAAAATTATTTAAATAGTTTCTCTCTCAAAAACTTTTAAGTACTTTCTCTATCTAAAATTTGAAATAGTTTCTCTCTAAAGTTTTAATATATTTTCTCTCAAAACTTAAAATTTTAGACAGTTTATCTATCTAAAATTTTAATATACTTTCTCTCTCTAAATCTTAAAATTTGAAATAGTTTCTCTGTCTAATTTTTTTTTTTAAGTGGTTTCACCCACTAGATATTTTCAAGTACTTTCTCTATGTAAAATTTGATATAGTTTCTTGTTTGGTTTATGTGGCTTTTAAAGACCTGAGTACTTGTAAAATGAAATGATATAGTGGAACATGAACTCAATGGGAGTGTGATCCCTCGTGGGCCATACTAAACAAACAATGTTTGCAGATACCGGAGTGTGATTGACGATCTAAGCCAGTTGGTTGGGAAAAACCTTATTATCTAGGCATAAAGAACAAATCGAGAAGGTTTCTAATGGATTAGCCCTTGATGATGTCGGAGAATATGTCTGGATGAGTGAGCCGAGGGACTATGTGTTGTGGTGATGGTGGCTTACAGAGACAGGGGCCAAAACTTCATCCATACACGGCATGCATATCGATAGATCATTCGGGAAAGCCAGAAATCCACCTTTTAGGGCGAAGCTTATGCATGTGCGAGAGATACCCATATGCGCCATAGAGCTGTGGTCGCATAAGGTCTTGGTGATCTTGATTTATTTCTAAGGGAAGACCTGAAATCCACAGACTAGAATTGCGATCCCTTGGCTCATCGGCTAGACTTTGGTGATCTACTAATGAGCCCCTGCTTGGACTGTGGGTCATGGAAAACACTGGGTCGGTGTAATAAAGCAAGTGTGGTCTGTAGTCCACAGTTGAAGGTGGAGTGCCCCATAATTGTTGATTCCTAAACCATATAGATCATTTTCTCATCAAATTAATTTAACTGTGTTTGTTTTATGATGGAAAATATTTTAAGATTATTATTTGAATTTTTATGAACCCCTTGATATTTTATTTATAATTTTTAGATTTATAAAATTAAAGATATTGATTTTACAATTGTTTAAATATTCAAATAATATTCTAAATTTTTTTTATTAATTTTAAATATATAAAAATATCATGGGGGACAAGGAGTGCCGCCCTTGGGTGGTACGCCCTACCGTTATTCTCTTTCCTATTTTTTTGGTGATATGACATGTGGCCATATAGTTGGAAGATATTGACTAAATATTCACTTGATATATCTTTGAAAGATTTTGTGAAAAGATTGAGTAGACTTGTGCTTTTTTATGGTATGCACAATATTTTGATTAGATTTATTTTATTTAATTTCTATTGATGAGAAAATGATTTAAGAAAAGGGAGATAATGGTTAATGCACCTTCCATAATATTGATAGCCCATCTATGGAATGAATGACTCAGATCTCTCACCCCACAAGTCACTCTTGATCGATGGTCTATGTTCAATCTTACAAGAAGAGGCAAGCCAAAGAAAACTCTAAAAAACCCTAATCTTATTCAAAGCTTATAAAAATAGATTGTCTTTACCAAAAAATCTCTACACCTTATCTTTCTATTTCTCTCTCTTAAGAAAGTTTATCTCTCTCGCTCTCATGTTTGATCTCTCTCTCCCACATTGTGAAAGAACCTAAGGGTTTAGCTTATGGAGTTTTTCTTTCTTCTATCTCTCAAATATGGATTTATGGCTAAAGGTTTTAGAGTTTACCAAAAAGAAAATTCATCTCTCTCAAACTAGGTTGCTAAAAGAATTCACCTAGGGTTTGAGTTTGTGATAAAAGGGGTTCATGTTCCATTGATGTGGCTTGACTGAAATTTGCTTTCTCGGTTCGAGATTGAAGCTATACTATTGATCCCACGCCATCGGATGGTGGTGATTCGGTCTGGGGTGTAATAAGTCTGGTTGAGGTAATCTCCGGCACTCTTCTTTTTGTTTCTTGAAATTTTATCTTTTATTCTCTTGCATAGTGCATAGTTGTTTCAATGACATCAAGTTGTTAAGATCTTGGTTTTATTGTTATGTTGATTTTATTTTGAAATTTATCTTATTATAATAGAGACCACATGTAAGTGATCTTTTGCCAAAAGAAAGGGGTGAAAAAAAAAAAAAAAAAATGTATTCCCTGGTAAAAGATCACATAAGTCTTTATTTCATTGGTATCAGAGCTATTGATACTTGTTGCCATTAGTTATCTTTTCTCTTTATTGAGTTGACATCAAGCTTGGAAATGGGATATAAGAAAGCGAATGACCTTTGAGGTCAAGAAACACACACACACAGTTAAGACATATTGAAATATTCCAACACTGAAAAGGCACTCTGCATAATGAGCATTCTGGGCTGTTTTGGAGTAGAGATATGAAGAATATAATGATGTATTTTTCTATTACATACTTCAATGATATTTTGTGTATTTAAGAGTAAGGTTTACTTGCAAAATTTCAATGGGAGATCTTAAGGGAATTAAGAGTTATGGAATCATCAATGAAGGTTATCAGTTCTGACCCTGCAAAATCTATGAACTATCCATTGAGTTCCGTGATTTTTCCTACCAGTCATATAATTTTATTTCTTGATGAAATTTTATGGTAACTCACAAAATTGAGTCTACTTTCAAGCAAAAAAATTTTCATCAAGAATTCCTTGTGGTTTGAAAGATATGATCAATTTATTGAAGGGTGCGCAAGTGCTATTTCTTACAACGAAAATTATTTCTATGACTTGGAAGTCATGATTTTATTTTTATACTTAACAAAATGTTTTATGGTCTATACTACGTTTTTAGACTTCCATTTTGAGTCTATTTTCTAATAAAATTTATTTGAGAGAGATATATCTATGGGAAGAGATAAATAAAAATTTTAGATTGAAAAGAGGTCATCTTGAATTTTTTGTAATTTGGTATGTCCTTCATTAAGGATATGAATAACTATATTTATCAAGCCTACTTAACAGAGTAATATAAGGCTTGTAAAAATATATGTATTACTATTATGTATTTAATTTCAAACAAAATTGGTTTGAAAGAGAAACTCCACGATGGTAGAGAGAAAAGACAATTTTACTAGACAATGTTCATCTTGGGATTCTGCAGTATGATTTATTTTGTGATGTGAATGTCACTTATTTATTTCTCTGAAGAAAAGTATTATTTAAGATTCAAACTATGATGTTATGATTTGATTTTGAGTCTAGTTTGCCACACAAAAGATTTCATGAAGAAATTCTTTGAGGATTGAGAGAAACAAATTTTTTATTGAGAGGTGCTCAACCTGATTTTCAACTGAAAACTTTGCATTGTGACGTAAATGTCACTAAAATGAATGTTCACTAAATAGTTGATTAAGGGATGGAACTAAGCATTATTTTATATTTTTTGAATCTATTTCAATACTCAAAAGGAATTCGAAGATTAATTCTTTATGAGTTAAGAGATATTATATTTTTATCATGGGATGTTTAAGTTTTATTCTGCAGTAAATTAAAAGATGTGTCATGTTAAGGCACATCCTTGAATTCACCTCAGAGAGAGGTAATACTGAGTTGACAAGATATGACACTCTATGTGAAGAGTATTCGATCTGGGAATAACCAAAAGAAAAAGAAACACAATACCTATAAAAACATTTTGGTTTATTCGAAATGAAGGGATATATTGAGAGACTTGGTGGTAGCATAGAAACGCTAAAGATCAGCGGAAGAATCGAAATTGTGATATTTGAAATAATAGGATGAAAAAGATATTTTTTTCACGGTGTAAGACAGGAAAATCCAAGTGCCGAAGAGATGGACACTTCGTGACATGTGAAACCAATGATCAATATATTCTCCATCAGTTGCGTGCACTTCCAAGATCACAAAAGCTTGTCAAACAAGTAAAATGCATGAATCCAGAAAGCCCAGGTACCACACTACATGGTTTTGAGGTATGAAATTTAGCCCACATTATATGGTAAGGTCAAATAAGGAAAGATAATTCAATAACTTTGTTTAATACGTTTTTGTTATATGTTGGCTAATTGTTTTATGAATATGTATGGAATGTATGGACATTAAGTGATAACTGCTAACAAATTTAGAAGTGTCGATTTTGAATACCTTGTGTTTTTGTGCCTCCTTTTGTAAGGGAGTGTTCTGATGGAACGTGGTCTTGGTGACCATCCTCTCAATAATGTCTATAATATGATATGTTGCATGTGATGATGATCTCTTGATAAATTCTCCAAAAATTGCCAAAAAGGAAGTATTTTGTCAAAACTTTAATAAACATTATTTAGTCGTGCTTTATTTTGGATAAAATTATAAAATGGTATATATGATTTCTTTTTGTGGCCACGAACTTGACTTGGTAGGAAATTAAAAGTGAATGCAGTAAAATGACTTATGAAGGCTAAGCATGTATTTTATAATTAAATTGGATGATTTGAGAAAAACCTAAGTCTATGAATATGGTTTTGAGAAAACCACATAGTCTTGCAAGGTCCATTAAGTTTTTATGAAAATCATTTTCAACTTTTATACTATTATATAACTATTGCTTGTGAATGCATATATATATACCAAGTCAATTTTTTTTTTAAAAGAAAAACATTCTATCTTGAAGGTATTTATAACAGTGGGAGAAAAACTTTCATGCACTGTTTTTTTTTAAATACCTATATGCCTTGACCCATGTTTTTAATTATTTAGAGTCCTTGATTACCTAATACTTTGAACCATAGGGAATGTTGTAAGAATGTCATCATGCTAGGCTTCTCTAACACATATTATGTTGATTAGATAACTTGGTTAGTATGAATTTACTACCAAGATGTCTAGTGTGGTTGAACCTTTGTGGTTCATGAAGGTTTTTACATATTGTGAAACCAACGGGTATTGAATTACATATTGCATGAGACTTGATATGCTACCTCATGATATATGTATAAGAATGTTGAGAATATACATGTTGTATGTACAGTAATTGAGTGGGAGCTACTACAGTCCCACATTTTTTTAACTCCTTAGATATTCAAATATACAGGCGTAAGCTATCTCACAGATCCAGATGATGCAAAATCTACATCTGGATATGTGTTCATGCTTGGAGAGGGTGTAGTTTCTTGGAAATCAAAGAAACAAGATGTAACAAAATTCTCCACCATGAAGGCAGAGTATGTGACGTGCTGTTTGGTGATCGAGGAGGCCGTATAGATTAAGAAATTTTTTAATCGACTTAACTTTCACCTCGTGCATTGTGATGCAGTAAGAATTTTCTACGATAGCATGTTGATGATATGCGTGTCAAAGGAACCACGATTCTATAAGAACTCCAAGTATATAAAACCATGTTTTTATCACTTGATGAATGAGGTGAGATTGAGAAAATTCGAGATTCAGATAAGCTAAATATTCCAGTGGGAGCACCTACTAGTTGACATGCCAAATAGAACAATAGACTATAATGTTGTTCACCTATGGAACCCAAATGTTTGGTGCTGGTTGTATGGCTACAAAAGGGAGCAGTTTATTTGATGAACTCTTTTGAGCCCATGAACATACGACCCCATGTGATGAGGGTACGTGATGGTCTTTTACGACAATAAGTCCATGATTCGCGATGCGATGTGAAGATGAGCTACGACCATTTTTGGGATAAGATCTGAGCAGCAAAGAGAAAAATGTGTTGCCTCTTTAAATCCTCTTGTGAAAGGATTGATGGCAAAAACCATGATTAATGTATTGAGAGAATAAGTAAAAATGCTTAAAATATATTGTAATTGGGAGAGAGAAATGAGAATGAGAGAAAGAGAGAATGTAACGCCTTCAAAGGTAAAGTGGGAGATGTTGGTTTCATGTGGCCTTTAAAGGTTTTATGAGTGCTTGTAAAATGAAATGATATAGTGGAACATGAACTCAGTGGGAGTGTGGTCCCTCGTGGGTCATACTAAGCAAACAATATTACAGATATTGGACTGTGCTGACTATCTAGGCCAGTTGGTTGGAAAAAACCCATGTTACCTGGGCATAAAGAACAAATTAAGAAGGGTTCTAATGGGTTAGCCCTTGATGAGATCAGATAATATGCCCGGATGGGTGAGCCGATGGACTGTGTACCCTTGTGTATGATGGTGGCCTATATAGACAGGGACCAAAACCTCATCCATGTACCATCACACGACATGCATATCGATGGATCGTTCGAGAAAACCAGAAATCCACCTTTCAAGATGAAGCATATGTATGTGCGAGAGGTACTCCTATGCAACATAGAGTTGTGGTCACATAAGGTCCTGGTGATCTTGACTTGTCTCTAGGGGAGGACCTGAAATCCATAGACTGGGATTGCGATCCCTTGGCTCATCGGTCGGACTTTGGTGACCCGCTAATGAGCTCCTGCTTGGACTGTGGGTCATAGGAAACACTGGGTCAGTTTGATAAAACAAGTGTGGTCTATAGTCCACAGTTGAAAGTGGAGTGCCCCATGATTGTTGATTCCTAAACCATATGGATCCTTTTCCCATCAAATTAATTTAATTGTATTTGTTTTATGATAGAAATTATTTTAAGATTATTATTCGAATTTTTATGAACCCTTGGATATTTTATTTATAATTTGTAGATTTATAAAATTAAAGATATTGATTTTACAATTGTTTAAATATTCAAATAATATTCTAAAATCTTTTTATTAATGTTAAATATATAAAAATATCATGGGGACCCATTGTGCACATAGGCTCACCATATTTTTCGAACGTGGGGCCTATGAGTGCCTCCCTTGAGTGGCCCGCCCCACTCTTTTTCTCTTTCCTATTTTTTTGGTGACATGGCATATAGCCATATGGTTGGAAGGTATTGACTTGATATATCTTTGAAAGATTTTGTGAAAAAGATTGAGAAGACTTGTTCTATTTTATGGTATGCACAATATTTTGATGAGATTTTATATATTTATTGATAAGAAAATGGTTTAGGAAAGGGGGATAATAGTTCATGCACTTTTCATAATGTTGATGGCTCTTCTATAGAATGGATGGCTCAGATATCTCACCCTACAAGTCACCCTTAATCGACGGTCTACGTTCAATATCATAAGAAGAGGCAAACCAAAGAAAACCCTAAGAAACCCTAATATTATTCAAAGCCTATAAAAAGGGATTGTCTCTACCAAAAAATCTCTACACTTTATCTTTCTATTTCTCTTTCTTAAGAAAATTTCTCTCTCATGTTTGATCTCTCTCTCCCACATTGTGAAAGAACCTAAGGGTTTAGGTTATGGAGTTCTTCTCTCTTCTATCTCTCAAATACGGATTTATGGCTAAGGGTTTGAGAGTTTACCAAAAAGAAAATTCATCTCTTTCAAACTAGGTAGCTAAGAGAATTTGCATAGGGTTTCAGTTTGTGATCAAAGGGGTTCATATTCTATTGAAATGGCTTGGTCAAAATTTGCTTTCTCATGATCTAGAGATAGTCTCCAACGAAAAAGTATGGTTAGTGGTCATGCACTGCAAAGTATAGAATACATATCTAATTTTCACGTAGACACCGCCTTAGGAATTCTTGCAAAGATTTGAGTTGATCTCTTATAGAGATCGGTGCAGATTGGAGCGTAAACATTCCATAATTTTGATTGTTACATGTGTCTATAGTATGCTAATCTGGAGGGGATCCATTCTTCGACTAAAAGAAAACCATTGTCCATCTAATGGAAGGAACAGGTCATCTTCGATGTTTGTCATTGAGGTGGACATTGGACGCACAGTACAGACTGAACACAGCGCATAATGATATCCTCTTCTATTCTAAATATGGTTGCTTTGAAGGCAGAGGAGCCCAAGGTCCTGCACACATTTTGGAGTGCTTACTATGTTCAGAACCTCCATCCATTTATGCATTTCAACCCTTTACAACCCTCTACACATTTAGGCCTGCATGCACTTCGAGGCCAGTCAAATATGCACTTCTTCCCCCAAAGTTATTGATCATGAGGAGCACACAGAATCGAGTCCAGGATATTCAGTTCAGTACCAGCAGTATCTTCTATTATGAGTTTCTGTAGTCAGTGTTTAAGCCCTAGATTTGCTTCTTAGTCATTGATGTTGATTTTAATCTCATCTTAGGCAATGCACAAGGAAGTTTTCATGTGTTTTATTCCTCTGGATAAGAGTCGCAAATTGGTTCAAAGTAAATAAGACTTTTGACATTAAACGAGCTGACATTTTACTTCAGGATTCTGATTTCTGCAGTCGTATCTGCACTTTTTAAGCCCTCGATATGCTTCTTATTTATTAATGTCGATTATAATATCATCTTAGGCAATGCACATGGACGTTTTCATTGTTTTTATTCCTCTGGATAAGACTCACAAATCGGTTCACAGTAAATGAGACTTTTGACATTGAATCGGCTGACATTTTATTTCAGGATTTTGATTTTTGTATTCAATGTCTGCAATTTTAAGCCCTAGATTTGCTTCTTACTCATTGAAGTTGATTATAATCTCATCTTAGGCAATGCAAAACGAAATTTTCATGTCTTTTATTCCTCTGGATAAGAGTCACAAATTGGTTCACAGAAAATGAGAACTTTGACATTGAACCAGCTAACATTTTACTTCAGGATTTTGATTTCTACTTCACGAGGAGACCAAGCAAACCATGCTTGATTCTCCTTTTGGATGAGGTTCTCAACATCCTCTTCATATCAACTGCCTTGTGGACATGTTTATAAACCCTAATTGACCCCACATTCATTTCTTTGAGCATAATTTTAGTTTACCATTTCCAGCCCATATGCTTAAGAAGATGAGTAGGATGAAACCTATGGCCATTGAAATTCACAGAGCTGGGAATTCAAGTCATTTTACTTTTTGTAGTTAATTATCTGGGGAGCATGGTTTTCTCGCATTCTTCATGACCATGGTTGCACTTCTACAGTTCATAGGATCCCATAGTTATAGCCCATTTGGCAGAGCATGGTTTTCTCGCATTCTTCATGACCATGGTTGCACTTCTATAGCTCATAGGATCCCATAGTTATAGCCCATTTGCCACAAATCTGTTGTTGATCCTCATCAGAAACTCGTAAATGGAAGACTGGCTCAGTAATCTGTCGCATCATTTTGGGAAGAACCATAGCACCACTCCACGACCATCACAGCTGGTCAGAGACCAACCTATATTAGACACATCAAAAAATTGGCACAAGCATAACCATAGAAATAAGAACTAAGCTATGATGCCTACTGGTTAGCACTGCATATAAATTATTTTAAAAGCCTAATTCATTACATACAAAATCATTCTTGCTTCTATATTATCACAAATCATTGATTTTCAGCATACAATCAAATATTATGAGAAGCATCAGGATTCCAGTACTAATGAAGTTTTAGTGCAAAAATTGGCCCAGATCCTAACTTTTCCTTTTCTGATGGTGTCAAAGGAAGAAAGGATAGACTCTGCGAGCCTCAAAAAAATAAAATTCTCCCGTGCCTCAAAGGCAGATAAATTGTACATTTGATACCATCGATTTGAGGATTACATTATTGCACATATTTCTAGGCTGGTTTAAAAGGTAGCACTAACATACATAACAAATGATTGAATACGATGGATGATCTATATACATCGGAGGGATCTTGAATGTGTACATAAGAATTCCAATCCCGCATGTGATGGGATTCAAGTCACAGACTTAACTAAGATTGCAAATTTTTCAAGAGCCCAATCTGGTTTCCCCCACAAAGGCATATAAATATCGCCAGTGGAAAATCCCTTTTCTCAGTATTCCATGATGTATGAGTATTTTTTTAACATTTTAGCACTAAACTTGTAAGGTTGGAGCCTTCGATGAGACCATATTATGCATTTTCTCAACGTTAAAAAGATCTGATTGATGTTGTTCTTCATGAGAATGACGCCCTATGAGAGTTCTTAAGAACTTGAGCAAACTTCTTCAGTTCCAATCTTTCTCGGGCAATCGCATCATGATCCATGTGATCACTTTGATGTATACCCATCACACTACTATCATAAAAACCAACACTCTTTGAGCGATCCACTCCATAACCCGGATTGGCATCAACATTCCCCAGCTTGGATGTAAATGCCCTCATATCATCCAGGCTTAGTTTCCTTTGTCTGTCTATCTCTAATGAAGGAAGTGACATACTTTGAGATCTACAAGTTGCCCTCTTTGGTTTGTTATTCACTATGGTTCCCTCAAGCTGCACACGTTCACCTGTAATACAAGAGATTGCGCTCTCCCCTGAATTCGTGCCCATAATTTCATCCAAAGAAGCAACAGAAAGAGACCCTCCTCTCTCTGAGGCACCACAGCTTGTCGAAGCCCTCTCAATAGATGGCTCTCTCGACCAATCCTTTCCTCTCACCAGCTTCTTCAACTTGTTAAAAAACTTGCTCTTTGTTTTGCCCGAATTGCTCTGCCTACCAGAAGGGGAATCCAAAGAAGAGTCATCAAATTCACATGTCTCAGTAAGAGTGGATGAAGATGAGCAGTCCCCAGAATCAAAATCCAGGGAAACCATCTTGTCCTCAATTCCAGTCCCGGCGTATTCAATTATGAGTTGTTTGGCTTTCTCTTCGGAGTTGGGGCTTAAGCTCTTGCTTAGGTCTCGAGCCACTGTTTTACCAGGAGTTGGCTGATAATTTCGAAGCTCATAGCGCAAACACGCGTTGACCCAGCGTAGGTAAACGAGCTCCTCAACATCGGCATAGCGATCAGTCTGGAGTCTCTCTAACTCCTTGGCCAGGTTCTCATTCTTCTCTCTCAAGAGGCTGGCTTCCTCCGTTGCCCCCACCTATGATGAGAGAACTTAATATTAGACATATTTTCATCACACACACACACGTGAGCACACACACACACGCATGCACACAACACACACACACACGCATGCACACACACACAGCATCCTAACCCAAACACATAACCCACCTCTGGATCAGCCAAACAGGTAGAAGCAAGGGCTTCAGCGCTCTCAATTCTCAACATCAACTCTGAATTTTCATGCTGCAACCTGGCATTCTCTCTCCTTGATTCCATGATCTGATCCTCCAAATCCCTGAGCATATGCAACTTCTTCACTGTTTCTTGATCATTTTTCGAGGCCTCAAGCTCTCTAGCTTGAAGCATTTCAACCCTCTGCTTCATCACCGAGAGCTGATCTTTTGCTTGCTCTGCATTTACTCGAATCTTCTTCTTCAATAACCTAATCTTGGCTCTAGCTGATTCAACTTCAGCCATGACCCTTGAATAGTCGGAGGCCTGAGCTTGAAGCCTTCGATTCTCAGCCTGCAGCGACTCAACCTTGAGAGAGAAAAGCTTGGCCTCCATGGAGTTGATCTTCAATCGATTCTGAAGCTCTCGAACTGCTGTCTCCTCCTCTTTAAGGCCATAATACTCGAGCAATTGGATCTCAAGGCTCCTCTCCCTCTCTCTAAGAACACGAACAAGATTCCTCAACCGACATATCTCTTGCTCAAAGCCCATCTCCTCCTTGCTGTCTGCCCGTTTTGTGTTCCCGTCTTTGGCTTGAGGGATACATGAAGAGCCCAAGTTTGTCTCTGCAACACCAAATTCACGCAATACAATCTCATTGAATTCAGGCAATAGGAAGCCCTCCTCATCCCCTGAACTCTTGCTGCATGGTGAGAAACCAGCGTTGTCAAGTTTCCTGGCTTGTTCTTCCTGCAAAATCCATTATAAAAACGCATGATAAGGGATACACCAAACTGAAAATTATGAGGATCATTGAATAAAATAAATGAGCATATCCCAGTTCAATAAATTCAAGAGAGAGAGAGAGCATCCAAATGGAACACTTTCAATAGAGAGATAAAGAAACACCCCAAATCAACAAATTCAATAGAGAGAGAGACTCAATTCAACAAAAGTGAGAAGCACCCAAATTCAACAAATACAATAGAGAGAAATGAAAACCCAAATTCAACAAAATCAACACAAAGAGGAACACATGAGTTCAACATACTCAAGAGAGACAGGGAAACAATCCAATACAACAAATTAATGAGAAAGGATACCCCAACTCAACAGTTGAGAGAGAGAGAGAGAGGGAGAGAGAGAGAGAGAGAGAGAGAGAGATGACAAAGTCGACATGAAATTCCATTAAAGCTTGCTCCTGTAAGAAAACCTGGGAGAATGACATACATGTTTCAAGGGAGTTGATGTGGTGGAGGAATTCAATATCTGAAGTTCCTCCTTAAGGCCCCCGCTTTCTCTTCTGCTCGTTTGTGCCTTCCCTGAAAAACGTTTGACATTGCTTTAGAGAGAGAGAGGCGAAAATTCTTTCAGAGAGAGAAATTTTCGAACTCCGAGATTGCTATAGGGAGGAACAAATTTTGAAATCTGGAATTGATATGAGAGAAAGAGAGGTAAACAACTTTCGAAATTCAGAGGAAGATCATAGAGACACACAGAGAGAGGAATATTGAAATCACAGAGAGCAGAGAGAGAGAGGAGAGAGAACCTGTAGATGGAGGAGGTGGTGGATTGATCCTGGTCTTGATATGGGAGTAGAGGTAACCAGCCAATGAGATGGCAAAGGCCACACCCAACTTCAATAGGAGGGGTTTCATTTCTCTTCTTTCCTTCCCCTCGATCATCCACCCCTTCATCTCTCTCTAAACTCCCTCACTAAACTCCCCCTCGTCCATCAACTTCCCTGTTTTAGAGAGAGAAAGAGCCAAAACACCTCCAAACCTAAACAAATCATTTATTTTCTCTCTCTAAAACCCCAACAAAGAGGAAGGAAATTGCAGGACAGAGAGACCCAAGAAAGTCGGCTAGAGAGAGAAAGCGACTGGTTTGAATACTTTGTTTAGAAAATAAACGAAGAAGACAATGACAGGAGCACAGGGAGTGGAAGAGAAAGAGAGCATAATTCTAGAGCGAGAAAGTTGGGTGAGAAAATAAATGAGGATTTAATTTAGAGAGAGAAAGTACTGTTCAACAAAAGTTCGAGAGAGATAGAGAGATGCATGCAGAGTTTATTCTCCACTTCCTGCCCGCGTGTGTTACAGTCGACCGAAAAAGGACGGAGCTCGTGCTTTCTCTCTCTAGACCTGTTCTTCAACGTTTCTATCTCTACAACTTTTATTTATTCAACGTGTTTCTCTCTCTACATCTATTGAGGTTTGAATGGTAGCTTTCTCTCTTCTGTAAAATTGTGAATTCCTTCTAAAAGAGAGGTTCCGTGGGCTTTGCGTGTGGCATGTGGATTTAGGTGGTAGAGAGATAAAGTGGGGTAGAGAGAGAAAACACGTGAATTAGGTAGAGAGAGGTGGGTTTTTAGAGAGAGAAAGAGCGTGAGCTGAGCCCGCTGGCATTTTGGGGAAAGGTCCAAATTTGGGCTCGGGGGCGTTAGGCTCCCGCCTTTTTTTGGAAAGACCACCCTTGATTTCAAACTGTTTTCTATTGAAAAAGAATTCGATGCTCAATTAATTCTCATATCGACTATCTCAACCTCCATACGTATGAAGTATGAATATTATAAAAAAAAAATTAAAAAAAAAAAAAAGATTTTAAATCTTAAAATTAGTGTATTTTGTAATTTATTTTTATGAAATGTTAATTTTTTAATTGATCTTTTTAATTTACACTATTTTTTAAGCTTTAAATTTTTATAATTAGATAAGAAAATAAATTTTCAGAAATGTAATTCTGTCAAAATAAGTAATAGGTCATCTCAAAACTCACTAAAAATTACAATTATGACATAGAAAAAAATTTCAAATCCATCATTCCGCCTTGACCATTAATTATGGTTGTGAGAAAATGTAGGATTTCCATCCCTAAAAAAAAAAGTGTATATTATAACAAATTACCTAGACCGTCCATTTTGCCCTAAAAATAAGTGTTCACGGATATGCAAGATCTCTACATTTTATTTAGCTTCAAAATTTATAATCGTTGTTGGAAACTTATTTTAAAGCCATTATTGAGATTTTATGACGCCCAAAGTGCTTTCCAAACAAGGATTCAAGGTGAAGCTTTACTTTCTTTTCATAAAGCATAGGCCTTACCAAAACTGCTCCTATTAAAAATACAGGTTTATGGGATGGGAATCTAGGGGAGCCATGGACAAAATCAGATAAGCTTGAAAAAAATAAAAAAGAAGGAAAAAATAAAATGATAATTGGTCTGGTTCCGACTGATTAAGGCGCACCTAAACATTTTCACTAAAGGGAGGTTGTTTCGATATCCAAAAATCCTCAAATTGATCATCTCGCCTTCAAGATGCATGGACATGAGAATTTTCGATACTATTTGAAGGTGCGCCCTACTTTGATTATTTAGGGCCTCAGCCTTATACAAAACATACCCAACTATGTTTATTTTAAATGGAAATTATCATAAATATACCTTAATTTTCGTCTAATTTGAAAAAAAAAAAAAAATCTTAAATTTCATAAACCTAGTCCACACTCTTTTTCCTCATTTTTTACTTTTTTTTTAACCAAAATATCCTTCACGGTAGTCATATTACCGTGAAGCACTAGCATTACGGTACTTCAAGTACAATAATTACTACCGTATTCTATACAACATTTTAAATAATACTTGTAAAAAAAAAAGCCTCATAGATATTTTTCTCAACAACATAAAGTACATGAATATTGCGTATACAAAAAAATAGAAAATAGTGCATTGGGCTTACATTGAAGATACCTTAAAATACTTGACCTAAGTAAAAAATTGAAGATTTCCTTCTTTTTATAATACAAAACTTGCCCCATTTACCCCAAATTAGAGAAAAAACCTAAAATTGGCAATGTTGAATTAATATATGAGCACACTGTACTTAAATTGGATGAAAGCTACAAAACCCTCTTGAAACTTGCTCAAAAAAAAAATTTTGGGGAAAGATTTATTACCTCAAAGGAGAATATGATGAGATGAGGCAATGAAGGGGAAAGAAACCCGGAGAGAGATTGAGCACCAGATAGTAAGAGCCTCGAGGAATTTTGTGCAAATAAGAAGAACAAAACCATCTTAAAACAGTAAAAACAGAAGCGTAATGAAGAAAATGGTTTCAGGGGGCTTATAAGATACGATAGTATTGCGGTATTTCGAGTGTCGTAATAAGACTTCAAAGTGTTATTGTATTTAAAATACCGTATAAGATGCGATAGTCTTTATAATACTTAAAGTACTGTAATGATAAGGCATTTTAAAATGCACTAGTCATTACGGTCTTTTGAGTATAGTACTTCAAGTTATTACGACACTTTAAATACTAGTTAAAATGCGATAGTAATTACGGTAATATAACAACTGTAAAGGCTATTTTGGTCAAAAAATACAAAAAATGAAAAAAAAAATGTGGACGAGGTCTATGAATGTTGCATATATTTTTCCAATTAAACAAAAATTAAAATATACTTTTTGTAATTTCCCTATTTTAAAAGAGGTCACTTTTCCGGACCTATCATACAAAAAAGCGCTTTCTAATCGGAAATAGGTCGGAGTTCCCCTTTCTCAAAATTACAAAGCGCTCGTAAAGGTATGGAAAGCGTATCCTCTATCCTATGGTAGCTACCACTTCAAATCAAACATGGGAAGCTGTCTTCCAACAAGAAACAACTTCATTGGAAAGTTCTTTCTCACTTAAGAAATTGCTCCCAAGCATGTATGCGGAAATCTATCAAATCATACTTGAGTTATCAAATATTTTATCTACTTTATTAGAAAAGGAAAAAGTTTCCAAACATTGTAACCTTAAAATGCACAAGCAAGTTATTGAAATAAAGACCTATGGGATATTTTGTCAGGGAATACAATTTTTTTTTTTTTTTTTATCTTTAATGATAATAATCACCCCTTTTTATTTTGACAAAAATATCACTTACAGATGGTCTCATTACAATCAATAAATATTTCAAAAATAAAATAACACAACAATAAAATAATTTATACAACATAATACTATGCTTGAGAGTATAAAATAAAAGAGCAAGTAAGTAAAAGAGAAGATGTCAGAGATTACCTCAACTGGACTTATTACACCCCACACCGAGTCACCACATCCAATGGTGCGGGATCAACGGTCTAGCTTCAATATCGAACCGAAAAAGCTAATTTCGACCAAACTAGGTAGCCACCTTTAAATATCTATAAAACCTTAACTCCAAAATAATTAGGCTCAAACCCTAAATTTTCCAACCCTTAGTAACTTTAGGTTAAGAGAGAGAAGGAGACCTAAGGTTACCCTGAGAGAGAAGGAGACCTAGGGTTGGGGTGTGCCTCCTATGGGTCTTAAGAGATAGAGAGAGAAAGCCTGAGAGGAGAGAGAGGTTATGGGAGAGAGAGAGGTGTCTAGAGATGGGAGAGAGAGGTTATGGGAGAGAGAGAGCACCCCTATTTAAAGTGAAATTTAGGTCTTGGGTTTCCCATAGTTTGCCTCTTTCTTGAAATTGAATATGGACTGTTGATCAATGTGACTTGTAGGGTGAGAGATCTGAGTCATCCATTCCATAAATGAGTCAGCAATATTATGAAAGATGTATGAACCATTATCCCCCTTTTCTTAAACCATTTTTCTCATCAATATATTTAAATAAGTTAAATCTATTAAAATATCATGCATTCCATAAAATTGCATAATCCATCTCATATTTTCCATAAGAATATTTCAATAATATGAAGTCAAGATATTCCTTCAATAATCAAGATAAGATATGGTTAATATTTCCCAAACAATATTTGACCATATGCTTATATGATGGATTTTCCAAAAATTACAAAACTTGATATCAAAGTAATAACAGAATAAGCAATGGGTGGGGCGTGCCACCCATATGTGGCATATGTGGGCCCCCACCCATTTGCCACATGGTGGGCCTATGTGCACTATGGGCCCCCATAAAAATTTTATAAATATTTTAAATTTTTATTTAAACATTATTTGAATTTTATATAATTTGTAAAATCATTAACTTCATTTTTATAATTCCAAAAAGCATAAATACAATATTGAAAGATTCATAAAAATTCAAATAATAAATCTAAAATAATTTCTATAATAAAATGAATACGATTCAATTAATATGATGGGAAGTGGATCTATATGGTTCGGGAATTCTATCAACGATCACGTGATACTCCATCTTCAAATGTGGACTACAGACCACACTTGCTTTATCAAACCAACCCAGTGCTTCCCATGACCCACAGTCCAAGCAGGGGCTCATTAGCCAGTCACCAAAGTCTGGTTGATGAGCCAAAGAGTCGCAATCCCAGTCTGTGGATTACAGGTTCTCCCCTAGAGATAAGTCAAGTTACCATGACCTGATGCGACCTCAGCTCTATGGCGCATAGGGGTATCTCTCGTAAATGTATACACTTCACTCAAAGGTGGATAGCTGGCTTTTCCAAACAATCTATCTATATGCATGCCGTGTGATGGATCATGGATGAAGTTTTGGCCCACGTCTCTATAGGCCTACCATCACACACAAAGATCACACACTCCCTCGGCTCACTCATCTAGGCATAAGCTCCGTCTTCATCAAGGGCTAACCTAAAAACCCTTTTCGGTTTATTTTTTATGCCCAGGTACATTGGGTTTTCCAACCGACTGGCCTAAATCGTCAAGTACAGTCCGGTATCAGCAAACATTATTTGCTTAATATGGTCCTCGATGGACCACACTCCCACTGAGTTTATGTTTCACTATAATAAATGTTTTTCATTACACACTCATAGGGCCTTTAATGGCCACATAAACTTAACAGTTACATTTCAAAAATCCATTGAAAAAAGTTGTTTTAATATTGAAAAACCCTCTAATTGTTCATCTCGACATCGAGATATATAAATATAAAAAAAAAACAAAAAGATTTTGAGTCCCACTTGCAACACATTATCCGGATTGTCCATTTCAAGATTTTCATATGCTTATAGATTTACTTGATTCAAACTATTTTTGAAGTTTAAAATTATATAATTAGATATAAAACTAAATTTAAAGCCATCTAAAGAATTTTGGGATTGTCTACAAAGAGATCATTTATCTTTTGTACAAGGAGGTCACAACTATTCTCACTTATTAGATGTCAAATTGGATGGATTTGGGTGATTCATGAAGTCCGATAAATTCTTTTTTGGAATTTTGTGTCTAATCAATAACACTCTTACAACCACCCATTTTGAAATCTATAGGACAAGAATGACCGTGATCTTCTTGTACAAAAGGTAAATGGTCTCTTTCTAGACAATCTCAATAAAATTTTATACCAAAATTATGTATTATGATAAAATTTGGAAGTGAACCTTAATTTGATTATTTAGGGTTGCAACCTAATGAAAATCACACCCATTAAAAAAAGTCTATTTATTTATTTATGGCTATGGTTTATATAAGACCGAGGCTATAAACAATCAAAGTCAGGCACACCTTCAAATAATGTCGAAAGATGTTTTTTCAATACTGGAAATCTTTGTGATGTTTTGAAATTTTATTTTCATCTCTGATTATAAATTTTAAAACTTCAAAAGTAGTGTAGATCGAGCAGATCTATAAACACTTGAAAATATTGAAAATTGACGGTCAAATCCATTTTTCTCATGTCCATACATCTTGAAGTCGAGATGATTAATTTGAGGATTTTTTGGCTTCAAAATAACCTCTTTTAATGAATATTTGAGTTGCGCCCAAAATTGAATGTTTAGAGCCACAGCCTTCATAAACGTTTTCCTTTATTTATTGTCCTTTGGACGACATGTTGGGATGGGTCAGTCCTGGGCAAAAAATTTGGAAGAGGGGAAGTTTCTAATTTTGCCCCTCCATGGAAATGAAAGAGAACTTTTGAATAAGGGAAATGTTTGAGTGAAGTCATGTTCAAATGTAGGTCCCTTAAATCCATATTAGCAATCATCCTAAGTCACTCTAGATGCAATTTGCTTTAGATCCATAATTTTCCACCTCAAGAAATAGTGCAGATTTGATGTTTTAAGAATAATTAATGTGAAAGTGATGAACAATCTCAAACGAAAATTAAAATAACTTATTCTTAAATTTTGAAATCAATTTTTCTCAAATCCATGACCTTTGTGGTTGAGATTTATTGACTTTTAAAATTTTGTATCCAAATTCATTGAAGGAGATGGCAGTGGAATAACTGTGTCAATTGACGCAACAAAACCCTAACCCTTAAGAAAACCACTTTCATTATATGTTTGGATTTTAGGGTGTCAATTTGTGAGTTGATGCACCTATTCAAGTATGATCCCTCTTCCAAAATCTATTTCAAAGATGGATCTTGAATCCAAAATTTCAAAGGTTGATAATCTCCATTGATCACGAATAAAACAAGAAAAAGACTTTGGACTCTTTTTTTTTTGACAAAATTAATTTCTTTTATTAATTAATAATGAAATACAAGATCTCAAGAAATGAGTACGTCAGGAGCAATAAGAGAATCCATTTCAACTCCTCGCTTTGCAAAACCATCCGCAATGTCATTTGCCTCCCTGCATACATGCTGAAAAGATACCTGCAATGACGCCAATTGATCTATAATATTCATCTACTTTCTTCTCAAACGTTATGGAGGCCTTGAAATATGGTTGCACCAGTTAATAATGTTTAGAGAATCTCCTTAAAAAATGCAAGGAATTTGCAAACCCCTTTGAACCACCAGCTGCAACCCTCACTTTGGACCTTAAAATTAGTTAATCTCAAGCCTTTTCTTGGAAGATTCATTTTTTTATAATTCGCGGATCATCAGAACTATTTTTTGAGTCAGCAAATCATAGATCTAAAGCAAAAATATATTTCTCAGTGGACTTTGGGATGAATTTCACATCCTAAATATTTTAGAAATCGGGTGGCCTCATGCATGTTAATGTGTTTGATATTGTTCTCCATTTTATACTCCAACATCTGATTATGTCATCTTATTAGATACGGTAAATGTCAATATATAGCATTAAGTTTTTCACAATATATTGGTATTTCTAAATATCAATATCTCACTCTAAACATCATGTATGATATTGGTATTTCTTTAATACAAAAAAACTCATCAAATGGGGTCACCTATGAGATTAGTATTTTTTAACACTAATATCTCACTAACCCACTCGTGAAATACTGGTATTTTAGAATGAGATATTGATATTCCAAAATACCAAAATCTCACGTAGATATTTTGATTAAAGAAAATGGTTCAATGGGGCTGCAACCTTATCAAAATAGGTAAGGCCTCATATAATAACTCATCAAAAATTGTAATTCAAGCAATGAAAAATCTTTACATCGATCATCTTGGCTTGAAACTATGGTTAAAAAATTAAGATTTTAAGCTCTAAAAATAATGTAGATTGTACCAAATTGTCTAGATTGTCCATTCGCTAGAAAAATAAGTGTTCACGAATCAACAAAACCTGTATGTTTTTTAGTTTCACATTTTATTATCGGTATTGGAAATTAACTTTAGAGCCATTATGGATATTAAAAATATTATTTCAAGCTCTTAAAACACTATAAGCCATCCATCAAGTGGAGCCGTTGGAAATTAATTTGGGGTACTGTTTGAGTTTGAATTTTTTTTTTTTTAATTTTTAATTGATCATATCATGGATCTTGTGGTCAAACGAGTCCCTTACACGGTTTTCCCCTCGTGGGACCACCAATTATTTTTCCTCATGTTTAATAGTCCTTCTCGCACTTCCAATTGGAGTTAACTTATTTCTTTTGAGTAAAACATGTGTCATGATCATGCAATGAATAAAGAATATCCATTTAATTTTATTTAATAGCTTTTTAATTATATTTTTCTCTCTCCTTACAAAGCTCAAGGCTTCCTTCCGTCTCTCTCCTTATAAAGTACTAATTCCTCTTAATAATATGGTGGGGTTAATGTTAATTCTATTAAGATTTATTTTAAAGTAAAATAAGAAGTGCATTTTTATATTTTTAAATACTGAGTTTTTTATTTTTAAAATGTATTTCTTGTTGTTTTAAAATCATGGATTCGAAAATAAGCTATCCATATACGATATAGCCCTAATAAATACAATTTATAAATTTAATTTCCGTACATGATAAATTTCAAAGTAAAAAAACATTCTAATTTTGAATTTTACAATGATAATAAGGGAATATGGAACTTTCTATTTTTCTTATTTTAAAATTAAAAATTTATTATTTGATAATACTTATTTATTTTAGTCTAAAAGTGAGATTTGAAATATATTTTATAAAAGAAAAAAGTTTATATAAAGTTGCAACCTTAAAATGTAGAATTATATATGCACTTCAAAAATCCATCGAAAAGGGTTGTTTTAGTATTGACAAACCCTCTAATTGATCATCTCGACATCGAGATATATAAATATAAAAAGAAAAAAATATTTTGAGTCCTAAAAATAGTACATATCACAACGAATTATCTAGACCATCCATTTTCGAGATTTTCATATGTTTATAGATCTACTTGATTTTAATCATTTTTTTAACTTAAAATTTTATAATTAGACATAAAAATAGATTTTCAAATAATCCTAAGAATTTTTTACATCAAAATTACATGTTATGATAAAATTTGGAGGTGCACCATAACTGGATTGCAACTTTGTAGAAACCACACCTTTTTATAAATCAATTGGTTGTGGCGCTTTATTGTGCTGCCTTATCATTCCTCCATATCACTGGTATGACAATTGAAATCATGAGCATGAGCATGAGCATGAGCATGCAGGTTTCAGTTCCGAGTAGTAGTATTGGGGCCTTTTAGCTATTATCCTTGAGAAATGGTTTAGAAGGTAGATTGTTGGTGCATCAGTCCACACATCAACTCTAATAAATCAACCCAAAAAAAGTCATAATCTTGACCACCATGATCATGATAAAAATTTGAGTTGGTGTATATGGTCCTACACAGAAGTTCCTTATATGGAGAATGGCAAAAAGAGAAGGGGGAACACTGACTTCATTTGTATCCCTAATTGTTCTTTTGGAATTTATTTGATCATTTGAGAGAGGACACTTCTTGGTGGTAGCAGTTAAATCCTCGAGTTTAGTTCAAAAGATTATCATGGGTAGACCGGGACTGGCCGAATTGCTGATTTTCAGATACTTTGGGTTAAAATGGGCAACTCTTTTTTTTTTTTTAACATATTAAATATTTCAAAATTATTAGTCATATTTTTTTAATTGAAAATCTGGTCAAATTGGTACAATTAGTGGTCTCACCAATTTTGACTAGACTTGACTCCTCATTGGTACGATAATTAATTTGATCTTCAATCTCTCTTGATCAAATATGTATAAATATGATCACTACAAACTTTCCTTCATCTACACTGGTGTTTAAAACTTTGTTTGAGTGCTTGAACCAATCACACACCGGCTTGAGTCAAATAGGTCGAGATTACGCAAAAAAAAAAAAGGTTTAAAATAATTTGAAGTATTTGAAATATTTAAACAAGGTTTAGGAACTGACATGACGATGGACTCAGACCTGTGCTATGGGTTCTAGTTCGTCTCATGGGATTCCAAGTGGAACCGGTGATTTTTGGAACACTAATATATACATGACAACATATTGAGGATAACAATTTGATTTCCAAGTGATGCATCCAAAAAGCTTAACAGATGACTTCATGTTTTTAAAAATTGTCAAGTCGACTCGAAATTGCTCTAATTTAATTTAATGTAATTTGAAATTTTTTATGTATATTATATCCATATGAAGTTGAATCAGATCGGCTACTAGCTCAAAACTGATTCAAGGCCAGATCCATTTTTCCTCTTTTTTTTTTTCTTTTTTTTTTTTCTTTTTTTTAAAAGAAAAACACATCGTGACCTAATGAATTGTGAATATGAAGCACGTACAAAACAAAAAGAAAATAATATAAATAGGAAAAAGTTTATATGGAGATGAGGCTCTAACAATCAAATTAGAGCCCACCTCAAAAATCTCATTAGAAGAGGTTCTTTTGATGCCCAATTATCTTCAAGTTGATCATCTCGACATCAAGATGCATAGACATGAAAAAAGAATAGATTTCAAGTTTTGGAAATAGTGTACCTTGTAATGCATTTTTGGACCGTTAATTTTTAAGATTTTCAAGTTTTCATGAATCCACGTGATCTATACTATTTTTGAAGCCATAAATTTTATAATTAGAGATAGAAATATATTTTAAGGCTATCACAAAGATTTTCAGTATGGAAAAAACATTTCTCGACACTATTTGAAGGTACGCTTTATTTTGATTGTTTAGAGCCTCGGCTCTATACAAACAGCACCCATATAAATAAGGCCCCCGTGGTTGTTTTTATGCAGCATTTGTGTCCGCATTATGTAGGGTTAATCTACGTCAATACTTAGAAGACTAATTATCAATACTTGGAAGATTAATTATAAATAATAAGAAGGGAAATGCGTTTTATTTTAGACTGTGAGCCACCTCTTTGTTTACTTTCTTTGATTATAAAGAATGCAAAACCCACATCATCACTATGTGTTAAGCAAATTGTTGTTGTCGTGCTCGTAGTTGTTAATGTGTACACACATGCTTGCATACAATTTAAGTGAAAAACAATTACATATTAGTTGAATGCATGTGAGAGAAACCCTGATTAAAAATTGAGATGCACTTAAAAATTTTGTGCTGATGCAAAAAAGAATGGAAAATTTGTATATTTGATGAAAAGTTAAATCATCCATTAAAAAACGTTTCACATACAAAGTACATTAAAAATAGGAAACGTTTTTTAATAAGGCCTAGGCCTTGTGGAAAAAAAAGAAAGAAGTAAAGCATGTCATCTCACTGAAAATCGTCGGTTCGGAGTCGAAAAACCTTCTTCAAGTCGATGATGTCGATATTGATCATTATGATTATGAATATGAAAAAAAAAAAAACTAATAAATAAAATAAAAATTCAAGCTTTAAAAAAGAAAATTATCGTTAATATACCTATAAAATAAGAAAATCAGAAAAAAAAAAACCCCAAACTTTGTAAAATTTCGCCTACACCATTTTTCACAATTTTTAGGTTTTTTTTTAACAAAATTACCCTTTATGGTATCTATTTACCTTAATACATTATGACATTTAGGGTAATTAAAATACCGTTATAATTCGATAATGTATTACGGTATTTTAAATATCATAATAAATTGAAGTTACATTACAGTACTTTGAGTACTGAAATAGGATTTTTTTTTTATTAGGGTATTATTTTTACCGTAATGGTTTTGAAGGGTTATTACAGCAATTGAAATGCCTTAATCACTTTGCACCTTATAACAACACGAAAAGCCCCATTCTTCTTTCCCATTCTTTCGTTACTGAGTGAAGCAAAAAATCACAGCCTCTATGCACCACCAGTAGCATAGAGAGTAAAGAACAAACTCACGAAATCACTTGATCCACTCTGAAATCTGGCCGACCTGAACCAGGCGCAAAAGAAAGTAAAGAAAGAGAGAAACTGAAACTTAAACGATTGAATTGAGTGAATTGACTTGGAACAGTTGATTAAGTAAGATCTTTTGAATGGAAAAAACAAAGTTCTAGAGAGAGGGAGCAAGAGGCCAATGGGTCACAACATAAAAAACTGAGGCTTATATGAAAATTCATTTAGAGAGAGAAAGAACAATTCAGATACCAAAAATTTTCCTTTCGGCAAAGCTACTATCTGCAGAGAATCTACAAAAAGGAAGAACCTCCTACAATTTAAGAAATGCTTGGCCATGAACCAGCCATTTTATGCGATGACAAAATCTCGAACCCCCTTTTGTACCTGAAGATACCCAAGAAATTTTTAGAGAGAGAAAATGGTTTTCCATTTCGAAAGCATCAAAATTCTCTGCAAAAAGAACCCAATTCAAAAAATTCAAGAGCCCACCTCAAAAAGTGCAAGCCGAACGTAATAAAAAAACCGTAATGGTTAGGGTTTTAGGGCACAATGAACACCGTAACTAAAGAATGGGAAAGAAGAATGTTGCTTTTCGTGTTGTTATAAGGTGCGAAAGGATTACGGCATTTCGATTGATGTAATAGCTCTTCAAAATCATTATGGTAAGAATAACACCGTAAAAAAAAAAAAAACCTATTATGGTACTCAGTACCGTAATGTAACTTAATTTTATTACGGTATTTAAAATACCATAATATATTATCAAATTATAACGGTATTTTAATTACCATAAATATCATACTATATTACGGCAAATAGGCTATCGTAAAAGGTAATTTCATCCAAAAAAACCCGAAAATTGGGAAAAAAAGTGTAGGTGAAGTTTTGCAAAGTTTGGAGTTTTTTTCCTATTTCTTAAAATGTAGGTATATTAGCGATAATTTTCCCCCTAAAAACGTGAATATTGTAGCCGTATCTAAATGTCAATTTTCAAGCATTCATAGATTTGCTAGATTTGGACTACTTTTTTAGCTGCAATTTCATAGTCGATAGTGAAAATAGATTTACAGCCATGATGGATGAAGTCTTGAGGTAAGGCTTTACTTTTTTTCATAAAGCTTAGGCTTTATAGAAACTGTATCCTTAAAAACAATAGCTAAAATATTTGAGAAATATCTTTTTATTTTAATTTTAAAATAGTCCTATATATTTTATATTTTACACTTAAGTCTTACTTTTAATAATAAATAGTACATTTTGCAATTAGGTCCTAGACAATATGTTTAATTTTATTTTTTGTACTATATATTTAATTAAGCTCAAACTTTAGGTATCCATATTTCTCGTAAACATACTATTCAGTCATCGTCAACATGTAACCATCTACAGTAACAGATTACAAAACACCACAAGATGTATGGTCCAGCAAACTTGTTGATTATTCTCATATAAGAATTTTTAGTTGTCCTGTTGGAGTATTGGTGGGTAAGATGGGGGTAGAAAATAGTATGATTTGCAAAAATGGATCTCTAACTTTTCTGGTTTTCAGGCACGCAGGAGCGCTATCTTTAGACGATATTTGCCCCCTTCAATTGAGTATTTGTTATGTATTAGAAGGACAATTCGTTCTCGAGATACATGAAAACAGAGAGGTTTTATAATAATGTTTCTAAGCTCTATACACCTGAGCTTGGAACTCAACAAACATAGAGGTCTTATAATAATGTTTCTAAGCTCTATACACCCGAGCTTGGAACTCATACAATAGACACCAGAGTCTTGATATATTAGAGAGAGAAAGAGAGAAAATCACATAAAAAGAGAGAGAGTTGCTATCAAGTGCCCTTGCACCCTTGCCATTGCACACGGACGTGCGCGTTGGGGATCTATAAGGGTAGATATTGGTTTACTATTAGTATGCTCAAATTTATTAAGCATTTTCTCAATGTAGTGAGATTGAGTCAAAATTAATTCTTTTTCTTTTTTTCTCACTATTTTGATACCAAGTATCACATTAGCCTCTCCTAAGTTCTTCATATCACAGTTCGATGCGAAGAACTTTTTAGTTTCCTCCACAATTTCTAGATTAGAGCCACAAATAATCATGTCATCCACATATAAACAAATTATAACACATAAAGAATTCATTTTCTTACTATACGAACATTTATCAGTCTCACTTCTCTTAAAACCATCTTCATCAATATTATGATCATTTTCATAATTATTTTCTTTTTGCATGCTATTTGATTCATTCACTTCACTTTTACAAGTGGGATTTTAAAAAAACTCAGCATCTCTAGATTCCAATGTAGTGTTAGAATTTAGATCCAAAAATCTTCAAGTTTTACTATTATGAGAATATCCCACAAAAATACATTTAGATGTTTTAGGATCTAATTTAGTTCTTTTATGATATAGAAGTCTAACATATACATGACAACCCCATATTTTGAAAAAATTCAAAGAAGGTTTTTTATCAAACCATTACTCATAAGATCTATTCAAAATAAAACATGCAGATAATAAATCTCCACCCCCACAAATTTAATGGTAAAGGTGAAGAAATAAGCATTGCATTTACTATTTCAACTAAAGTTCTATTTTTCCTTTTTGCTAGTCCATTTTGTTGAGGGGTATAAGGAGCAGTCACTTGATGAATAATGCCTTTATTTTTAGTAAATTCATTAAAGTCATTTGATAAGTATTTTCCTCCTCTATCACTTCTAATTTTTTATTTTCAACTTCCACTTTGAAAACTTTAAATTTTTCAAAAGCCTCATCTTTATGTCTAAGCAACTAAACATAAAACAAAATCTAGAAAAATCATCAAAAAAGATAATAAAATATCTTTTACCACCTCTAGTAAGAACATTCTTTTAAATCACATACATTATTATATATAAGTTCTAACAATTCACTATTTCTTTCAATTGAAGGAAATGGTTTTCTAGTAATTTTAGCTTGTACACAAAACATTTCCCTTTAATTAACTCTTCACAATTAGAATCAATCCTAATTTAACCAAAGATTTAATAGAAATATAATTAACATGTCCTAATCTGCCGTGTCATACAGTACAAGAAGTAACAATATACACATGAAGATTTTTATTTCATTAACAATATCAAACTTTAATCATCCCATCACATGAGTATCCCTTGCCAACAAATGCGTCATTTTTAGTCAAGATGAGTTTGTCAGACTCAATGACCATTTTAAAGCCCTTCTTGTTCAAGATACATCCTGAAACAATGTTTCTTCTCATTTCAGGTATGTAGTATACATTTTCAAAGGTGAATACCTTGCCCGAACTCAACTTTAGATCCACTGTACCATTTCCAAACATATTTGTCATAGCTTGGGTTTCAAGTTGAACCGAATTACCATCACCCACTGGTTCAAATGTCTTAAACATGTCTTAATTATTAGACACATGAATGGTAGTGCCGGTATCGACCCACCATCCATTGTCTTTATCCATCATATTTATTTTAGTTACTATTGCTACAAATTTTTCTTCAGTGGTCAATTTTAGTTGATCTCTTGGCATTTTGAGCCCTTTTCAATGTCGACACTCCCTTGAATAATGTTCCAGTTTTTCACATACATAACAAGTGGCTTTCTTTTTATTTTTGTTGGCAATAGACTTTTGGTCCTCATAATTGTTATTATGGACCTTAGAAAAGAAATACTTCTTGTTATATGGAGCACTTGATTTTTGCTCAACAAGGTCTGCCTTAGAGTCAAAATTAATTTATTCATCTTTCTTTTCTCTAAGTCTATTCTATTCTTCAATTCGAAGAGATCTTTGAAGTTTGATCAAATCAATATCAACTTTCTTGTGTTTCATCTTCTTTTGGTACTCTCTCCAAGGTGGGGGTAACTTATGAATTATAGAGCCAGCTAAAAAATATTCATCCAAAGAAATTCCACAATCAAATTGATTGGGCATGTATTAAAGTCTAGAAAGATAGAGATAAAAAATATTTTGTTTTTGGACTATTGTGCTGCCATCTCTTGAAATTAAGCCCGTTGAAGTGTTTGAGTCGAGTAAAGTCATGATCATGACTTTCAAATAAGTCATGACAGTCTCTTTTCTTTCACCATGAAATATCGTCTTGAATGGTTGGAATATTGGTGGGTAAAATGGGGGCAGAAAATGAAATGATTTGCAAAAATGGATCTCGAACTCTTCTTGTTTTCGGGCACGCAGGAGCGCTATCTCAAGACGATATTTGTCCCTTTTCGATTGAGTATTTGTTATGCATAAGAAGGGCAATTCGTCCTCGGGATACAAAAAAACAAAAAAGTCTTACAACAATGTTCCTAAGCTCTATACACCCGAGCTTAAAACCTACACAATAGACACCATTGTCTTTATATATTAGAGAGAGAATGAGAGAAAATCAAGTAGAGAGAGAGAGAGAGAGAGAGAGAATTAGCCCACTGATTTGTTTGCTAAAATTCCAGATGACTCAAAAATTGTTCTAAGTATCCAAAATTGTATGGGTAGGAGAGCCCTTATTACAGAGCACCAAAAGGCTGCCCATTTAGTGTTGTGGTGGTTACATACATCAATCAACAACTACAAGTTACATGAGTTACATGCACTCCAACAACTACAAATTACATGAGCCAACAACTACAAGTTACATGTGTTACATGCACCTTAACAACTACAAGTTACATGAGTAATATGCATTCCAAACAGCTACAAGTTACATGAGTTACATGCATCCCAACAACTACAAGTTACATGAGTCACATGCACCCCAACAACTACAAGTTACATGAGTTACATGCACTTGATGGCTGTTGTTACAAGCCGCATCTCATCAACGGCTAAATGACCGTTGGATGTCCCATACACGTCAACGGCTAGATGACCGTTGGATTCCCCTATGAGTTGGGAGCAAGCCTCCATCTCATCAACGATTAGATGACCGTTGGATGTCCCATACGCATCAATGGCTAGATGACCATTGGATCCCCCTACGAGAGGGGCTCACAAAAAGATAACGAGTCACGAGCCCAACTCGCACACGTACTAGGGCAAGGAACGCCTCATGCGCCGATACGAGCGTGCAAAGTACAAAGTATGCCATCAAGTGCCTTTGTGCCCATGCCCTCGCACATGCACAGGCACATGCATGTGCGCGTCGCATGCTTTGCGTACTCCACACATGTGCCTTCTCTCTCCTTTGCACTTAAAGTATATTGTATGGGAAAGCATGCTCTTAAATATGGCTCAACAAGCTCTCTCCTTTTCAATGTGGGATTCAAACCCATTTCTTTCTCTCTCTACAAAGGCATTTTAGAAAAGTACAATAAAACCAAAGTGTTGTTTTGAAATATACTTAAAGGCCAGATTGGATGTACCCAAAATTGCAATATTTTCCAATGACAAGAAAAAAAGATTGAGATAGCAACTAGAATTGTTTGGATAACCCATTAGATTTTATTCCTTATAAAACAGATTATGACGCTAAGCCAAATTTGTCAAAAAACGTGAGCTCCAATTTTTTTTCGCTTCCTCTTCGTCCCTGTTCCCCAAACCTTCCCACTTTGAGTCGCACTCACTAAAGCCTCTCTCTCACTCTCAAGCAGGTCTCACAGCTCTTTCTTTCTCTCATCTTCAACTATGAAGGATTTTTTTTCGCTTCTCTCTTCGTGTCTTTCCTCCAAACCTTCCCGCTCTAAGTCGCACTTACAAAAGCCTCTTTCTCATTCTCAAGCAGGTCTTACTGTTCTTTCTTTCTCTCATCTTCAACTATACAGATCCCATCTCTTAGCACTAGTTCGACTTTTTCTCTCTCTAAAAAATAAACTTTTCATCTTTCTCTCTATAGAAAGTTGTGCCACTAATTTCACAGAGTTCTCCCTAGCATTTCGATCGGTTGTACTCCTAGATTCCCTTCTCTTACTCTCTCTAAAAATTTAAGATTTTGCTCGATATCTCTAAGAACCGTGATTCGTCGGGTCTTGAGAGTGGAGTTTTTCTCTATAACATAGAATTTCTTTATCTAAATTTAATGGAGTGGTTTTCTGATTATGCTGAGGGAGACGTTTTACCACCTCAAAAAATTTGTAGAGAAAGGTTTGTAAAGGACATCTCACCTCTTTTGCCCATCCTTCAAGTTACTCTCTCTTTAATAATAATATTGAACTTTTCCCTGCTCCTTCTTTCTGGGTTATTCTTAGGGTTCTTCTCATTTTCTTTATCTCATACATTTATAGGAATAAATTACAGATCTAGAGAAGAGGAATCAATATAATTAAATTGTGAAATTGTGTAAATTAGGTTTGGGATTTCTTATCGATTTCTTTAAAATTTCATATTTCAAGTTATTTTTCTGCCATTTCCGATTGTTTTATGCAGATCAATGGTCAAAACTTTTTTATGTAATAAGAAAAATAAAGAAAAAATACGCATTTAGAATTTATTGCAACGCATCCAAACAGACACATCTGGTAAATAAAATTTTCTTCTCATATTTTAATAAACATCCAAACAGTCTACCAACATAATAAAATAAAATGATAATGTTTCTCAATTGAGGAGGAAAAAAATTGTATTTTTCTTCAATATGAATATTTTTTTCTTTGACATCCAAACTGGGCCTAAGCATTAATCAAACCAAGAATACTAACATGTCATGCTTATGTTCATGTGAATGATGATAAGTTGTGTCTCATATCAAATAATGTACTTTCCTGGGTTATGTGGATGGAGTTAAGTGCTAGATACTGTGTTGCCTAAATCCTAAGTCGCCTAAGTTTATTACCAGTTGCGATGTTAAGTTTAATGAGTCAACCATGTTAAACTATATTTAGAAGGGCACAGAAAAAAATAACTACAGCAACAATGATACAATTGAGATGGACTTGATAACAACAGAAAATACTCCAAACTATGTACCAAAAAGTCCTTGTAAAAGAGTGGAGGAAGATGTTGTTACCATATAAGGAAGAGCCTCAGTTTGGAAAGGGAAAGAGAATAAACAAAACCAGTGGTGCGATATGATTTTGAGGACATGGTGGCTTATATGTTGGCTTCCACAAGCCAAGAGCCATCCATTTCTAAGGAAGCAACGCAGGATATTAATAATAGCATGCGAAACGATGTCATACATGAATTAATAAATTCTCTTAAGAAGAATTGTACTTGAGATATCGTAAAATTGCCTAAAGGCAAAAGAGACATTGGATATAAGTGGGTTTATAAAAAGTAAGATGCGTCACCTGAGACTGGTGATGATCGGTTTAATGCACGTTTCGTTGCAAAAAATTGTGCATAGAAAGAAGGTGTTGACTAATAAAAAAAGTTCTCCAGTTGTAAAACACACTTCTACTCCGGTATTACTAGTCATGGTTGCATTGTTTTATTTGGAGTTAGAGCAGCTTGATGTCAAGACTACATTTCATCATTGAGAGTTAAAATGACAAATTTATATGACTCGGTCAGAAGGGTTTGTCGTTAAAGGCAAGGAGGACCATGTATGCAAGCTGAAGAAGTCATTGTACAGCTTAAAGCAGTCTCCTACGCATAGTACAAGCACTTTGATACGTTAATGATTGAACACGGGTATGTTAGAAGAAAGTATGATAAGTGTGTCTATTTTAAGAGATTTAGTAATAGTTTGTTCATCTATTTATTGCTCTATGTGAAATACATACTCATTACTGTGAAGATTTATTCAGAAATCAGTAAAGTGAAGGCTCAGGTTGCCAGAGAATTTGATATTAAAGAATTAGATTCAGCAAAGAAAATTTTGGGCATGAAGATACGTAGAGATTGAAATTGGATAAATTGTGGCTATCTCAGAAAGAATGCATTGAGAAAGTCCTCGCCAAATTTAAAATGAAAATTCAAAGCTCGTGGGTACTCTTCTTGTTGAACATTTCAAATTATCGACAACATTATTTCCAAGTTCAGATGCTGAAAAAGAATACATGTTGCATGTACCCTATGCGTGTCCAGTTTGAAGTCTCATTACCTAAAGGGTACATCAGAAGTGGTCTGATGTTTGATAGAAATAACAAGTTGGGTGACAAGGTTATTGGTTATGTTGATGCTGACTTTGCAGGTGATTTGGACTGTAGTACTACAGGTTTTGTGTTTATACTTGCAGGAACTCCGATCAGTTGGAAGTCGAAGCTACAAACTGTAGTTGCTTTGTCTACGATCGAAGCATAATATATGGAAATTGCCAAAAAAGCGAAAGAATACAACCTACACCCTTTTAAAAATGATCATAAAAACAAAATTTTCAGTTTTAAATCTGTCGCTTACTAACAAAAGAACAAAAACCAGTGACTTAATTTAGAATTATAAAAAAGAAAATTTGGATGTAAGTTACTTAACCCCACTTTCACGAGCATGAAATAGATAGATAAATACAAGAGACAGAAAACAACAGAGAGTAAGTAACCCGGAAAAAAAAAAAAGGAGAGATAACGAGAAACGCAATTGTGACCCAATTTCTACCACCCAGTGTTTTTTAAAAAACGCCGAGTCGAACCGGACTCGCCCGGTTCGACTCGAGAATCGCCATGGACGGATCGAATCGGCGAAAAAAACGGGAATCGTTCGGTTCTAGAGAAAACCGGATGATTCTGCACAGTGACTCGCCGATTCACTGTACGGAATCGGCGAGTCCAGTACGGTTTTTTTTTTTTTCGTAATCCATGATAGATTTTTTTTGTAATCCATGATAGATTTTTTTGTAATTCTTGATTGATTTTTTTGTAATCCATGATCGAATTGTTTTTTTTTTTTTTTTGTTATCCATGATCGAATTTTTTGTTGTTTTTTTTTTTTTGTAACCCATAATAGAATTTTTTGTAATCCATGATCGAATTTTTTGTAATCCATGATCGAAATGTTTGCTTTTTTTTCTTGTAATCCATGATCGAATTTTTTGTTTTTTGTTTTTTTTTTTGTAACCTATGATATAATTTTTTGTAATCCATGATGAAATGTTTGTAATCCATGATCGAAATGTTTGTTTTTTTTTTTGTAATCCATGATCGAAATGTTTGTTTTTTTTTTTTGTAATCCATGATCAAATTTTTTGTTTTTTGTTTTTTTTGTAACCCATGATAGAGTTTTTTGTAATCCATGATTGAATTTTTTGTAATCCATGATCGAATTGTTTTTTTCTTTTTTTGTAATCCACGATCAAATTTTTTGTTTTTTTTTGTTTGTTTTTTTTTGTAATCCATGATCGATTTTTATGTAATCCATGATCGAATTTTATGTAATCCATGATCGAATTTTTTGTAATCCATGATTGAATTTTTTGAAAATTTGTGATTCTTTTTTTAGTAATCCATGATAGAATTTTTTGAAAATTTGTGATTTTTTTTTTTTAATCCATGATCAAATTTTTTTTTGTAATCCATGATAGAATTTTTTGAAAATTTGTGATTTTTTTTTTTTAATCCATGATCGATTTTTTTGAAATTTTGTTATTTTTTTTTTTTAATCCATATTATTCAAAGAGAAAATGAGAGAGATGATGATTCTGAGGCTATCCTATCCCAGCCATATTATTCACATATCGAGTCCCAACAGCAACAGTGTAGGGATGAATACGACAGTGCAGGTGAGCATGAAGAATGGACAATCTTCGGGGATTTTAGATTGGGAACACAACAAAACACTAACACTCAGGGATTTGGGAATAGTTAGACGCATGCTAATATCGATGATTCGTTTTTAGATCGAATCAATGAATTGTTAAACGAATTCAATCAATGGCACCAGCGTGACCAAGAAGAACAATAATGTTGTCTATCATTTTATTTTTAGATCATATGTTACTAATTTTATGCTTTATTGTAGTCCATGTATATTGATATACTTATTCCATGATAATTCTATGTTTATCCTTTTGTGTGATGTAAATTAAATGCTGGATGGCGGTTCATGCAGGGAAAGAACATATCAATATTCGTATATTCATTCAAAAACATGAAAATTCTTAATGGAGTACCCTCATTTCTTATTGAATTCCTAAAAAATAATATTTATAATGAATTTTAATAATTTTTTCGGATTTTTTTTAAGCTTTATTCTGACCGATTCACCTGATTCTCATCCGGATCGCCGATTCGCCGATCCGGATAGGTTTTTTGGGAGCCCGATCCGAATCACTGATCCGTTTTTTAAACCATTGCTACCATCCATTTCAAAATCAAAAAAAAAAAAAGAAAAAAGAAATAAATACAAATGAAAAGCAGGTTAGCATTAAAATAAAAGATCATCATCATCAATTACTTCAGGCTTGAAAATAAAAAGATAAAAACAAAAAACTACAGCAAGTGGACAGAGTTTCAATTTTTGCTTTTTTTTTTTATTGATGAAAAGTTACGAAGCTGTATTCAACAGTGGACAGAGTTTCAATCATGTGCCATCACTGAGTTCGTCATGTTGGAAGACTTCACGTGCGATTTGAGCACCTACTTTCACACTTTTTCTTAAATATTTGGGTTTGGATCGGCATGATTTGTCTCCATTCACGTAAATTCGTCTCCTTCTCATTGTCATGAATAGTGTATTAGAATGTCTACAAAAATGGCGTGATAGTAACAAACGTGTCCATGATGAACTTGTTGAGGCCGGTTGTTTATTGCAAGTGATTTATGTGTGGTCTTTAAAATTTTAAGTAATCTACGAAATGATTAAGTTATATGCGAAAATTATCAAAAAAAATCATTCAATTTTTTTTTTTTGAAATTATCTTTCGGTCTACTCAAATTTTGATTATCATTTTTTTAATTTTTTTTTGTTAGTAGGGCAATGCCTTAAAGTTTGGGGCATTGCTCTACTAACGAAAAAAACTTTAAAAAAAAAAAAAGAAAAAAAAAGAAAGACATCAAATTTCGGGTTGACCAAAGGGCAATTCTGAAAAAATAAAAATAGTGGGTTGACCAACCTTCTTTGTAATTTTCACATATAAATAGATTTTATATTTTACCTCAACTTTTAATGTCCGTATGTAAATTACTCTTTATTGTACGAAAGCGGCTTATTGGGATTTCATAAAAAGATAAAGTTTAAGGTTGGAGCTTATTCAACTGTAATAGTAATGTGCAGCTCAATAACATGGTAAAAAAGAGGGGAAAGGTTTCTACGCTTCTCCTACAACGTAGAAGTTCTATCCTCCCCTTACCATCCAGCCGTTCAATTTTGATCAAGAGAGCCGCTCACCGTTTGATTTTAGATCTAACGTCTCAAAATATTTTATTTTTAGTTTTTTTATACAAATTATATGAATATGAAATTTGGTACATGCCATCTTTTTATTGGGGTGTACCTATAAAAAATATTAAAACTAATTGTTTGATAAAATATAATGACCAAAGTACCCCTTTAATCTTTCAGCGGTATTTAGGTCATTTTATTTTATTGAAAATATTTTTTTTATTTTTTACTAGTCCGATTTTAATAGAGGAATGGACGTCCAAAATTTGGTGTCAAAATAGTTTATAGAAAAAAAATAAAAATAAAATAATGTAAAGATGTGATATTGTGATTGGGGCAATCTAAGCCCTCCATTCAGAATGAACGGTTGGATAAAAGGGAACATTGAACTTCTATGTTGTAGTGGAAGCATAGAAAGCTCGCCCAAAAAGAATGCTCTAAAGATAAGAATTCTTTTTTTCGACCTCAAGACATACAAATATAAAAAAGAAAAACAAGTCCAAGTCTTAAAAAAAGTGCACCTTTGTAAGAAGTTATCTAGATTGTCCTTTTTTATGATTTTAAGTATTTATACATGTACTCTATCTACACTTATTTTGACAATCTTAACTTTTATAATTAGAGTTTAACATAAATTTTTAAGCCATCAAAAGATTTGTAACACTAGAACTAATACTAGAACTACATCCTCTAGGTAAAACATAGAATTGCTTCTAGAGCATTTGGTGAGTACCTTATACAAATCTCCCCCTTTCCCAAAAGCTTCTTTGTTGCATCACTTGAAATGTATTAGTAGGAGTTTAATTTGAAAGTTTCGAGCCTCATTTTTTTTTCTTTTTTTTTTTTAAATATATTGGATATGTCAGTGGTGGAGGTCAGGACCCTACCTAAAAGTTAGCTTTTTTTTTTTTAAAAGTATCAAGCAGTGTGACCAGTGGAATGAAAACCTCGAAGTATGGCGCCAAGGTGCGGGTCCTTTTTTAAAGTCCCAACGCGCAACCCTTTAAGCGGAATGCTGCCGACCTTTTCCAACATTATTCACAACAAGACGTTGCCAGTCCATCCTAGTCCGGACTCATTATGTAATCTACCAAACACATACGTGGCACTCCTACCACAAAGTGACAAAAAATGAGGGGACCTCCCTCCCTCCCTCCAATACGGTGAACAAAATAACAAGAGGAAACAACAAACCATCCTATCCTTTTCCTCCCAAGTGTAGACATGAGAGTACAACTTTTTGCAGCTTTACATTTATGAAAATATTTTTATATGAAAGAAAGCCCCCACTTATTTTTCATTAATAAATATAAAAAGTGGGATCGTAAATAATGAGATGAGAGTTAAAAGTAATTACAACCATCCCATACTAAATTTGATAGCTTTGGCACATAATTTGAAAAAAAATTCTTTTGAAATTTGAGCTTGATCAATAAAATAAATAAAAATTACAAAAACTTCTAAAAAATATACTATTCACTCAATTTACCCCTTCTGAATTTTCTCTCTCATCTTTTTCCGTCGACAACTTATCTTCGCAAAACCCCCCCAACCCAAAAAAAAGTAAAAAATGGTCCAAAATACTCTTTTGTCTTCATACCCCTTCTCTCTGCACCCAAAGCTTTTCCCAAGCGCTTCGGCACTATAGAAATATGCTCGGGCAGACAAGCTTTTGGAGCCAGAGCGCTCCGGCAGTAAGCCACTTCGATCCGGCGGTTTAGTACGTCGCTCCGGTGATACATTCTGTGCCTCCAGCGATATCTACCATGCGCTCCGGCAATACTCTGTTGGAGCACATCGCTCCGGCGGTGTGGTAGTGTGCTCTAGCATTGTTTGATCTCGCTCCAACAGTGGATATTGCGATCCGACAGTCATTTCAAAGCGGTTCGACATTGTTGTTCTTCGCTCTAGCAATAGGCAACTTAGGACCGCCAATTGAATTTTTATTGTACGATAAGGGCATTTTATTCCAAAAAATTACAACTTTTTATTTTGGGGGGTTTTTGCTAGGAAAGCTTGTTGAGGGGAAAAAAGTGTGAGAAAAAATTTGGGTGGGGATGAGTCAAGTGAATAGCGTATTATGGGGGTTTTGTAATTCTCCCTAAAATAAATACACCCATCTAATTTTACATCCAATAGTTAAGATCAATTTTCATACCAAAAGTGAAATGGTTATACTTTTCCAAAAAGAAAAAATTACATGGTACTATTTCACAACCCTACCTAAGGATAATAACTCTAGTCTCATCCTCATAGCTACAAAACTAATCAATAAAAAGTGGAAAACATATGACATAGGAAATTGATAATAAAGTAAAAAGTTGGAACATATGACATAGGAAATTGATAATAATGAGGCATTCATTCAATCGTCAGGTGATTGGTCCTTGGGCAAGAGAAGCCGGATCGCCTCCTCCTCAGAAGCCAAGGATATGAGGTCCTCCACAAAGACCCTCAGGTTCTTATCAGAGGAGCCCCCCTCCTCTAACGCCTCTCTTGCGGCCTCTTTCAATTTCATGGCATTCTCTCTAATCTTCGCCGCCCTCGATCCCTCCCTTATCTCCTCTATGCATCTACAAACCTCCTCTCTTCGGACCACTCCCTCTGCGTCGCGCTCGAGCCGGACCCCAACGCTGTAGACATCGACCAAGAACTTTGCATTAGTGACTTGGTCGCCCCAGTGAGCAAATGCTAGGACGGGGGTGCCGGCTGCGATGGTCTCGAGAGTCGAGTTCCATCCGCAGTGTGTCACGAAGCAGGAAACCGAGGGGTGGGTCAGCACCTCCACCTGCGGGCACCATTTGACTATTTTGCCTCGTCCGGCTGTTGCATCCAAGAATCCAGTGGGAAGCAGGAACTCGGAGGTGCTGTCAACCGGCTTCGCCACCCAGAGGAAGGGCCGTCCGCTGCTCGCGAGCCCCCACGCTAACTCCTCAATTTGCGTTGGCGATAGGCTAACAATGCTCCCAAAGGAAACATAGATTACTGATTCTTTGGGCTGAGTGTTTAGCCAATCGAGGCAGTCATCCTCGGACTTCCACAGATCCCCCCGCATCTCGGAGGCTGTGGATCTTCGGAGCAGCCCCAAGGGCACGAGCGGGCCTATAGTCATGATCGGTGTGAGCTCCGACACTGACTGTATGGCTTCAGTCTCGAGTGCATGGAACGAGTTCGCTAGCACCCACTTCACCTTCTTGATTTTCTTGATGTGGCCCAATATCGCATCTGCCAAGCACTGGTAGGGCGCAAAGGGCACGAGGAAGCTCGGGAGCTCGTTCGTTTTGAGCACAGGAAGCCCCCGAAGGCTGACGTCTATGTTCAGTCTCTCCGGCGTCGGGAACTCGTCAAGCCTGCAGAGGCTTTGGTAATAGACGGCATAGACAGCACAAGACTGGACCCAGAGCATCGCGCATGGGATGCCAAAGCCCTCAGCCACATCCACGACCCACGGTACAAATGGGTTGCTCACAATACAGTGCACCGGCCGGCCCCGGACCTGGAGGTCATTGATCAGGGTTGCCAGCCCTTCTGGACCGGCACGGTTGAGCTGGGCCATGAACTTGTCAATGTCGTGCTGATTGCTGTCGACACTGAGGCCATCGGAGAAGGTCTCGAAGCTGATGTGCTCGTCGGAGCCAGCGGCACCTGAATCGCGCATCTGCTGGCCGATGGCCTCGTTGGTGGCTAAGCTCACGAGAAGGCTGGCGTTGGAGGCGGTGAGGCGGCGAGCAAATCGGATTGCTGGCTTAACATGGCCTTGTGCTGGGAAGGTGACGAGTAGGATATGGATATTCACCTCTATGGCACTCATCTTGGCTCGCCTGATGCTACTGAGCTTGGTTAGTGGATGCTATGGGTTTTTACTCCTAGTCAGAGATAAGAGGGGGCTCGCTCCCTTCCTGCAAGGTTTCTAGTGCGCAGGGATGGGTTAAAATGGTGTTGTAGCATGGAGGATGTGAGGCCGTATGTACTGGATACGGTGGCCTTTTTTTTTAGAAAAATATGTGCGTATAATGTTTCCATTTGATTATTATAACAAGCAACCATAGTTTTTTTTTATAAGTGTCGTGGGCAATTACAACAAATACATATGTTTCTCAATGTTTTTTATAACTATTTACTCATGTTGGAGTATATTATCTATTAACTCCTTCAACCAAAATTATGCTAGGGGTACCTGTTACATCACAAATTTTAGAGACATAAACTCTACAACTTAAAGAATATTCTCAAGAAAAAAAATTAAATAAAATATCTATATACTAGAAAAAAATAACGCTTTCGAGATTAAATAGGGACCCTCCAATATTTTTAATGGCTAGATCTAACGCGGTCCTTGAAAAGTAGTCTTAATCATATAATTATTAAGGATAAACTCAACAAAGTACCTTTAACTATTTTGGCATTCCAAAGAAGATTTGGAAGCACATGCCCCATAGTGTAATTTATATTATTTCCACCCCTCTTGCATATCCTAATAAGGTTTTGACCCCTATTTTGATATTTTCGGGAAAAAAAAAGAAAGAAGGAAATTACGTACGTACACCGTTTCCACACATATACTACCACATGGGTACAATTTTTTGTGTAAATTACCAGGAACACCCCTCTTCGACCACCCTTTTCATTTTCTCTCTATAACGTTTCTCCTGTTACAACCAGACAGGAGGGAAATACCATTGTTCCCAAATGTTCTTTGTAAAGTGCATGCAATGTGTTCCTGCGGAGCTTACTGTCCATCTACTTCCTCAGTCAAAACACCCAGCTATATTGATTTTTTTAGTCTAAAATTTTATCAACCATGTAGTAATTACTAGTTGATTATTTTTAAACATAAAATTGAATTTTGCATTTCGTGGCAATTAGAAATAGCCATTAAAAAATTGGATGTTCCCTATTCAATCTTGAGGCATTATTTTTTTTTAGAGATTTTATTTATGCTTTTTTTATCCTAAGATTATTTTATAGGTTGTAGAGTTTATATCTCTAAATTTTGAGATGTAAAAGGTATCCCTATCGTTATTTTGGTTGGAGGAATAAATAGATAGAGGTGTAAAATTATTAAAGCACCTTATTGATATAGAATATATAAAAATATATTTACAAATACAATTTCTAATCTTTTGACCCAATCTTTCAAAATTTGCACTTTTTTATTCTTATCCAAATTATTTATCATTTTATATACGGGTTATGTTAGGGTATTCACACTAGGACCCGGTTTCTATGCGGCCAAGGCCGCATATGTAGAAATGTAAGCCTATTAATATATCTAATTTTCAGATGGATTTTCTTATTTAATATTTAAGGACTTGTAATCTCTAACATGGAGATGATGGATATGAAAAAATAAGTACATTTTTAAAAACTAGAAATAATAATTCTAGTAAGAAAAAATTTAGACCGTTAGTTTCTATTGTTTTTAAATGGAACACCTACTTGCATCCATCTTTAAGGTTGATGCTTTACACTTTTTGGACCGTCTATATAGTCGTGCAGTCCAACCTGCATGAAACAATTTTCCCTCACGCTATCAAGTAATTTGACATTGAACTCAATAAATTTTGGAAACTTATATACTTTTGTTTTGTACCTAGAGTTTTTTTAGTAAGGGCATTTTTGGTCATTGGGAGGGGTGTGACATCATCTACATGAGGGTGATATCATCCATATATAGCATTAAATGCCACTAGTGTACTCCGTGTGAGTGATGTTATATCTCATGTGGATGATGTTGTACTCTTCTGACAAAAAATACTCTTATTAAAAAAATACTTCTTGTACATTACATTAAATATGTAATGTATATATTTGTATTGAAATTGCATATAAAAAATAGTCAAGTTGAAAAATAATATTATACTGGTAAAACAGAAAACTAATAAAAAATAATTGCGGTTAAAACTAAGGATTAAAAAATCGCCAAGTCGAGCCGGACTCGCCCGGTTCGACTCGGGAATCGCCAGAGAACGAGCCGGTTCCACGAATAAACCGGGAATCACCCGTGTCCAAAGAGAACCGGGCGATTCCCAACAGTGACTTGCGAGTCAGATCAAGTCAAACCGAGTCACCAGGAAGAACACAAGCTGCACAGTGTTCTTTACGGGATTTCATTTTTTTTTGTCTTTTTGTTATAGATTTTCAACTTTTTCAGCCCTATGAACGAATCTTACAGGCTTTAATTCAAATTTCGCATCAATTTCAGTCAATAAAACGAATTAAAAAGCACCGTTTTTTATCAACAAATTTAGATCGAAGAGGGAGTTTTAAGGTTTCTACCATTTCACTGATTTCAAGCGAAAGAACGCATCATTTTTTGCAAAATTTCAGGGTGAATGATCGTAAGAGTGTTGGTCAGAATTTTGTGTTCATAATTTGTGATTATCTTGAAGGAATACATATCAATTTTGAGTTTGAAGGCACGCGTGCATGAAGAACAGGTAAGAACTATCTTTTTTTTTTTTTTTTCGGCCATGCGATCAAATTCAGTTAATATTTTACAAATCATGTATTAAATTTATAGGATTTTGATTCGTTGTAGTGTTGTCTATCATCACATGTATTCAATTTGATTACATTTATTCAATTTGAGTTGGATTTTATAGAAAAAAAGAGTGATGTCTGTTAAAAAAAGCATATTGATGTCAGGTGCTATTCTATTCATGAGATAATAACTGATGATGATATCTTGTCACTTAATATTGACATTAAGAAAAATGTTACAGATGTGCTGATAAAGTCGGTTCTATTACAAAAGTTCAAGCTATGTTTGGACTTGATTAATGTATTGCTAAGGTGAGTGCCTGTGGGGGAACATATGGAGAAGAAGATCAATAGAAATTTCTTTTGGTAGAGATTATTATCTCCTTTTTATAAGATCTCCTACTTTTGGGTATTCCTATTATTCTAGGATTCCAATTTAGTTACTATTATTAGGAGCTTATCTTGGTGTCTTATTTAGAATAGGATGGGGCTTGAGTCCACATGGATAAGGGATAAAGATGTATTTTCATAAAGTTTTTAAAAAAAAGTAAGGAATCTCACTTAGCACCACTTTTGGGTTGTTTTCTCTTTATATTATTGTTATTTTTTAAAGAAAAAAATACCAAAAAAAAAAAAGAAATGAAACTTTTGGGTTTTAGAGAGAGAAAATTTGAAAGAGAGAGAGAGAGGTTATACGAGATTGGGTTTCTCCTTTGGTTCTCTTAGCTATGAACCTCTATTAATTTTTTTCTCATTGATTGATGGAAAAATATCGATCATCTTTACCCATGGACACAATCACATATGTGATGCAACATGTGATATGATGTTTTTTTTGTTTCCATTATTTTTTTTCTGCTTTGTTTTTTTTTATTTTTGTTGTTGGTTCTATTTTTTTCCAATTGTATTTGTCAAAATCAACCTGTTGGATTTAGAGCTTCCACGCACAACACTAACTTCAATAAGAAGGCTCAATCGGAGGACAAAGGCACCGGAGTAGGAAAATTGAGTGCTGCAAGGCAAGGAGTTGCTTGAAAAAGGAAGAACATATGAGTATCACATGGATGGCTGATCGCCGGAGTTGGCGGAGGTGGTTGCTCATTGGAAATCATAGATTACCGGAAGTCGCTAAAAGGCACATGGATTGCTGGATCTCACTATAAGTCACTGGATCTAGCTGGAGGTCGTCAGTTCTCTCTCTTTAGCTGGAGGTCGCCAGACCTGTGTGTGAGCGCGCCCGTGTAGCGTTTTCTAAGAACTCATCCTCTCATTTTCATGGTCACTATGCTCATTTGAGCACTAGGGCCATACTTTAGTTTACTGAACATATCTTACCCAATGTAATCAGGTTCGTTTCGAAAGCTTTTTTTTTTTGGTTTGGCTAGAAAATAGAAGCGGTTTGGTGCTTTGGCCGATTCGAGCTAAACTTAAATTTTTTTCTAAAATAAATTTGAAATGTATAAAAGGTACAAACAACAAAAAATTTTAAAAAATAGTGAATGAGCCTCAACTACATTTAGAAATTTTGATATATTATCAAAAAAATAATCTTAAAAAATTATTTTTTTGGAAGGTTATTATTAAAGAACTCTATTTCTTGTTAATATTAAAGGGAGATTTCATTTATTTTTTAATTTTGACTAAACATGGGATTTAGATATAATAATGAAAGAGAGTATAAGGTCATTTCTCCCTCGGAAAAACTCCATTCTGGGGGTAGCTTTAGGATCTCAAACTTTAGGGATGTAACCTCTTCCAACCTCAATGAAAGAAATTTTTAAATTACTCTTTTTATGGATTTGAAAAAAATAATGTCTCAAGATCGACATAAGCCGTCCAATTTTTTAAGGGAGATTTAGGTGTGACAAAACTCAAAGTGTAAATTTCCATTTTTTTTTGAAAATATCTAGTGATTATTAGGTGGTTCTCAAAATTTCAGAATAAAAAAATTCACCTCGGTAGGTCATCTGATCGATGAAGTACAGGTACAATTTAATCCCTCGGAGCATAGTATACATCATCATAACGAAATGGGAATAAAAATCTAGGGCTTTTATAGATGCCAAGCTTTAATTAAATTCCGAAGGCGTTCACAAGTGGCACAAAGTGTGCTCTAGATAAAATATTTATTTAGAAGTAATTTTTAGATATAAAATTTTGAAATCCACTCTAGAATGAGTATTTCAGAATATAAAAAAAAAACAAAAGATTTTGAGTTTTCGAAAATTTAGATTTCACCATCAAAAATTTTGAACATCTCTATTTAATCTCAAGAAAATGTCTATTTGAGGTTGATACCTTACGTCATAGAATTAATGTGGACATCATAAATCCATCCCAAAAAAGCTCTTTTGATGTTGGAAAACCATCGAATCGATTATTTTGACATTATATATATATATATATATATATATATATATATATATATATATATATATATATATATATATATATATATATATATATATATATATATATATATATATATATATAAAGTTATTGAAAAACATAAAGAAAATAATTACAAATATTTACATATTGGTTTAATCAAAATAACCGTGAAACCTTTGACCCGTCTAGGGTTGAACACCTCTGTGCTTGTATGCTTAAGAGATACAAGACACAATATCTTCACAGACACACTACTCGGCATGGTTGAATCCAGCCTCTGTAGTGGTCCAATATATTTTAATTGTTTTCCAAACTTTTCTGTTTCTTTGACTGACCCAAACATTTTAGACATATTAACAATTAATTTAAAAACATATGGTTTTAATATGATTCATGGTTCGCAAAATTTAGCAATAGTTTACAGAATATATTATAAGGTCATGAATACCTTATGTCCAAATATTATGAAAATTGATCAAAAGGATCAAATTATATTATTCAAAACAAATATAGATAAATCTAATAAGATTGTTCCTAAAACAATAAAACGGTCAGATATTATAATACCACAGTCATGGGCATTACAACATGCCAATCAACCTCAAGAGGTTCCTCAAAATCATATTCCTAATCAAATAATAGAACATGCTGATGGTAATATTGAAATTAAATTTCAACAATTACAGGTACAAGATGATATTAATATTAATAGGAAAAGAAATATAACAAATAAAATACCAAGTAGAAAATCGTATCCTACTAATCCTAATGTTATAATACTACCTCCGTCTACTCAATCTTCTTCCTCAATACCTAGTTCAGATTTACAATTTCAAGGAACAAGAAGAACAACAGATCATGTTGTTATTCCCACATATACTCCTGAATCTAGTACAACAAATACTACTGAACCTAGTATAGAAGATTTACAAGATTTTCAAATATTAACCTTGCAAATTGAAGACGATATAGAAGAAGATTTCAATCAATATGATCAATATTCTGATGAATATATAGCAGCTTATTTAGCAGCTAAATTAGAAAGAAAAAGGAGAAAATTAAATAAAGAATATATCAGAAAAGATTATTTATCTAAAGAAAATAAACATATAAGAGAATGGTATTTAAAAACATTTCAACCAAGATTAATTGAATTAATGCATAAAAAATATAATAAATTTCTACAAAAAGAAAGGATAAATAAAGGATTTTTTATATGGCTCAAAGAAGTATGTATTGAATATAATATTACTATTCCTTCATTTGATAATATTCAAACAATAGAAGAGAAAACTTATATCAGTACTGATGGTACTACCACTGCTAGTATACATCATCCTGAAAAAAGTATAATACTCAAAGCAGCTATCCCAGTTAAGGATGAGCCTGCACAACCACAATCAATATATGATAATATTGCTACTCCATATAAAGTATTACCAAAGGAACTTGGTAAAAAACAAGAATTAATTCCTCATATTGTGGAACAGAATAATTATACAAATCTGTATATGCAATCTTTAGGTAAACAAGCAGAAAGAATAGAAAGATTGGTTTCAAAAGAACAACCTTCTGCTACACCAATACCTAAGTCAGTTTTGTTCAAACCACCTCCAGAGTTAAACAAAAATAAATTCCATATTGGAGATAATAATAAATCTTTGATGGATCAATTAATATCAAAGTTATTACAATTAGATATTAAAGGAATATCTTCCCCCAAAATAAATATTCCACCTCCAACTATTATCAATTTACCACCTGAGTCTTCGGATAAAGGCAAAGCAAAAATACCTGAGCATGAAACAATGATGCTTCAGGAAGAAGAACCAATCATAGAAGATACTATTCAAAATCAAGAAAAAGCATTTATGGATACTACCCCTATTTTTGAAACCATAAATAGAATAGCCTATGGAAAATATTGGAAACCAATAACAGCTTTACCATATCACAAGAGACCTACACCTGTTGATATACAAATGGAAGAAGATGTCATACAACAGGGAGTATCATATTCAAGAAGATCAATAGTAAATTGGCAAATAGATGGATTATCAGAATTAAAAATATTAGATGTCATGAGGCATATGACAATGTATGCTTCTGCAAATAAAATGGCAGGCAACCCTGATCAAGAAGTTGCAAAAGCAATAGTCAATGGATTTACTGGTTGGTTACGCGGTTGGTGGGATTTCTATGTGGATGATGAAACTAAACATAGAATCCTCAATAATACTAGGCAATGAACCGGTAGAAATGAACAAAACCAAGAAATAATCTATACAGAGAGTGATGCTGTCAACACTCTAATATATACCATTACACTCCACTTTGTAGGAAGTACAACTTTACTAGCAGCAAGATCAGAAGATCTGCTATCTAATCTACGCTGTCCAACCCTATCTCACTATAAATGGTATAAAGATGTATTTTTCTCAAGATTATTAATACGAGAAGATTGTCAGCTAGACCACTGGAAAGAGAAATTTATAGCTGGTCTACCATATTTATTTGCTGAAAAAGTCAAGGAAAGACTAAGGAAAAAACATAATGGAATTATTGTCTATTCATCATATACACTTGGAGAACTCTCTGCAGAAATATGTGCTGAAGGTTTAGCCCTATGCACAGATATGAAATTAAAAAGACAATTAGATAAACAAAAAATCACTAAGCGCAAAGAGCTTGGTGACTTTTGTGAACAATTTGGTTATTACCTTGATAAGAAAAATATGCCTGACAATTTATACAAGAAAAAGGAAAAATACAAAAAGGAAAAATATAAATCCAAAAATAAAGAGAAAGATAGGAAATATTATAAAAAGACTAAAAGAAAATTAATCAATAAATTTTCTCCTAATACAAAGAAAAAGAGAAAATTACCAGTATGTTATAAGTGTGGTAAAGTAGGACATTATAAACACCAATGTAAATTAAAAAAGAAAATAGAATCATTAAATTTAGATGATACAATAAAATCCAAATTATATAATATATTTTCTTATGATTCCTCATCTTCTACTTCTACTGATTCTCATATAGATCACATCCAAGATGATGATCTCATGTGGACAGACTCTTCTGATTCCACCAATTCTTCTGATACAGAATCTTAAATCAATAGAAGATAATAATTGTAGTTGTCCCATACCTCAACATAATTTACAGACACTCACTTAAGAAGATAATTTCATCTTAGATATTATTGACAAAATTGTTGATCCAGAAGAAAAAAGAGCTGTCATTACCCAATTCATTTCTATCACAAAAAATAAAGCAAAATCACTTCCTATCAATAAAACTCCAGATGAATATAATTTTTCCTCCATAATGAAAAGAGTAAGTGATCAACACACTTCTCAACAAAAAGAACCTACCATTTCAGATCTTAAAAAAGAAATCAAAGAAATCAAGATTGAAATAGTCCAATTAAAAAATAGAATTAAAACATTGGAATTACAACAAATGTCTCAACAAGATTCAGAAACAGATGAAATAGAATTTGATGAATTAATGAAATATGATTTACAATCATCATCAGATATCCCTGAATCTTCAGAAGCCAAAATAGTACCTATTCCTTCTATTAATTTAATAGACAAAATAGTAATACAAAAATGGTTTGTCCAAGTCAAAATTATTGTTGCTAAAGATTATAGTTTTGAAACATCAGCTCTTATAGATTCTGGTGCTGATTTGAATTGTATCAATGAAGGACTTGTACCTTCAAAATATTTTGATAAGACTACTCAAATACTAAATACAACAGATGGAAGTAGATTATTTATCAAATATAAATTATCCAATGCTTCTGTTTGTAACAATAACCAATGTATTGATACATCATTCATAACGGTAAAATGACTAAGTCAATCAGTAATACTTGGAGTTCCATTTCTTACTTTGCTATATCCTTTAACCATAGATGAAACAGGAATATCTTCAACTATTCAAAATATTCCAATACATTTTAATTTTATCCATAAACCAAAAGTAAAAGAATTAAACAATGTGAAGAGTCAATTAAGGGACAAAAAAAGATTTCTTTGTACTCTTAAACAAGAAATTAAATATAAGGTAATTGAAGAACAATTACAAATTCCTTCAATACAACAAAAGATTCAAACGATACAACAACAGATAGAAACTACAATATGCAGTGAGCATCCCAATGCTTTCTGGGAAAGAAAAAAGCATAGTATCAGTTTACGATATGAACAAGGATTTGATGAAAATCAAATACCTATAAAAGCTAGACCAATACAAATGAACACTATCTTACTAGATATGTGTCGAAAAGAAATTGATGATCTCAAAAATAAAAAGCTTATAAGACCAAGCTCCTCACCTTGGAGCTGTGCAGCCTTTTATGTCAATAAGAATGTTGAAAAGGAACGAGGAGTTCCTAGACTTGTTATTAATTATAAACCTTTAAATAAAGTCTTGAAATGGATTAGATATCCTATTCCTAATAAAAAAGACTTATTAGATAGAGTTGCTCAAGCATGTATCTTTTCCAAATTTGATATGAAATCAGGATACTGGCAAATACAAATTCAAGAACAAGATAAATACAAAACTGCATTTAATGTTCCATTTGGTCAATATGAATGGAATGTTATACCCTTTGGTCTAAAAAATGCTCCATCAGAATTCCAGAAAATAATGAATGATGTTTTTAATGCTTATCATCATTTTATGATTGTTTATATTGATGATGTGTTAATATTCTCTGAATCAATCGATCAACATATTAAACACATTAATACTTTTATACATGCAGTCCAGAATGCTGGATTAGTTGTTTCAGCTAAAAAGATAACCTTATTTAAAACTAATATTCGCTTTCTTGGTCATATGATCCATCATGGAACCATTATTCCTATAGATAGATCAATACAGTTTGCAGATAAGTTTCCTGATCAAATAAAACTGACTTAGGTATTGGTGTAGCAGAAGGTTGTTCTTTTGAAACCAATCTTTCTATTCTTTCTGCTTGTTTACCTAAAGACTGCATATACAGATTTGTATAATTATTCTGTTCCACAATATGAGGAATTAATTCTTGTTTTTTACCAAGTTCCTTTGCTAATACTTTATATGGAGTAGCAATAATATCATATATTGATTGTGGTTGTGCAGGCTCATCCTTAACTGGGATAGCTGCTTTGAGTATTATACTTTTTTCAGGAGGATGTATGCTAGCAGTGGTAGTACCATCAGTACTGATATAAGTTTTCTCTTCTATTCTTTGAATATTATCAAATGAAGAAATAGTAATATTATATTCAATACATACTTCTTTGAGCCATATAAAAAATCCTTTATTTATCCTTTCTTTTTGCAAAAATTTATTATATTTTTTATGCATTAATTCAATTAATCTTGGTTGAAATGTTTTTAAATACCATTCTCTTATATGTTTATTTTTTTTAGATAAATAATCTTTTCTGATATATTCTTTATTTAATTTTCTCCTTTTTCTTTCTAATTTAGCTGCTAAATAAGCTGCTATATATTCATCAGAATATTGATCATATTGATTGAAATCTTCTTCTATATCGTCTTCAATTTGCAAGGTTAATATTTGAAAATCTTATAAATCTTCTATACTAGGTTCAGTAGTATTTGTTGTACTAGATTTAAGAGTATATGTGGGAATAACAACATGATCTGTTGTTCTTCTTGTTCCTTAAAATTGTAAATCTGAACTAGGTATTGAGGAAGAAGATTGAGTAGAAGGAGGTAGTATTATAACATTAGGATTAGTAGAATACGATTTTCTACTTGGTATTTTATTTTTTATATTCCTTTTCCTATTAATATTAATATCATCTTGTACCTGTAATTGTTGAAATTTAATTTCAATATTACCATCAGCATGTTCTATTATTTGATTAGGAATATGATTTTGAGGAACCTCTTGAGGTTGATTGGCATGTTGTAATGCCCATGACTGTGGTAATATAATATCTGACCATTTTATTGTTTTAGGAACAATCATATTAGATTTTTTTATATTTGTTCGGAATAATATAGTTTGATCCTTTTGATCAATTTTCATAATATTTGGACATAAGGTATTCATGACCTTATAATATATTCTGTAAACTATTGCTAAATTTTGTGAACCATGAATCATATTAAAACCATGTGTTTTTAAATTAATTGTTAATATGTCTAAAATGTTTGGGTCAGTCAAAGAAACAGAAAAGTTTGGAAAACAATTAAAATATATTGGACTACTACAGAGGCTGGATTCAACCATGCCGAGTAGTGAGTCTGTGAAGATATTGTGTCTTGTATCTCTTAGGCATACAAGCACAGAGGTGTTCAACCCTAGACGGGTCAAAGGTTTCACGCCTATTTGGATTAAACCAATATGTAAATATTTGTAATTATTTTCTTTATGTTTTTCAATAACTTTTTATATATATATATATATATATATATATATATATATATATATATATATATATATATATATATATATATATATAGAATGTCAAAATGATCGATTCGATGGTTTTCCAACATCAAAAGAGCTTTTTTGGGATGGATTTATGATGTCCACATTAATTCTATGACGTAAGGTATCAACCTCAAATAGACATTTTCTTGAGATTAAATAGAGATGTTCAAAATTTTTGATGGTGAAATCTAAATTTTCGAAAACTTAAAATCTTTTTTTTTTTTTTTATATTCTGAAATACTCATTCTAGAGTGGATTTCAAAATTTTATATCTAAAAATTACTTCTAAATAAATATTTTATCTAGAGCACACTTTGTGCCACTTGTGAACGCCTTCGGAATTTAATTAAAGCTTGGCATCTATAAAAGCCCTAGATTTTTATTCCCATTTCGTTATGATGATGTATACTATGCTCCGAGGGATTAAATTGTACCTGTACTTCATCGATTAGATGACCTACCGGGGTGAATTTTTTTATTCTGAAATTTTGAGAACCACCTAATAATCACTAGATATTTTCAAAAAAAAATGGAAATTTACACTTTGAGTTTTGCACACCTAAATCTCCCTTAAAAAATTGGACGGCTTATGTCAATCTCGAGACATTATTTTTTTCAAATCCATAAAAAGAGTAATTTAAAAATTTCTTTCATTGAGGTTGGAAGAGGTTACATCCCTAAAGTTTGAGATCCTAAAGCTACCCCTAGAATGGATTTTTCCCGAGGGAGAAATGACCTTATACTCTCTTTCATTATTATATCTAAATCCCATGTTTAGTCAAAATTAAAAAATAAATGAAATCTCCCTTTAATATTAACAAGAAATAGAGTTCTTTAATAATAACCTTCCAAAAAAATTATTTTTTAAGATTGTTTTTTGGATAATATATCAAAATTTCTAAATGTAGTTGAGGCTCATTCACTATTTTTTAAAAATTTTTGTTGTTTGTGCCTTTTATACATTTCAAATTTATTTTAGAAAAAAATTTAAGTTTAGCTCGAATCGGCCAAAGCACCAAACCGCTTCTATTTTCTAGCCAAACCAAAAAAAAAAAGCTTTCGAAACGAACCTGATTACATTGGGTAAGATATGTTCAGTAAACTAAAATATGGCACTATTGCTCAAATGAGCATAGTGACCATGAAAATGAGAGGATGAGTTCTAGAAAACGCTACACGGGCGCACTCACACACAGGTCTGGCGACCTCCAGCTAAAGAGAGAGAACTGACGACCTCCAGCTAGATCCAGTGACTTATAGTGAGATCCAGTAATCTATGATTTCCAATGAGCAACCACCTCCGCCAACTCCGGCGATCAGCCATCCATGTGATACTCATATGTTCTTCCTTTTTCAAGCAACTCCTTGCCTTGCAGCTACTCCGGTGCCTTTGTCCTCCGCTTGAGCCTTCTTATTGAAGTTAGTGTTGTGCGTGGAAGCTCTAAATCCAACAGGTTGATTTTGACAAATAAAATTGGAAAAAAATAGAACCAACAACAAAAAAAAAAAAACAAAGCAGAAAAAAAATAATGGAAACAAAAAGAACATCATATCACATGTTGCATTACATATGTGATTGTCTCCATGGGTAAAGATGATCGATATTTTTCCATCAATCAATGAGAAAAAAATTAATAGAGGTTCATAGCTAAGAGAACCAAAGGAGAAACCCAATCTCGTATAACCTCTCTCTCTCTCTCTTTCAAATTTTCTCTCTCTAAAACCCAAAAGTTTCATTTCTCTTTTTTTTTTGGTATTTTTTTCTTTACAAAATAACAATAATATAAAGAGAAAACAACCCAAAAGTGGTGCTAAGTGAGATTCCTTACTTTTTTTTTTTAACTTTATGGAAATGCATCTTTATCCCTTATCCATGTGGACTCAAGCCCCATCCTATTCTAAATAAGACACCAAGATAAGCTCCTAATAATAGTAACTAAATTGGAATCCTAGAATAATAGGAATACCCAAAAGTAGAAGATCTTATAAAAAGGAGATAATAATCTCTACCGAAAGAAATTTCTATTGATCTTCTTCTCCATATGTGCCCCCACAGGCACTCACCTTAGCAATACATTAATCAAGTCCAAACATAGCTTGAACTTTTGTAATAGAACCGACTTTATCAGCACATCTGTAACATTTTTCTTAATGTCAATATTAAGTGACAAGATATCATCATCAGTTATTATCTCATGAATAGAATAGCACCTGACATCAATATGCTTTTTTTAACAGACATCAATCTTTTTTTCTGTAAAATCCAACTCAAATTGAATAAATGTAATCAAATTGAATACATGTGATGATAGACAACACTACAACGAATCAAAATCCTATAAATTGAATACATGATTTGTAAAATATTGACTGAATTTGATCGCATGGACGAAAAAAAAAAAAAAACATAGTTCTTACCTGTTCTTCATGCACGCGTGCCTTCAAACTCAAAATTGATATGTATTCCTTCAAGATAATCACAAATTATGAACACAAAATTCTGACCAACACTCTTATGATCATTCACCCTGAAATTTTGCAAAAAATGATGCGTTCTTTCACTTGAAATCAGTGAAATGGTAGAAACCTTAAAACTCCCTCTTCGATATAAATTTGTTGATAAAAAACGGTGCTTTTTAATTTGTTTTATTGACTGAAATTGATGCGAAATTTGAATTAAAGCCTGTAAGATTCGTTCATAGGGCTGAAAAAGTTGAAAATCTATAACAAAGAGACAAAAAAAATTGAAATCCCATAAAGAACACTGTGCAGCATGGGTTCTTCCTGGTGACTCGGTTTGACTTGACCTGACTCGCGAGTCACTGTTGGGAATCGCCCGGTTCTCTCTGGACACGGGCGATTCTCGGTTTATTCGTGGAACCGGCTCGTTCTCTGGCGATTCCAGAGTCGAACCGGGCAAGTCCGGCTCGACTTGGCGATTTTTTAATCCTTAGTTTTAACCGAAATTATTTTTTATTAGTTTTCTGTTTTACCAATATAATATTATTTTTCAACTTGACTATTTTTTATACGCAATTTCAATACAAATATATATATTACATATTTAATGTATTGTATAAGGAGTATTTTTTTAATAAGAGTATTTTTTGTCAGAAGAGTACAACATCATCCACATGAGATATAACATCACTCACACGGAGTACACTAGTGGCATTTAATGCTATATATGGATGATATCACCCTCATGTAGATGATGTCACACCCCTCCCAATGACCAAAAATACCCTTACTAAAAAAACTCTAGGTACAAAACAAAAGTATATAAGTTTCCAAAATTTATTGAGTTCAACGTCAAATTACTTGATAGGGTGAGGGAAAATTGTTTCATGCAGGCTGGACTGCACGACTATATAGACGGTCCAAAAAGTGTAAAGCATCAACCTTAAAGATGGATGCAAGTAGGTGTTTCATTTAAAAACAATAGAAACTAACGGTCTAAATTTTTTCTTACTAGAATTATTATTTCTAGTTTTTAAAAATTTATTTATTTTTTCATATTCATCATCTCCATGTTAGAGATTACAAGTCCTTAAATATTAAATAAAAAAATCCATCTGAAAATTAGATTTATTAATAGGCTCACATTTCTACATATGCGGCCTTGGCCGCATAGAAACAGGGTCCTAGTGTGAATACCCTAACATAACCCGTATATAAAATGATAAATAATTTGGATAAGAATAAAAAAGTGCAAATTTTGAAAGATTGGGTCAAAAGATTAGAAATTGTATTTGTAAATATATTTTTATATATTCTATATCAATAAGGTGCTTTAATAATTTTACACCTCTATCTATTTATTCCTCCAACCAAAAAAATGATAGGGATACCTTTTACATCTCAAATTTTAGAGATATAAACTCTACAACCTATAAAATAATCTTAGGATAAAAAAAGCATAAATAAAATCTCTAGAAAAAAATAATGCCTCAAGATTGAATAGGGAACATCCAATTTTTTAATGGCTATTTCGAATTGCCACGAAATGCAAAATTCAATTTTATGTTTAAAAATAATCAACTAGTAATTACTACATGGTCGATAAAATTTTAGACTAAAAAAATCAATATAGCTGGGTGTTTTGACTGAGGAAGTAGATGGACAGTAAGCTCCGCAGGAACACATTGTATGCACTTTACAAAGAACATTTGGGAACAATGGTATTTCCCTCCTGTCTGGTTGTAACAGGAGAAACGTTATAGAGAGAAAATGAAAGGGGTGGTCGAAGATGGGTGTTCCTGGTAATTTACACAAAAAATTGTACCCATGTGGTAGTATATGTGTGGAAACGGTGTACGTACGTAATTTCCTTCTTTCTTTTTTTTGTTCCCGAAAATATCAAAATAGGGGTCAAAAACTTATTAGGATATCGCTAGAGGGGTGGAAATATTATAAACTACACTATAGGGCGTGTGCTTCCAAATCTTCTTTGGAATGCCAAAATACTTAGAGGTACTTTGTTGACTTCATCCTTAATTATTATATGATTAAGAGTACTTTTCAAGGACCGCGTTAGATCTAGCCATTAAAAATATTGGAGGGTCCCTATTTAATCTCGAAAGCGTTATTTTTTTCTAGTATATAAATATTTTATTTAATTTTTTTTCTTGAGAATATTCTTTAAGTCGTAGAGTTTATGTCTCTAAAATTTGTGATGTAACAGGTACCCCTAGCATAATTTTGGTTGAAGGAGTTAATAGATAATATACTCCAACATGAGTAAATAGTTATAAAAAACATTGAGAAACATATGTATTTGTTGTAATTACCCACGACACTTATAAAAAAACTATGGTTGCTTGTTATAATAATCAAATAGAAACATTATCCGCACATATTTTTCTAAAAAAAAAGGCCACCGTATCCAGTACATACGGCCTCACATCCTCCATGCTACAACACCATTTTAACCCATCCCTGCGCACTAGAAACCTTGCAGGAAGGGAGCGAGCCCCCTCTTATCTCTGACTAGGAGTAAAAACCCATAGCATCCACTAACCAAGCCCAGTAGCATCAGGCGAGCCAAGATGAGTGCCATAGAGGTGAATATCCATATCCTACTCGTCACCTTCCCAGCACAAGGCCATGTTAAGCCAGCAATCCGATTTGCTCGCCGCCTTACCGCCTCCAACGCCAGCCTTCTCGTGAGCTTAGCCACCAACGAGGCCATCGGCCAGCAGATGCGCGATTCAGGTGCCGCTGGCTCCGATGAGCACATCAGCTTCGAGACCTTCTCCGATGGCCTCAGTGTCGTCGGCAATCAGCTCGACGCTGACAAGTTCATGGCCCAGCTCAACCGTGCCGGTCCAGAAGGGCTGGCAACCCTAATCAATGACCTCCAGGTCCGGGGCCGGCCGGTGCACTGTATTGTGAGCAACCCATTTGTACCGTGGGTCGTGGATGTGGCTGAGGGCTTTGGCATCCCATGCGCGATGCTCTGGGTCCAGTCTTGTGCTGTCTATGCCGTCTGTTACCAAAGCCTCTACAGGCTTGACGAGTTCCCGACGCCGGAGAGACTGAACATAGACGTTAGCCTTCGGGGGCTTCCTGTGCTCAAAACGAACGAGCTCCCGAGCTTCCTCGTGCCCTTTGGGCCCTACCAGTGCTTGGCAGATGCGATATTGGGCCACATCAAGAAAATCAAGAAGGTGAAGTGGGTGCTAGCGAACTCGTTCCATGCACTCGAGACTGAAGCCATACAGTCAGTGTCGGAGCTCACACCGATCATGACTATAGGCCCGCTCGTGCCCTTGGGGCTGCTCGGAAGATCCACAGCCTCCGAGGTGCGAGGGGATCTGTGGAAGTCCGAGGATGACTGCCTCGATTGGCTAAACACTCAGCCCAAAGAATCAGTAATCTATGTTTCCTTTGGGAGCATTGTTAGCCTATCGCCAAAGCAAATTGAGGAGTTAGCGTGGGGGCTCGCGAGCAGCGGACGACCCTTCCTCTGGGTGGCGAAGCCGGTTGACAGCACCTCCGAGTTCCTGCTTCCCACTGGATTCTTGGATGCAACAGCCGGACGAGGCAAAATCGTTAAATGGTGCCCGCAGGTGGAGGTGCTGACCCACCCCTCGGTTTCCTGCTTCGTGACACACTGCGGATGGAACTCGACTCTCGAGACCATCGCAGCCGGCACCCCCATCCTAGCATTTGCTCACTGGGGCGACCAAGTCACGAATGCAAAGTTCTTGGTCGATGTCTACAGCGTTGGGGTCCGGCTCGAGCGCGACGCAGAGGGAGTGGTCCGAAGAGAGGAGGTTTGTAGATGCATAGAGGAGATAAGGGAGGGACCGAGGGCGGCGAAGATTAGAGAGAATGCCATGAAATTGAAAGAGGCCGCAAGAGAGGCGTTAGAGGAGGGGGGCTCCTCTGATAAGAACCTGATGGTCTTTGTGGAGGACCTCATATCCTTGGCTTCTGAGGAGGAGGCGATCCGGCTTCGCTTGCCCAAGGACCAATCACCTGACGATTGAATGAATGCCTCATTATTATCAATTTCCTATGTCATATGTTCCAACTTTTTACTTTATTATCAATTTCCTATGTCATATGTTTTCCACTTTTTATTGATTAGTTTTGTAGCTATGAGGATGAGACTAGAGTTATTATCCTTAGGTAGGGTTGTGAAATAGTACCATGTAATTTTTTCTTTTTGAAAAAGTATAACCATTTCACTTTTGGTATGAAAATTGATCTTAACTATTGGATGTAAAATTAGATGGGTGTATTTATTTTAGGGAGAATTACAAAACCCCCATAATACGCTATTCACTCAACTTATCCCCACCCAAATTTTTTCTCACACTTTTTTCCCCTCAACAAGCTTTCCTAGCAAAAACCCCCCAAAATAAAAAGTTGTAATTTTTTGGACAAAAATTCCCTTATCGTACAATAAAAATTCAATTGGCGGTCCTAAGTTGCCTATTGCTAGAGCGAAGAACAACAATGTCGGACCGCTTTGAAATGACTGTCGGATCGCAATATCCACTGTTGGAGCGAGATCAAACAATGCTGGAGCACACTACCACACCGCCGGAGCGATGTGCTCCAACAGAGTGTTGCCAGAGCGCATGGTAGATATCGCTGGAGGCACAGAATGTATCACCGGATCGACGTACTAAACCGTCTGATCGAAGTGGCTTACTGCCGGAGCGCTCTGGCTCCAAAAGCTTATCTGCCGGAGCATATTTCTATAGTGCCGAAGCGCTTGGGAAAAGCTTTGGGTGCGGAGAGAAGGGGTATGAAGATAAAAGAGTATTTTGGACCATTTTTTATTTTTTTTTGGGTTGGGGGGGTTTTGCGAAGATAAGTTGTCGACGAAAAAAGATGAAAGAGAAAATTCAGAAGGGGTAAATTGAGTGAATAGTATATTTTTGAGAAGCTTTTGTAATTTTTATTTTATTTTATTGATCAAGCTCAAATTTCAAAAGAATTTTTTTCAAATTATGTGCCAAAGCTATCAAATTTAGTATGGGATGGTTGTAATTAATTTTAACTCTCATCTCATTATTTACGATCCCATTTTTTATATTTATTAATGAAAAATAAGTGGGGGCCTTCTTCCATATAAAAATATTTCCATAAATGTAAAGCTGCAAAAAGTTGTACTCTCATGTCTACACTTGGGAGGAAAAGGATAGGATGGTTTGTTGTTTCCTCTTGTTATTTTGTTCACCGTATTGGAGGGAGGGAGGTCCCCTCATTTTTTGTCACTTTGTGGTAGGAGTGCCACGTAGTTGTTTGGTAGATTACATAATGAGTCCCGACTAGGATGGACTGGCAACGTCTTGTTGTGAATAATGTTGGAAAAGGTCGGCAGCATTCCGCTTAAAGGGTTGGGAGTTGGGACTTTAAAAAAGGACCCGCACCTTGGCGCCCCACTTCGAGGTTTTCATTCCACTGGTCACACTGCATTGATACTTTTAAAAAAAAAAAGCTAACTTTTAGGTAGGGTCCTGACCTCCACCACTGACATATCCAATATATTTTTAAAAAAAAAGAAAAAAAAATCGAGGCTCGAAACTTTCAAATTAAACTCCTACTAATACATTTCAAGTGATGCAACAAAGAAGCTTTTGGGAAAGGGGGAGATTTGTATAAGGTACTCACCAAATGCTCTAGAAGCAATTCTATGTTTTACCTAGAGGATGTAGTTCTAGTATTAGTTCTAGTGTTACAAATCTTATGATGGCTTAAAAATTTATGTTAAACTCTAATTATAAAAGTTAAGATTGTCAAAATAAGTGTAGATAGAGTACATGTATAAATACTTAAAATCATAAAAAAGGACAATCTAGATAACTTCTTACAAAGGTGCACTTTTTTTAAGACTTGGACTTGTTTTTTTTTTTTATATTTGTATGTCTTGAGGTCGAAAAAAGGAATTCTTATCTTTAGAGCATTCTTTTTGGATGAGCTTTCTATGCTTCCACTACAACATAGAAGTTCAATGTTCCCTTTTATCTAACCGTTCATTCTGAATGGAGGGCTTAGATTGCCCCAATCACAATATCACATCTTTACACTATTTTATTTTTATTTTTTTTCTATAAACTATTTTGACACCAAATTTTGGACGTCCATTCGTCTATTAAAATCGGACTAGTAAAAAATAAAAAAAATATTTTCAATAAAATAAAACGACCTAAATACCGCTGAAAGATTAAAAGGGTATTTTGGTCATTATATTTTATCAAACAATTATTTTTAATATTTTTTATAGGTACACCCCAATGAAAAGATGGCATGTACCAAATTTCATATTCATATAATTTGTATAAAAAAACTAAAAATAAAATATTTTGAGACGTTAGATCTAAGATCAAACGGTGAACGGCTCTCTTGATCAAAATTGAACGGCTGGATGGTAAAGGGAGGATAGAACTTCTATGTTGTATGAGAAGCCTAGAAACCTTTCCCCTCTTTTTTACCATGTTATTGAGCTGCACATTACTATTACAGTTGAATAAGCTCCAACCTTAAACTTTATCTTTTTATGAAATCCCAATAAGCCGCTTTCGTACAATAAAGAGTAATTTACATACGGACATTAAAAGTTGAGGTAAAATATAAAATGCTCTATTTATATGTGAAAATTACAAAGAAGGTTGGTCAATCCACTATTTTTATTTTTTCAGAATTGCCTTTTGGTCAACCCGAAATTTGATCTCTTTCTTTTTTTTTCTTTTTTTCTTTTTAAAGTTTTTTTCGTTAGTAGAGCAATGCCCCAAACTTTAAGGCATTGCCCTACTAACAAAAAAAATTAAAAAAATGATAATCAAAATTTGAGTAGACCGAAAGATAATTTAAAAAAAAAAAAATTGAATGATTTTTTTATAATTTTCGCATATAACTTAAGCATATCGTAGATTACTTAAAAATTTAAAGACCACACATAAATCACTTGCAATAAACAACCGGCCTCAACAAGTTCATCATTGACACGTTTGTTACTATCACGCCATTTTTGTAGACATTCTAATACACTATTCATGACAATGAGTAGGAGACGAATTTACGTGAATGGAGACAAATCATGCCGATCCAAACCCAAATATTTAAGAAAAAGTGTGAAAGTAGGTGCTCAAATCGCACGTGAAGTCTTCCAACATGACGCCCTCAGTGATGACACCTGATTGAAACTCTGTCCACTGTTGAATACAGCTTCGTAACTTTTCATCAATAAAAAAAAAAGCAAAAATTGAAACTCTGTCCACTTGATGTAGTTTTTTGTTTTTATCTTTTTATTTTCAAGCCTGAAGTAATTGATGATGATGATCTTTTATTTTAATGTTAACCTGCTTTTCATTTGTATTTATCTATTTTCTTTTTTTTTTTGAGATTTCGAAATGGGTGGTAGCAATGGTTTAAAAAACGGATCGGTGACCCGGATCGAGCTCTCAAAAAACCTATCCGGATCGGCGAATCGGCGATCCGGATCGAGAATCAGGTGAATCGGTCAGAATAAAGCTTAAAAAAAATCCGAAAAAATTATTAAAATTCATTATAAATATTGTTTTTTAGGAATTCAATAAGAAATGAGGGTACTCCATTAAGAATTTTCATGTTTTTTAATGAATATACGAATATTGATATGTTCTTTCCCTGCATGAACCGCCATTCAGCATTTAATTTACATCACACAAAAGGATAAACATAGAATTATCATAGAATAAGTATATCAATATACATGGACTACAATAAAGCATAAAATTAGTAACATATGATCTAAAAATAAAATGATAGACGACGTTATTGTTCTTCTTGGTCACGCTGGTGCCATTGATTGAATTCGTTTAACAATTCATTGATTTGATCTAAAAACGAATCATCGATATTAGCAGGCGTCTAACTATTCCCAAATCCCTGAGTGTTAGTGTTTTGTTGTGTTCCCAATCTAAAATCCCCGAAGATTGTCCATCCTTCATGCTCACCTGCACTGTCGTGCTCATCCCTACACTGTTGCTGTTAGGACTCGATATGTGAATAATATGCCTGGGATAGCGTGGCCTCAGAATCATCATCTCTCTCATTTTCTCTTTGAATAATATGGATTAAAAAAAAAATTTAATAAATTTTCAAAAAAATCGATCATGGATTAAAAAAAATAAATCACAAATTTTCAAAAAATGCTATCATGGATTACAAAAAAAAATTCGATCATGGATTAAAAAAAAAAAATCACAAATTTTCAAAACATTCTATCATGGATTACAAAAAAAAAATCGATCATGGATTAAAAAAAAAAAATCACAAATTTTCAAAAAATTCAATCATGGATTACAAAAAATTCGATCATGGATTACAAAAAATTGAACAAAACTGACCTAGGTATTGGTGTAGCAGAAGGTTGTTCTTTTGAAACCAGTCTTTCTATTCTTTTTGCTTGTTTACCTAAAGACTGCATATACAGATTTGTATAATTATTCTGTTCCACAATATGAGGAATTAATTCTTGTTTTTTACCAAGTTCCTTTGGTAATACTTTATATGGAGTAGCAATAATATCATATATTGATTGTGGTTGTGCAGGTTCATCCTTGACTGGGATAGCTGCTTTGAGTATTATACTTTTTTCAGGAGGATGTATACTAGCAGTGGTAGTACCATCAGTACTGATATAAGTTTTCTCTTCTATTGTTTGAATATTATCAAATGAAGGAATAGTAATATTATATTCAATACATACTTCTTTGAGCCATATAAATAATCCTTTATTTATTCTTTCTTTTTGCAGAAATTTATTATATTTTTTATGCATTAATTCAATTAATCTTGGTTGAAATGTTTTTAAATACCATTCTCTTATATGTTTATTTTCTTTGGATAAATAATCTTTTCTGATATATTCTTTATTTAATTTTCTCCTTTTTCTTTCGAATTTAGCTGCTAAATAAGCTGCTATATATTCATCAGAATATTGATCATATTGATTGAAATCTTCTTCTATATCGTCTTCAATTTGCAAGGTTAATATTTGAAAATCTTGTAAATCTTCTATACTCGGTTCAGTAGTATTTGTTGTACTAGATTCAGGAGTATATGTGGGAATAACAACATGATCTGTTGTTCTTCTTGTTCCTTGAAATTGTAAATCTGAACTAGGTATTGAGGAAGAAGATTGAGTAGAAGAAGGTAGTATTATAACATTAGGATTAGTAGAATACGATTTTCTACTTGGTATTTTATTTTTTATATTCTTTTTCCTATTAATATTAATATCATCTTGTACCTGTAATTGTTGAAATTTAATTTCAATATTACCATCAGCATGTTCTATTATTTGATTAGGAATATGATTTTGAGGAACCTCTTGAGGTTGATTGGCATGTTGTATTGCCCATGACTGTGGTAGTATAATATCTGACCATTTTATTGTTTTAGGAACAATCATATTAGATTTTTCTATATTTGTTTGGAATAATATAGTTTGATCCTTTTGATCAATTTTCATAATATTTGGACATAAGGTATTCATGACCTTATAATATATTCTGTAAACTATTGCTAAATTTTGTGGACCATGAATCATATTAAAACCATGTGTTTTTAAATTAATTGTTAATATGTCTAAAATGTTTGGGTCAGTCAAAGAAACAGAAAAATTTGGAAAACAATTAAAATATATTGGACCACTACAGAGGCTGGATTCAACCATGCCGAGTAGTGAGTCTGTGAAGATATTATGTCTTGTATCTCTTAGGCATACAAGCACAGAGGTATTCAACCCTAGACGGGTCAAAGGTTTCACGGCTATTTGGATTAAACCAATATGTAAATATTTGTAATTATTTTCTTTATGTTTTTCAATAACTTTCTTTGAGAGTAGTTGAAAGTCTTCCTGATTTTGAGTAACCGATAGACTTTCTTCTACTGTCTTGATGGCATAACCCATCTTGAATTTGAATGATCCTTTATTATAAATGTCATGGATTGGTACTTTGGGTATATTCCAATTTTGGATATTTTCCTCAATATCATTGATAATAATTTGTTCTTTATTTTTTACTCTAAGTTTTTGAGATGAAGTAGCATTTTTACTTGTAAGATTCCTTATTAGATTTGCCATCCGTAGGTTGCGGATAATGACAATCTGGACATTCAGTGGCCCAGCATTTTCCCTAAGCGGCTCTTCCTGGCCTTGGCGGTACTTTGCAATAGGCTTTCACTTGTCTCTTGCCTTAACTCTCAGACCAACTTTCTTGGTGGTAAATCTAACTTAGTATCTGTGAGTAAGAATATAACTTTATCTCTTTACAACTTATTGCGTAAAAGAACAGGTTTACTGTTTTGACAGTTTAACTGTTTACACAGTTCCACTGTTGGACAGTTGTACTGTTTTACTTTTGACAGTATTACTGTATGTCTCTGATACCAAACTCGGCCCGGATCTACAGTACTGTCTTTATGATCTTAATTCTTTGAATTTTTGTATATTCTGGACTATTTTTGCATATAATCTGAACTTGTTTCAGTGATATGTGTTTAGAGTAAATAAGTAAATAAGATGCTATTATATCTTATTAACTCTTGCAAGATCCTTTAATAATTTAGTACAAATAATATTAAACAAATAAAAGGAATTATAGAAACATCTATCACTAACTACTGGGCATATGTAAATTCTCGAATTTTTACACTAAACAATATTTTAAATTGCATAATGAAATATTCATAATAAAACTTTATTCAGAATTTATAGCACACTATTACAGTCTTAGCACACTGGCACACTTTTACAGAAATATAAACAACTGAAATATAAATGACTAAAAAAGCAGAAAAAACCGGAATCAGAAAGATTAAAGGGAAAGCAGAAAAGAGTAGCAAATAAAAGAAACAGAAGATGATTATGAAGATGAAGACTCACTGAGTGCATATACAATAGCTGGAAAATAATTTCCAGTTTTCTAGGCAATATGACAGAAGGGAAGGAAAATTGCAGTCACACATATTCAGAAAAGAAGAGTTTAGTGAACCTGGAATATTTTCGGCTACGAGGTCATGGTAGCTGATATTGTTGGATGTATGAAGTGTTCTGGTCTGTCGAGCAGGATGAAGAAGGACTTAAGGAAGGAGCAACCTTGGTGGCTCAGAGAAGAAAGAGAGATCTCAGAAGAAGAGAGGCTCTCAGAGAAGGTTTTAGAGAAGAGAGAAGAGAAGAGAAGAGAAGGAAGAGAGGAGGAAGTGCTCCACCTGAAGAGTGGGAGCGGGAGCGATCTTAAGAGTAGGAGAAGGAGTGACCTGCCTCGTATGAGAAGGGAGAGCCCCCTTTTATAGTGAAGGTAGCTTCGTCAGGAAGCAAGCAGGAGAAGACAAAGGTGATAAGATGCTAAAGGAAAACGACAAAGGAGGATAAGACTTAAAGGTAAGGTAAAAAAGAAAAGCAAAAGTAAAAACAAAAAAGCATGCTTTTATGAGCATCTTGTACAGTACAACTTTTGACTTATATAAACGTGGCTACAGTGAAAGCATCTGACACAGTGCTTCTTTTTGTCTTATGTGTCGGTGCCACAGTTCTTTTCTTGTTTTATTTGTCGGTGCAGAATCTTTGTACAGTGGTTTGTCGGTGATGAGATTGGAAAGGCATCTTTATGTCGGTGATGAGATTGGAAGGGAATCTTCTTTGTTGATCTGCTTTGGTGAACTATTAACTGCATTTTGATGGTGATGGAATGTTCTTCATGGTCTTTGACTGAACTCATCCGGATCGTCTTCATCTGGATCAGTTTCTTCCGGATCTTCTATCGGGAGATTGAGGTATTGATTTGTATGCAAGGGAGAGGATTGTACTGTTTCGTCAGAGGAGACTGGCTTTCTCCCTGCTTCGGCAAATATTTCTTTCATCTGTTTCTCTAATGTCTCTTTTGAGGCATTAGGGTTTGATTGTAGCATATTTCTTAAGTATGTGGGAAAATCAAACGAAGTATTGGCTGTATTCTGGCTTTGGGTTTTTTTCAGGGCTTTTTGAGGAATTCTTTTTGGAGTAAGTGAAGATGGGTCCATATTAAAGATGTCCCACCATTTAACTGAAATGGTCTTTCCAAGTCTAGGTATATATGTGTAGTCAGAGGTGGTATCAGGTGAGATAGTATACTCCCATTTCATTATCCAAGGTATTTGGTATAAAGCCATAAAATAGAGGTGGCTGTCTATGGTATTGTCACTCTGGTTATACACTTGGAATTTTTCCTGCACTGTTATAAATGCAGGTGGTAAAATTTGAGCAGTTGAACCCCACACAAAAACCAGTTTTTAAACCAGGTGGGGAATCTTTCTGAAATAGGTAGTCTAAACTGGATATACCAGCTATGAGTATAATTGGGATTTTGATAATAGAAAAATTTGTGCCATGCCTCAATGTATTCGGCATACTTGAAATATTTATATGAAAAATCTGGATTTTGAAGTTTCTTTCCATGCGCGGGATTACAACTCCACTCTTCATAGGAAAGTATATTTTTGATCTGGACTTTGGAATATGCAATAGTCCGAGTGTTTTGTTGATAATAATGGACTACAGAAACAGATCCTGTTTCCATTAATATTGCTTCAAAGTATTCTCTTGTTTTAACCCCATTAGAAGGGTTAAGATGGTTGAGCAGATAAAGAGGAGCAAGTTTTATAGGCTCAGTGTTGATATGTTTCTCATCGATAGTAATATCCATGAGATAGGCTCTTTCAATATAAACAGATTTGGGTATATTGGATGGAGTAGCAGATTTGCTTTGTGCTGGAGAATATATGGGTTTTGAAGCGGTAGCTTCAGGATAGGTAATTTGATGGACAGGAGAGTGAGAGGGTGAACGGATTGCCAAAGGCGGTTGTTCCCCTTCATATGGTATTATTAGTTTTGAAACATCAGCTCTTATAGATTCTGGTGCTGATTTGAATTGTATCAATGAAGGACTTGTACCTTCAAAATATTTTGATAAGACTACTCAAATACTAAATACAGCACATGGAAGTAGATTATTTATCAAATATAAATTATCCAATGCTTCTGTTTGTAACAATAACCAATGTATTGATACACCCTTCATAATGGTAAAAGGACTAAGTCAATCAGTAATACTTGGAGTTCCATTTCTTATTTTGCTATATCCTTTAACCATAGATGAAACATGAATATCTTCAACTATTCAAAATATTCCAATACATTTTAATTTTATCCATAAACGAAAAGTAAAAGAATTAAACAATGTGAAGAGTCAATTAAGGGACAAAGAAAGATTTCTTTGTACTCTTAAACAAGAAATTAAATATAAGGTAATTGAAGAACAATTACAAATTCCTTCAATACAACAAAAGATTCAAACATTACAACAACAGATAGAAACTACAATATGCAGTGAGTATCCCAATGCTTTCTGGGAAAGAAAAAAAGCATAGTATCAGTTTACCATATGAACAAGGATTTGATGAAAAACAAATACCTACAAAAGCTAGACCAATACAAATGAACACTATCTTACTAGATATGTGTCGAAAAGAAATTGATGATCTCAAAAATAAAAAGCTTATAAGACCAAGCTCCTCACCTTAGAGCTGTGCAGCCTTTTATGTCAATAAGAATGCTGAAAAGGAACGAGGAGTTCCTAGACTTGTTATTAATTATAAACCTTTAAATAAAGTCTTGAAATGGATTAGATATCCTATTCCTAATAAAAAAGACTTATTAGATAGAGTTGCTCAAGCATGTATCTTTTCCAAATTTGATATGAAATCAGGATACTGACAAATACAAATTCAAGAACAAGATAAATACAAAACTGCATTTAATGTTCTATTTGGTCAATATGAATGGAATGTTATGCCCTTTGGTCTAAAAAATGCTCCATCAGAATTCCAGAAAATAATGAATGATGTTTTTAATGCTTATCATCATTTTATGATTGTTTATATTGATGATGTGTTAATATTCTCTGAATCAATCGATCAACATATTAAACACATTAATACTTTTATACATGCAGTCCAGAATGCTGGATTAGTTGTTTCAGCTAAATAGATAACCTTATTTAAAACTAATATTCGCTTTCTTGGTCATATGATCCATCATGGAACCATTATTCCTATAGATAGATCAATACAGTTTGCAGATAAGTTTCCTGATCAAATACTTGGTAAAAAGGAACTTCAAAGGTTCCTAGGTTGTTTAAATTATGTTAGTGATTTCTATCCTAACCTTGCCTTAGATTCTAAACCTTTATATGATAGACTAAAAAAGAATCCTCCACCATGGACGAATATTCACACCCAAGCAGTTCAGGTAATCAAAAGTAATATATATATATATATATATATATATATATATATATATATATATATATATATATATATATATATATATGTATGAGAAGATACTACAAAACCTCTATAAGCGAAAATGAATAGTGATTTCGTCTACCCTCATCACCATCCAAACTTCATCATATGGCCACGACTGTCTGGTAGTATTTCATTTTTCATTTTTTTTTTTACAAATCGAAATAAACTAAAAATTGGAGTGTGTGTTCATAAAAAATAGACGAATCTATAAAAAAAATATCAAAAAAATATTTTACATGAAAACAATTGACCAAAATGCCCCTAAAAATATTTTGGGGTATTTTTTTCTCAAATTATTGCTTTTATATTTTTATTAGATGTGCTTCACTAATATGTACACACACTCCAAATTTCAAATCATTTCAATTTGTAGAAAAAAAATGAAAAATAAAAACCGGATAATCATGACCATGCGTTGAACTTTGGACAGTGATGAAGGTAAACGAAATCACTATTCATTTTCTCCTATAAACGTTGGGAATAATTTTCTATATATATATATAGAAAATACTACAAAATGCCTATAGGTGAAAATGAATAATGATTCGCCTACCCTCTTCAACATCCAAGCTTCATCGCACGGTCACGATTATCTGATAGTGTTTCATTTTCATTTTTTTTACAAATCGGAATGACCAGAATCATAAAAAATAGGCAAATCTATTAAAAAGATCAAAAAAAACATTTTACATAAAACTATTGACCAAAATACCCTTGAAAATTTTTTAGGGTATTTTGGTCAATTTTTTTAGAAAATTATTAATTTTTATTTTTATTGGGTACGCCTCACTTAGATATATATGCGTTCCAAATTTCAGATTATTCTGATTTGTAGAAAAAAAATGAAAAATAAAACACTACCGGATAATTGTGAACGTACGATGAACTTTAGACGGTGATGAGGGTTATATATATATATATATATATATATATATATATATATATATATATATATATATATATATATATATATATATATATATATATATATATACATATATGTGTGGGAAATGATCTAATGCAACGGTTGTATAGTAGTACAATGCAATCACACATTTAAAAAACCATAATTTTGGCATTTGTATGACCCCAAATTTTACACACACATTCTCTTCATCCTCATAATCAATCTTACGAAAAAAAAAAAAAAATTTGCACCCTAGATATGGTCAAAATTAGTACCCATCCAACAATGAATCTCAGCCATTTATTTGATGAATTTCAAGATCTAGGCCTTAAGAAATTCAAAATCACTTTTTTAGTTTTTAGCATTATTAATCTAATGATGATAACACTATATAAAGATTTTGGGGAAAAAAATATTCTTCTAAGGCCAATATTTAACTATCTCAATAAAATGGACGGCTTATATTAATTGGGCTAGAATGAAAGCTTTCTAAGGCATTTTTTCAAAATTTTCTGTTTTGTCATTGTTCTTCAAAATGAAAAGAGTGTACAATTAAAAATTAGTGTCAAACAAATATCTTTAATATGGTTTTTGAAGATGGTTGCATTGTACTACTATACAACTGTTGCAGTAGATCATTCCCCTATATATATATATATATATATATATATATATATATATATATATATATATATATATATATATATATATATATATATATATATATATATATATATATATATATATATATATATATATATATATGTGAGCAATGATCTAATGCAACAGTTGTATCATAGTATAATGCAACGATACTTCTAAAAAACCATGTTTGTGGTATTTGTATGACCCAAAATTTTACACACACACTCAATTCATCTCAATAGTCTATCCCCCCCAAAAAAAAGGTTCAATTTGAACCCTATATATGGTCAAAATGAGTGCCCTCTAAAAACGAATCTAGACCACTCATTTGGTGAATTTCAAGATCTTGGCCTTTATAAACTCAAAATCAATTTTTTATTTTTGTAACATTGTTCATCTAATGATAATAAAACCATCCAAAAAAGTTGGAAATAAAAAATCCTTCTAAGACCTAGATCTAAGCATCTAACCAAAATGAACGGCATATGTTAATTGGGCTAAAAAAATACTTTCTAAGTTGTGTTTTCAATTTTTTGTTTTTTTTGTGAATGTTCATTAGAATGAAAAAAATTTGGATCAAACAAATGACAATAACATGGTCTTTGAAGGTTGTATCATATTACTATGCAACTGTTGTATAATAATACGATGCAACAACCTTAAAAAACCATCTTATGGTCATTTGTTTGATCTAAATTTTGAACTATGCATTCTTTTCATTCTAATGCATAAATTACAAAAAAATAAAAAATTGAAAACACAACCTAAAAAGTATTTAGCCCAATTAACATAGGCCGTTCATTTTGGTGAGATGCTTAGACCTAGATCTTAAAAGGATTTTTTATTTCCAATTTTTTTAAGTGACTTTATTATCATTAGATGAACAATGTTAAAAAATAAAACAATGATTTTGAGTTTATAATAGCTAAGATATTGAAATTCACAAAATGAATGGTCTAGATTTGTTTTTGGAGGGGACTCATTTTTACCATATCTAGGGTTCAAATTGAAAAACAAAATTGGGGGGGATTGTTTATTAAGATGAAGAGAGAGTGTGTGCAAAATTTGGGGTTATAAAAATACCACAAACATGGTTTTTAGAAGTTTCGTTTCATTATACTATGATAGAACCGTTGCATTGAATCGTTGCTCTCTCTCTCTCTCTCTCTCTCTCTCTCTCTCTCTCTCTATATATATATATATATATATATATATATATATGTGTGTGTGTGTGTGTGTGTGTGTGTGTGTGTGTGTGGGAAATGACCTAATGCAACCACACATCTAGAAAACCATAATTTTGGCATTTGTATGACCCCAAATTTTGCACACACATTCTCTTCATCCTCATAATCAATCATACGGAAAAAAAAAAAAAAATTGCACCCTAGATATAGTCAAAATTAGTACCCATCCAACAATGAATCTCGACCATCTATTTGGTGAATTTCAAGATCTAGGCCTTAAGAAATTCAAAATCACTTTTTTAGTTTTTAGCATTATTAATCTAATGATGATAATGCTATATAAAGATTTTGGGGAAAAAAATATTCCTTTAAGGCCTATATCTAACTATCTCAATAAAATGGACGGCTTATATTAATTGGGCTAGAATGAAAACTTTCTAAAGCATTTTTTCAAAATTATCTTTTTTGTCATTGTTCTTCAAAATGAAAAGAGTGTACAATTAAAAATTAGTGTCAAACAAATGTCTTTAATATGGTTTTTGAAGATGGTTGCATTATACTACTATACCACTATTGCATGAAAGCATTCCCTATATATATATATATATCTATGTGTGTGTGTGTGTGTGTGTGTGAGCAATGATCTAATGCAACAGTTGTATCATAGTATAATGCAATGATACTTCTAAAAAATCATGTTTGTGGTATTTGTATGACCCAAAATTTTACACATATACTCTATTCATCTCAATAGTCTATCCCCCCCAAAAAAGAGGTTCAATTTGAACCCTATATATGGTCAAAATGAGTGCCCTCTAAAAACGAATCTAGACCACTCATTTGGTGAATTTCAAGATCTTGGCCTTTATAAACTCAAAATCAATTTTTTATTTTTGTAAGATTGTTCATCTAATGATAATAAAACCTTCCAAAAAAGTTGGAAATGAAAAAATCCTTCTAAGACCTAGATCTAAGAATCTAACCAAAATGAACGGCATATGTTAATTGGGCTAAAAAAATACTTTCTAAGTAGTGTTTTCAATTTTTTGTTTTTTTTTGTGAATTTTCATTAGAATGAAAAAACAATAACATGGTCTTTGAAAGTTGTTGCATTATATTACTATGCAACTGTTTTATAGTAATATGATGCAACAACCTTAAAAAACCATCGTATGGCCATTTGTTTGATCTAAATTTTGAAATATACATTCTTTTCATTCTAATGAACAAATTACAAAAAAATAAAAAATTGAAAACACAACCTAAAAAGTATTTAGGCCAATTAACATAGGCCGTTCATTTTGGTGAGATGCTTAGACCTAGATCTTAAAAGAACTTTTGATTTCCAATTTTTTTAGGTGACTTTATTATCATTAGATGAACAATATTAAAAAATAAAAAAATGATTTTGAGTTTATAGTAGCTAAGATATTGAAATTCACAAAATGAATGGTCTAGATTAGTTTTTGGAGGGAACTCATTTTTACCATATCTAGGGTTCAAATTGAAAAAAAAATTTGGGGGGGATTGTTTATTAAGATGAAGAGAGTGTGTGTGCAAAATTTGGGGTTATACAAATACCACAAACATGGTTTTTAGAAGTATCGTTTTATTAAACTACGGTAGAACCGTTGCATTGAATCGTTGCTCTCTCTCGCTCTCTCTCTCTCTCTCTCTCGATATATATATATATATATATATATATATATGGTAAGAGAAAAAAAGTTTCAAGCCTTAAAAATAATACATCCTACAACATATTATGTGGACCATCAATTTTCAAGATTATCATGTGTTTATAAACTGGGTGATTTAAACCATTTTTATTGTTTAAAATTTTGTCATTAGAGATAAAAACATATTCTTGAGAGTTCCTAAATATTTTCGATAGAAAAGTTGCACCTTATGGCAAAGGTTAGAGGTGCGCCTTACTTTGATTATTTAAGGTTGCAACCTTATGCCAATTTCACCACTAATCTAGATCACTTGGTTGGGAGGCTATGAACCCCAAATTTGTCGTCTTAGAATAGGGTTGAGAATTTTTTGGATTGGGTTTGGATCCAGCCATATCTAGATCTGGATTGGAATATTATACATGGGATATGGATTTGGATTTGGATCTGATCGGATCCAAATTGTTTGGATCCGGATTCGAATAAAATATACATGGGATCTAGATTAAAAACTTACACATGGGATCCGAATTAAATTTTCTAAAATTCTTAAAAATTATATATATTATATATAAATTAATAAATACATAATTATATATATCTATAAAATAAGGGAAAAGTTTATATAATGATGCAACCTTATTATGTAAAACTACGGATGCACCTCAAAAATCCATCGGAAAAGGTAGTTTTAGTATTGAAAAACCCTTTGATTGATCATCTCGACATCGAGATGTATGACCATGAAAATTAAAAACATTTTAAGTCTCAGAAAAAGTGCATTTTACAACATATTATCTACACCATCCATTTTCAAGATTTTTATATGTTTATAGATCTACTTGATTTTAACCATTTTTGAAATTTAAAATTTTATAATTAGATATAAAAATAGATTTTGAGATAATCCTAAAAACATTTTACATCAAAATTATATACCATGATATAATTTGAAGGTGCACCTTACCTCTACACCTACTGATGCATCGGTATGCCAACTGCACCCATAAAATAATATTATTATTTTAAAAATCAGGTCGGATCCTGATTAGAGCCACTTGTACTTGGACCCGATCTGAATTACTATCCAGATCTAAATTTTGTATCCTAATCCAAAATCTAAAATTTAGGTTTCTGATCCGGATTGGGTAAATTTTTAACCCTATCCTAGAAGACCATAAATAAGGTTTTCACCCTAGTGATCATGCATCCTTGAGAGGATAACCTTACAACAACACTGCAAAAAAGGAATTAAGGCTTTCCTTCGCTTCTCCCCGGTCATAAACATGAAGCTTTCGGCCTCTTTGGGCCGAAGCAAAGACTTGTGTCCTGCCCTTATTTGTGGTTTAATATATGTAGAATAAAATTTGAAAACATGAAGAGTTTTAATATATTCTATTTTTAAAAGTGAAAATTAAAATAATTAATTAAATATTTAGAAATATTGCGAAGAGCTTGAGTGGAATAATAAACCAAGACATCTAATGTAGATTACTTGATTGAACATTAGTAAATTTAAAAATATTTGTTACTCGTTAAGTGGTTTGCTCGTGATATTCCTCTTAGGGGTAATTCTTGGGATTGATTCTCACCATACTTCTTCATTATTCCCTTTTTCTCCTTACAAAAAGGTTGGGTTTAAAATAAAAGGGAGGAAGTGTTTGTGGGTCCTAGGATTGATTCTCACGATGCTTCTTGAATACCTTTTTCTTTTTAACTCCTTAAGAAAAGGGATGGGCCTAAAAACAAAAGGGAAAAGTTTATAAAGAGCCGAGGCTCTAAACAATCAAATAAGAGCTTATCTCAAAATTTTAACAATAAGAGGTTGTTTCGATGCTCAGATATCTTTAAATTGATCATCTCGACATGAAGATGCATAGACATGAGAAAAAAATAGATTTCAATTTGTGGAAATAATGTATTTTGTAATCCATTTTTGGACCGTCAATTTTCAAGATTTTCAAGTTTTCATAAATCTGTCGATCTGCATTATTTTTGAAGCTTTAAACTTTATAAATAAAGATAAAAATATATTTTAAGGCTATCACAAGGAGTTTCAATATTAAAACCACATTTCTTGACACTTTTTTAAAGTAGGCTCTAATTTGATTGTTTAATGCCTAGGCACTTTTTAAAGGTCGGCTCTAATTTGATTGTTTAGTGCCTAGGCTCTATAAAAACTGCATGTAAAACAAAAAGAGAGGGAAGTGTTTCAAAAAGAAGTTGATCTTTTATCGAAAAGGCACGAAAGCCTGGATGTGCGGTAAACTCTTTCAAAAAGAAATTGAAAAAAAGCCTAACCTTTGGTAGGCTTGACTGCTCTAGAGTACAACGCTAGAAGATAACTTCCCCAAAAGAAGAAAAGAGGCAGATCTCCTTCATAATAATGACAAAGAATAAAGGTAAAAGAGATGAATTTATCATGTGAATATGCAACTTAAATTTTCACCATTCCTATCATATTTGAATGCTATAAGTGGGAATTATTTGTTGGGTGCATATAGCATACTCATGGAGGAGTAGATTGGTACATTTATGTAGAAAAAACGCTTACCTAGGATAATTTTTTGGTTGCGAGAATCCGCAAAACATCTGTGAGAATTCGCATAACATCTTTGATCGATCCAGATGAACAATTATAACTAAAAGAAATTGATTTTGAGTTCTAAGAAAGATGGATTTCACTGTTCACCAAATGACTGGTACATATGCATTGTTGGGCCAGATTTTTTTGGACTTTTCTAATGTGGGAATTGATATTTCCTTTTCTTTAGGTTGATCACTTGGATGAATAATATGCTATGTAAAATTTGTGTTTGCCATATTATTTTTTTTCCTCCAATAAGTAAGTGTACAATCTACCTCAACATGAATATATAATATTTTCCCTTAATATGTTTTGGTTAAAAATAAGGGTGCGGTGTGCATAAGGCTAAGGCAAAAAATAATCAAAAGTAAGGCACATCTTTTAATAGTGTCGAAAGATGTTTCAATATTGGGAATCTTTGTGATGGCTTGAAAATTTATTTTCATCACTAATTATGAAATTTAAAGTTTCAAAAATAGTGTAGATCAAGTAGATCTATGAACATTTGAAAATCTTAAAAAGTGACGGTCCAGAAAATGCATTATAAGATGTACTATTTCCAGGACTTCAAATCTATTTTTTCTCATGTCCATACATCTTGAGTTTGAGATGAACAATTTGAGGACTTTTGGGCATTGAAGCAACCTCTCCTAGTGATTTTTGGATGTGAGACTTAATTTGATTATTTAGGGCCTCACCTTTATATGAAATTTTTCCTAAAATTAATTATGGGGAAAGAGGTCCCCATATGTCCCCCTCATTTGTAGAAACAAACATTTTGAATCCTCAGATAGGAAATCCAAACTTCAAGTTTTATTTATTCATACACATGAAAGAAGATAACTAAAGATGAAATTACATCAACATCTTATGTTACACGTGTTGACAATCACTCTTGTATGTATTATTTTCACTCTTAAGTATTTATTGTACTTCTTTTTGAGGAGGTTGAAGTGATCAAGTAATAAGGGAGATGCCTTGGACAATGAGGGAGTCTGCAAGCACTTGGTTAGCAGCCTGAGAAGGGTGGACACTGTCCCAAAATACATATTGTGTTGCATTGGAACATGTCCCTGGAGACTTTGGATTACATAAAAATGATGTCTCTATGATCCCTGTACCGCAACAAGCCTTTCTTGCTTCTGCAAATCCTGTACTCCAAAATAAGGAATGTTACAATTCCATTCCTCAAAAATGGCTTTTATACGATGATTCTCTTTTATTTTAAGTGTAATGCATTTGAATATCCTAAAACGAACTACTTAGATTCACAAAGTATACAAGAAAGAAATGTGAAATGAGTATGAGGACATTTAAATCATAAAGTAAAGATGATTTTTTTTCCATGAAAGTTTCTTTGTTATTCTTAGTACTATTTGTTCTATCATTCTTGGTTTTTCTTCTTTGATCTGTCTTATATTTGCCTTGAATTTTTGTTGGAAAAAAATAGAACGGGTAATCTTTATATACTTCCTCTATTATATATGAGTTATATACTTTCCCCCATCGAGCTGTTCTATTTAGATCAAGTTAGCCACTTATAGTTTGATCTAGATCCGATGCCTCATAGTATTTTATTTTAATATTTTTTACAAATCATATGAATATAGAATTTGGTACGTGTCATCATTTCAATGGAGTGCACCTAAAAAAACTTTAAAATTATTTTTTAAAATAAAATGACTAAAATACCCCTAAAACTTTTAGAGGTATTTTAGTTATTTTATTTTATCAAGAATATTTTTGCAAGTGCGAGTTTAAGAGAAGTGGACACCCAAATTTTGGTGTCAAAATGTTTTGCAGAAAAAAAGAAAATTAAAAATACAACAGTATAGAGGTTTGACATTGTGATTCGGTCTATCTCAGCCGTCCATTTAGATCCGTCCATTCAGATTGGACCACTGTATAAGGGAAGTACATAACTTACATAAAATTGCGGAAGTATAAAAAGCTGTCCCAAAACAAAAACATAAACATTTGAAAACCTTTTGAAAAATCACCTTATCAAGTAACTCTTGATAATTAAATTTTCTGTCGTTTCCACACATGGTAACAAAACATCACCAAACTTTTTAAAATATTATGCTATTAATTGTGAGATTTCACAAATAAGTTCATTAATGATAGCTCAAAAAATGTATGAAATATATTTAAGTACTCAATTTTCAGCCAAAAAAATTTGAGCTTGTCTACATATTCTAGGATTTCTCCTAAAATTTTCAATTTTTTTTTTTTTTTTTTATAAGGATTGAAACTTTTCGTGTTTTTTGGTTTCCTCAATATTTCATCCTTAGATGCATAGGAATCTTCCAAAAAATTAATTCACTGTGAAATTACTGAGAATGAAATCTGTGGCATTTTCGGACATACCGCTTTTAGAAGGGTTCTTAGCCAGATCGAAGAGGGGGGTGTAGATGTCGAAGACCGCGATTTTGAGGGATGGGAGCTTCTTTTGCAGGCTACTTGTTGCTGCCTTGAGCTTCTTGTTGAAGTTCTGAGCATCACTGTTGATCCTAGAAACACACTGGTTGCTACCAAATCCAAAGAGTGTTATTGTTGCAGGTAGGCATCCAAGGGGGGGGAGGGATGTCACCCCTATCCTTCTAGCACCAAGCCCATAGAGATCCTATCACGTACATCACAGACGCATGTTTAAGTATTAAATGATTTTGTTACCTTGTAAACAATGTGATGTTGGGACCATTACCTTTAGGGGTGAGAATTTTTTGGATAGGATTAGGATCCACCCAGTTTGCGATCTAAAAAATATACATCAGATCCGGATCCAATTTCATCTGGAATATTTGATTTCGGATCCGGAACTATATGTAGGATCCGTATCCGTATCAGTTTCATTTTTATGTATTATAACTTAAAATATAATTGTAAAAGTTAAAATTATTATATATTATAAATGACTATATAAACTATAACATATATATATATTAAAAAATTGAGTCGGATCCGGATTTTAGGTTTCGGATCCAAAATTACTATTCGGATCTACATTTTGGATATGTATCAAAATTTTGGGTTTCGGATCCAGACCGAGTAAATTCTCAGCCCTAATTTGCTTGCTTTCTAAAACTGTAATTTTGATATCAATAATGTGGAAGATAATTCCATAAAAAGGATTACTTGAATGAAATGTTAACATCTTCCCATATTCCTGAAGTTATGTTTCCATGTTTATGAAATTACAAAACAATACATGTGCCATTTCACCCTATAAAAAAGAAGAGGCCAAATGAGGAAGGAGTCGAGCTTTCTTTTTCAACTGTCTAAACAAAATATACCTCTCACAAATTGGAAGGTTGCTTCAATAAAAGTGCTCGGTCTTACGTTACTCCGTGCGGCTGCCCTATTTAGTAATGTGGGCACCCAACACCTACTTTTTCGGCGTAATAAAACCCCATCCATCCATATAAATAGTACAATACTGTACAAAAGTGGACCTAGATGCTTTACTAGCCGAAATATTGATGATGTGACTTTGAGAGCAATATGCCTTAGCCGAGTCTCATTCTGAAAAAGAAATGGTGAGAAAAGTTATATTGATCCTCATGAGCATGGGTAACCAATGGTTATGGGGGCCGGTCCATCACCGTTCAATGAATAGTTGGACGGTACTGGTGCTCGCGTGGCATCTCAATATCACAATATCCCATCACATGGAGCCGCATCATAATCTAGGAGGCCTTACTATATCTCTATCACCATCATATTATTGATTGGACAGTGATGACCCCTTATGACCATAGGCTTTCTACGGTCTTCTTGAGGGTTACGGTACATCGCTGATGAGATATGACTGTTTTATATGATGATGGGCTAGTGATGGAGGCGGAGTGCCCCCACCAAAAATATACATGTCTCCAATGCTTTCTCTAGATCTCCCCTAATTACTCTCCATTCATTTTTCGGACTGTGATGCCCGAATGGACAATAGCTTTACTAGGTACATGTTTCCTATCTAGGGAGCATCTTGTAGTGAATATCTAGCCAATGGTGGACAATGGAGACAAGAATGGTGAGGTAAGCTGGTGCAATGGTCAAACTATATTGATGAGACATATCGTATGTCCATCTCCAAGGTCTATTGACCATCATCCGATACTTGATTGGATGGTGAATGTTCAATAGGGAGCATGATTACATTGTGCTTCTTGTTTGAATGTGGTCATTAAAAGCTTTATGAATATTTTTAAAATGAAATGATATAGTGGAACATGAACTCAGCAGTAGGAATGTGGTCCCTTATGGCATACTATGCAAACGAATGGTCTCAACCAACTAGATGAATGGTCACACCTTCATTCCACTGAATTTAATGGAGTTGTGCTGCTGTCCTTTTCAATTTCAATTTCTCGATTTGTTTGACAAGGATGTCCTCTTGCACTGGCCCTATCTGTGATTGCTGCTGACGGACACTGTGGGCTATATCTTTTCCCATTATGAAAAAAGCCTAACCTCAGAAAGGGCTTCGATTGCCTAATCATCGCCAACTTCTTCTCTCTCAATTTGCTGATGACACCAATTTGGATTTGAAAGCAGATCCTACCTCTATCTCCACTACTCGAGAAGTACTAGACTATATTTGACATGCTAGGTTGGTCTGATTGGGAAAAACCTATATTACTTGGACATAGAAAACCATCTGATAAGGATTCTAATAGGTCATCCCTTGATAAGGTCAGAGTATATCCGAATGAGTGAGTCGAGGGACTGTGTGATCCTTATGCATAATGGTGGCCTTTATAAACGAGGGTCAAAGCATCATCCATGTACTATCACATCGTATGTATAATGATAGCCGCTTCGGAAAAGCGAACCACCTTTTAAGATGAAGCTTATGCACGTGCGAGAGACCCATATGTGTCATAGGAGTTATGGTCGCATCAGGTTTATGTGACCTTGGCACATATCTGGTGAGAACTGAAATCTACAAACTTATATTACGACCCCTTGGCTCATTAGTCAGACTTTTGTGGCTCACTAATGAGCCTCTACATGGACTATGGGTCCTAATTGGTAAACCAAATGTGGACCATCGTCCACAGTTGAAGGTGGAGTACCCCAAATGTTTATTCCTAGATCATATGGACCCTTATCCCATCTAATAAATTTAATTGTGTTTATTTTATGACAATATGATTTTAGAATTATTAGTTAATGTTTTTTAGATATCTGGATATTTTATTTATAAAATTTAGATTTATAAAAATAGAGATATTGATTTTTAATGTTTTAATTATTAAAATTAATTCTAAAATATTTTATTAATTTTTAAAAAATATTTAAAAAGCATTGGAACCCATTATGTACATAGGCCCACCATGCCGTAAGTTGGTGGGGCTCACGTAGCCATCTTTTAGGTGGCACACCCCACTTTTAGGAGTCTTTCCTATTTTATAGGGGTTGAAGTAATAACTTTGGCTTGGAGGCAAGTTATTATGAGATTTGGAAATGTGATTTATCTTGAAAAAGATTTGAATGAATCTTTTAGAAAGCATGATAAGGTTTATGCATATTTTTTGATAAAGCACAACCTTATTATTAGTATTAATTTATTTAACTTATATTGATGGGATAATGGTCAAAGGAAAGAAGGGGATAAAGGTTGTAGCACCTTCCATAACATATTGATGGCCCATCTATAGAATGGAGCACTCAAATCTCTCACCCCACAAGTCACCGATGATTAATGATTCATATTCAATTTCTATCTCTCTCTCATCCATCTAGGGGGCACACCCTACTCTTGGAAAGTCTCTCTCATCTTGGAAATCTCTCTCTCTCTCAAGAAAGCCCTACTCTTGAAAAGTGTCTCTCATCTTGGAAATCTCTCTCTCTCAAGAAAGCCGAAAGGCTCACGCCCACTCTCTCCACCTCTTGGATCTCTCTCTCCCACATTGCGAAAAGAGTTAAGGGTTTACGCTATAGAGTTTTTCTCTCTCCCATCTCTCAACTATAGATTTATAGCTAAGGGTTTAGGGTATAGCAAAAAAAAGAATCTATATCTATCAAATTAGGTTGCTAAGGGAATTCACCTAGGGTTTGAGTTTGTGACCACAGGGGTTCATGTTCCATTGGTGTGGCTTGACCTAAACTTGTTTCCCGGTTGAGATTGAAGGTTGACCATTGATCCCCCACCAACGGATGGTGGTGACTTGGTGTGGGGTGTAATAAGCTCGATTGAGGTAATATCCGACACTCTCTTTTTTGTTTCTTGTCATATTTAATTATATTGTCTTTATATTCCTAAGCACAAGTATTGTGATTATTTTCTTTGTTTAAAGAAATTAGTTTAGTGCCATCAAGGTTTTTAAGATATTGGATTTATTAATTTTATTTTCTTTGAAGCAAGAGTTATTGTAATAAGACTACTGATCTTTACAAAAAAAAAAGAAAAGGGGTGAAAAAAAGAAAAAAAATCCCCCGACAATATCACATTAGTCTTTCTTTCATTTCCTATTGAACATGGCGTACTTTCTCATTTTCTTAAATGTAACATGGCATGCTTTTTCATGTTTTAAATTTCAAACAATCAAATCTTATATTTGCGTCTCTCTTTAGGAAGATGAAAAGCACTACGATCTCTCCACACAATTTTAATCATTTCCTTGTTCTTTTCAGATTTGAATCTTCTTACTTTAAATCATTCATAAATCTTATGGATAAATGAAATGAAAAAAGGCCATTGCAGAACAAAGAGAAAGGAGAGAATGAAACCTGAATAAAAGAAGAGTATATGCCGACAAGGAAATCAGAGAACTGGTCTGGAGTGTAAATCTTGTTGAGAAGAGGATCGATGTAGTAGTTTTGAACCCAATCGCTGCTGCCTTCGCTTAAAATGTACAATGCATTCGATAAGATCGATTTCGCCTTGGCAGCACCGGCGATCTTCGCAAGCTTCCCCTGGTACTCCTTGTAGTACTCCAGTTGTTGGGACAAAGAGATTGCATGCTATGTTTACAATTAAAATACAAATTTTAAAATGAAAATGATGCTAGGCAAAAATAAAAAGAAAGGCTGAAAATATTGTGTGTCATCTCTCTAAATTTGGGGAATTTACTCAATTGATTGGAACAACAGCTAATCTTTGTTCGGTTTTCTTGAAGTTTGAAATGTGAAATTGTTGATTCGGCCGGTCACCATTTTTTTCTTGTGTTTATTTTCTTCTACTTTTTCTTTTTTTTAAATTATTGAGTTTGTAAGGTACAAGAGTGTCTTGAGTCCATGGTAGAGGAGAGGCATTAATTACGAGGTTTTCGTCCTTCTTTTTACTTAAGAGAGAATAAAAATAAAATTATGATACAAAAAGGTTATAATCACCTTTTGCAAGTAGATGGAAAATTGGACTATTAAGAGTATGCAATTGATTAGATTCAAAATCTAGAAGATTTTTTTTGGACTTTATAAAATAGCTATCATGTTTCACTTTTAATCGACAAAAATGATTGTCACCTTCTTGTACTAAAAACATATAATCTTATACAACCCTTAACAAAAAATTTACGTTCCTAAATAATGTTGGCATAGGACAAAAATTTCAAACAAAATAATCACAGTTTGTAATTTATTGTGATATCAATACCCTATACACCAATCACGAGCCCAGTCTTTTAAAGGTAATTTAGTGGAGAAGACGGGGTAATTTAGGGGAAAAGATAGGCTCCTCCCTATTTTCTAAAATAGTTTAGGACTTAGTTTTTTTTGGAGTTTTTTTTGGAGATTTTAATAAGGTGGTCTGCTATTTGAAATCTTAAGAGCGCCCACTTTGGAGCGAATACCAAATCTGCTTATTTGAAGAGCACTCGCCTATGGGAAAGGGGCTTGGGTCGTGATGGTAGCACCCTACACCCGAGTCACCATGTGGTTTTTATTTCCACCACTAACACCATCCCACTGATACTTCAAAAAAAACTAACTTTTAATTTATTTAAAAAAACGATAGATGCATGTCCTCCCTACTGAATTACCCAAAAAAAACAAAGCACCCGCCTTTAGATGATATTGTGGTGCCGGACCACAATATCTGATTTTTACTGAATAGACCTTGGCCTAAATAGAGTTGCAAAAACCTCCCTGTCACTTGGACTTACATAGAGATATGCAGTTTTGTCATAATATCCTGAGGCACCAGAAGCGAAATTGGCTCCAATGAGGAGGTTCTTCCCCGATGCTTGGGAGCTGAGGTAGGCTGGAGGAAAGCTGGTGAAACCCAAGGTCTCAGCTGCATCCACACAAGAGAGAGAGAGCATTGCTAACTTTTCAAATTTGAGAACAAATTTGAGGATGGAAATTAAAAAAATGAGTGTGGGGGACCTCTTGGCTCATTTGTGGTTTAAAGGCCATAGAACTTACATTCAAGCAGGGGTGGCAACAGATCTAGACCTGACGACCGGACTCAACCAAGGTCTGGGTATAGGTCCAAAAATTGGACCCAATAGGTAAGGTCTAGGTCCAAATATTAGACCCGAACACTATTTAGATCTGGACCTAGGTGGACCCATTTAAATAAATATAAATATATATTGTTAGTTATAGTATTAAAATAACACATGTATATAAATATACTTAAATATACCTTTTTTTGGGAGGGGGTCAAGTCCGGGTCCAGACCCAAACCGATCCGTTGCCCCCCTACATTCAAAGGTCAAACACCAACTTACTCCACCAAAAAAGTAAATGAAGTTAGTTCCCCAACCAAAACCAATAGAAGGGAAATTACAGCATCTACATGATACCCTTTTTCTGTTTTTTTCTTTTGGTGGAGTAGTTCAACAAAGGAGGGTCCTCTTAACTATGGTAGGAATCAAAACTCTAGACTCAAAACTCTAACTATGGTAAGAATCAAAACTCTAGGCGTCACGTTGTGGAGTATGGCCATGTTAACCACCTCGTCAGTCTTAAGCCCATTCATAACATCTACAATATTAAATGCAAGACCACTCATGCAGGACATCCATGATATGTTCTCTAGATCAACGGTTGAGATGAACTGTAACATGAAAATGTCAGACATTTGGACAGAATAGCAGTTCATATCCACCGTCCATCTCGAGAACCAACAATGAGTGCCTCGCCGTGTTGGACAATGTACACATGGAGGATACGCCATACTTCCAAGAATGGGAATGGGGAGAGAAGAGCTAGCTGTGTACCAGTGATATCGGTGGCGAGCTTTCCATTGCAAAACCTTCCTGTCGGAGAGCGGTTGACAAAGTCCCTGCCGTACGGTGGGAAGTCGGCCTTGAAGATGGTGGGGAGGTAATCGTTGTTTCCAACATCAACAGCAGAGTCTCCGAACGTAATAATGGCAGGCACCAGGGCCTGAGACTCGACGCCTGCCAAACAAGCGGCCAACACTGCAACCACCACCACCACCACTGCAGCCATCTCTCTCATCTCCTAAATTGCAATTTTCTTCCTAGCAAACTTTCATCCAAGGTGTGACTTAATTTAAAGGCATGGCTTTGCAACAGCCATGAAAAGAGGGTGCACATGGGGCGGCCATTGCTAAGATTAGAAGGCATTTAAGAAGGAGAGAGAGAGATAATTGTGGTCTGTGAAGTTGGTCCCTGGCATTGAATTAAGGGAGATGGAGTGGTGGGTGAGGGGGGTTGGGAGAGGAGGGCTTCTTTGAATGCTTTTTGCTTTCACTGCAATTTCGTGATAAGAAAGTACATAAGGCGCATTAGGAAAATATCTTTGGCACTCCTGCATGCCTCATTCTCAATATTTATTTTTCTTTAGATGGACAATCTCCAATAGTTTGTCTCTTAGACATGGTAGAGTTATTTTACTCTTTTGTGCCCTTCCCTTAAAAGATAGAATATTTCTCACTCTCATATTGGTACTTCTATAATAAGTGCCCTCTTGACTCTTCCATCCAATGTTGTCAGATTCACTTCATAGTCTCTCTCTCAGTTTGGTTAGAAAAATGCAGCAATTCAATGTTTTGTGTAATTTTCAGAAATATTTCAGATTTTTTTTTTTTAATGTAATATAAAAATGATAAAAAATTTAAAATAAAATAAAAATTATATAGGTATTTTTTTGTTTAGGCTGAATCGGCCCTGAAACATATCAGAACCTGACCGAAGCAGCATTTTCAGGCTTCTCTTCGCTTTGGTCTAAGCATAGAATCCAAGGCTTTGGTCGAAGCTAAGTGAATTTAACAACACTGGTTGCATATCTCTGACTCCTTATTGTAACATTATAGGTGATATCTCTCTCTCATACACAGTTGTGGTAGGGAGGCTCATTATTGTAACATTATAGGAGATAAACATTACACTATAGACCATCATCCGAAACCAGCAGACTTGCACACATTTGGGTATTTCTTCTTATTAACAAACAAAATTTAAACCTAAGGAAAATACTTCATTTCAGTTTCTTTCATTTGAAGAGGTTTTTGCGTAAACAACACGGTTTTGGTGACTCAGCCAACTCACTATGTGCATCTCTTCATGCATGAGACGTCCATTGTAGAGATGGACGTGCTTCCACTGTACCTCAAAATGGAAGGCGGAAAATATATTAAAAATATATATGTTCTTTTTTAAAAAAAATTACAAAGTTCATATTCATAATCACCATGATGGTTGATTAACGAATCCCAAAATCTTGAAATAATTGTAGCCATATCTAACAATATTCCTTATGTGAATTCCACTTAAATCATTCATTAACCTTTCTTATCAAGAAAATAATTTTATCGAAACATGCATTTTGAATAATTGTAGCCAATATCCAACAATAGAATAGATGGTCGTTACATTTCAACTGTGCTAAAAGGGTAGAGCAAACCAACCATGAGGAGCAATAATCACTAAGTTGCGATTTCTATTTCTACCCACACTATCCCATTAACACTTTCAAAGAACTAACTCCTAAACTATTTGAAAAATAAGGACAAGGCTCAATTGAAAAAAGTAAAACCTCACTAAAAATTATGGTTTCGGTATCACAAAACCTTCAAATCGATCATATGGACCTTGATCAAAATAATGTAGAGTGTAACACATTATCTAGACTGGTCATTCTCAAGAATTCGTGGAACCACAAGATCTGTATCATTTTTTGAGCTACAATTTTCATAATTGATCATAGAAACATATTTTAAAACCATCTTAAGGATTTCCCATGCCTAAAGTATTCCGGATAAGATTTCGAGAGGTGTGTGTGTTGGTGGGAATAGCCCAAATTGAACCAAACCATTGAACGACTATCATCCTCTTAAAAGAGTGGGGGCGTATTGGTCATTGGTTAAAAATAGTTAGTATATTATTTTTTATATGTGATTTTTTTTGTACGATATATATATATATATATATATATATATATATATATATATATATATATATATATATATTCGGTATTTCTGCCATTTTCATATTATATGCTCAAGTTTTTATTTTTTATATTTGATTTTTTTGTACTAACTTGTGTTTTTCTTTTCGTTTAAGAGCCATTTTTTTTTTACAAAGAAATACAAAGAGAAAGAGAGGGCTGGGCATTTAGGGGCATCGGGCGAGGGGATTCGAACCCAAGTCCTATGCGCCCATAAACAACATTCCACCGTAATAGTAAGTGAAGCCGTCCCACCATGACGAACGTGCCGCATTTCCCTTTTTATAGAACTCAATGACCTAGAATGTCTTCCAAATTAAATATTTACCATATTTATGGAAATCGACTCATGCTGTGCACTCAGCTTTAGGGCCAAGAATTTTTTGGATGGATCCGCCCAGAGCTGGATCTAGATCTAAAAAATATACATGAGATCTGCATTTGGATCCAATCGAATTCATAATTTTTCGATTTGGATCTAAAAACTATATATGGGATCCGGATCCAAAACTATACATGGGATCTGAATTAGATCTTTTAAGAGGTTAAAATATTATATTATATATATATATATATATATATATATATATATATATGGGATATTCTAAATTTCAAATTACAAATGTTCAAGATAGAAAGAGTTGTGAAGGGTGGATTTATTAATTTTGTAATCTATTTTTTAAACAAAAGTTACTGGGGCAATTTTGTAAATATTACTACGAGACAAATGGTACTTTTGTTATCTCCATAAAGGGTAAAATTGAAATTTTAACTAAAAGATAAAGGCACTCTACAAATAAAGTTTCAGGACACTAACTTCAAAAATATCACTGTACTTTTGTAAAAATTTTAAATTTGTCTTACTTAATGGTAAAATTATCTATTTAAATAATTTTTTAATAAAAAATAATTATTATTTTGATAAATACACCCATCACAACCCCTTCTAACTTGAACTTTTGTATTTTGAGGGGTTGTTAACTCTAGACAAACACTATATATATATATATATATATATATATATATATATATATGAAAATTAATAAATATATAAATATATATATAATAAAGAAAAAATTTATAAAATGTTGCAACCTTAAATGTAGAACTGTACATGCACCTCAAAAATCCATCGCAGAGGTTGTTTTAATGTTGATAAACCCTGTAATGATCATTTTGACTTCGAGATGTATGAATATGAAAAAAAAAGAAAAAAAAAGAAAAAAAGAAAGATTTTGTACTAGAAATAGTACATCGTGTAACATATTAGCTAGACCGTCCGTTTTCAAGATTTTCGTATGTTTATAGATCTACTTGATTTTAACCTTTTTTGGAGTTTAAATTTTTATAATTAGATATGAAAAAAAAATTTAAGATAATCATAAGATTTTTTTATATCAAAATTACATGTTATGATAAAATTTGGAAGTGAGCCGTAATTGGATTGTTTATGGTTGTAACCTTATAGAAACCACACCCAACATATAATAATAATATATACTTTTAAAATTCAGATCGGATCAGAATCGAATCCACTTATACCCAAATGCGATCTGAATTACTGTTGCGATTTAAATTTTTGGATCCGGATCTTAATATCAAATCCAAATCTTGAACCCATATCCAGATCCGAATAAGATCCAAAATTAGAGTTTCAAATCCGAATAACGTAAAAATTCTCAGCCCCATTCCGAACTACTCGGCCGAGTCTCTAGTAATGTACACAAATAGAAATATATAAAACTCCAAATATGTGGAAAAAAAAAACTTCACAAAAATCCTTTCCACTGCCTCCACATGTTTCGCATATCTCTTTCAAAAAACATCCTTTCCACTGCCTCCACATGTTTCTCATATCTCTTTCAAAACAAGTGGCAGAAAGCTTTTTTACTCTTAGGGCTTCTTGTATCCCTCTCTCCTGTGAGTTTAGTATCCGAGGGTTACGACTTTTCTCAACAGAAGAAGAAGCAAGAAGATGAAAGAGAAAAAGGAAGAGGAAGCAAGAAGGTGCAAGAGGAAGAGAGAGAAACTGCCAATTGCTATGTGAGGTTCTTGGTCAAATTAATGGCCGTTTATAGAAAACCGCATCATTTTTGTGCTTTTTACAATCTTACAATTAAGGGTTACTCAGCCTAATCAGAGTGGACTCGCCTCGTCACTCCGGTCAGGCCAGGTTACTCGGCCTAATCCGAATGGGCTAAGCCGAGTAATAGTACACTGACATTTGCACTCATTCCCCATCTATATAGCACAATACATATTTCCTTTCTAATACCATTGAATATCAAAAAACTCAAAAATTTCCCATAATCAACTTTTCAAAATCAATGACTTCAGTAAAGGAATCTTTAAACCCCTTTCAAAATCAATGACTTCAGTAAAGGAATCTTTAAACCCCTTTATCTTTCATGTACAAGGCTTGCTTGACTTTGTTAGTTACCCTTAATTTAATGCTTTGGTGAAGATGGTAGCCACTTATTTGCAGGTTGTTATGTATATCAAGTCAATAACCTAGCTCAATACCTTCTCACAAACAAAGTGATAGTTTATACGTGCATGAAAAACTGAATTTAAGGCAAAATTCATTGAATTGATATATTTTTACGAGTAGAAACACTGTAATCCATGGCTTCTCCAAAATTCTAGAACAATAAGGTCAACCACACAATTTGGCTTGTAACCATTATGGCTCTCCATATTCTAATTGTGTGGACTGTGGGCTGCTTCTTGCTTACCAATGATATATTTCCAAAACCCAAATGAAAACTTTATCTAGACATCAAGTGATGAGCATTTGGGTCTCCTGCCTAATCAGTATCACAATAACCTTATGATATAAATCCCATTAGTTAAAAACCTCTTTTTCCGAGTTGCAAAGTGATTTCCTATAGGAGTTCACAAACTCTATATCTTGCATTTTTGGTAAATCTCATAATAACTAGACATTGAGCTAGAGAGAGAGATTACAAACTTTGTAGGCTAAATTTCAGGTCAATCTCATAATTGCCCAGTAATTTTGAGACAAGTGTGAGATATTGAAAACAGAGAAGGTTAGGAGGCATACCTGAATGGATTTTTTTCCCAATGACTTTTGAAATATTTGATGAAAAGAGGAATAGAAAAAGAGAGAGAGCACTGATAAATAGTAGGGGATAATTCCTATAAGAAGGATGTAAAAGAGAGAAATATATAAGATAAAGGGAAAGTATTAGGTACGCCAATGGCTGAGAATGTGGGAAGGCAAAGCAACCGCTGAGATGGGGAAGGTTCAAATAATTTTTTTGAAACCTGCAAAACCTGCACCAATCACCTCCTTTTTAACCACCCGTGACCCCCATCACCTCCTTTGTACCACCCATGACAGTCCCCTCTTTCATTCTTCTGTCTATTCACAGTACCCTTTCTCTCTCCCTAACCCATTCAAGCTTTGCAGCTCTCTGTCTCTTTCATCTTGGAAGCTTGGGGCGCTCTCTCTAATCCCATTCACAGTAGGGCTTTGAAGCCTTTTATCTCTCTCTCATATTTGAAGCTTGGGGCCCTCTCTCTCTCGAACCCCATTTACAGCAGAGCTTTGAAGCTCTCTATCTCTCTCTCACGTCTTAGAACCTTGGGGGGCCTCTCTCTCTCTCTCTAACCCCATTCATAGCAGGGTTTTGCAACCCGCTCTCTCTCTCTCGTCTTGGTAGCCTGGGGCTCTCTCTAATCCAGCATGGCTTGAGGGCCTGTTTGGGTACCTGGATTGGATAAGGTTATTGACGTATTGGGCTTTTATCTCTTGTTTAAGTAATACATTCACACGTGGATAGCTGGCCAATCTAGTTTTTGGGCAAAAAACTTGGAGAATATTATTCTACCAAAATAGGTAGAATAGGGCTATCGAGTGTTTTTTAGATTGGCCAATTCTTGTTAAGACTTAAAATTTTACAATTCATTCCAGTCAATTTAGAACATTAAGGTCCATGAATCACAAAGACATCTTACTTAATATTATATTATATTATATATGAGACCTTCCTACATCTATCTGTGTAAAATCCCAAAGGATCATCATTAAATTGACAAAAATCTCTAAAAAAGTCAAGTCTCATACCCATGTGATAACTTTTTTAGAGATCTCTGTCAAATTTATTGGCGATCTTTTGAGATCCTACACACATGGGTGTGGGAGGGTCTCATATAATCATTACTCATATTATATATACTATGTTATATAAGGAAAAATTTTATATAAGGTTGCAACTTTAAAATGTAGAATTATATATGTACTTCAAAAATCCATCAGAAATAATTGATTTAATGAAGGAAAAAAAAAAATTGAGTCCCTAAAATAGTGCATATTGCAATACATTATCTAGACCGTCCGTTTTCAAGATTTTCATATGTTTATAGATCTGCTTGATTTTAACTATTTTTAGAGTTTAAAATTTTATAATTAGATATGAAAATAGATTTTTAGATAACCTTAAGAATTTTTTTCACCAAAATTACATGTTATGATAAATTTGTAGGTATGCCTCAATTGGATTGTTTAAGGTTGCAACCTTATAGAAACCACACCCATTATATAATGGGAATATATATATATATATAATATATATTATATGAGTAATGATCCTATGAGACCCTCCCACACCCATGTGTGTAGGACCTCAAAGGATCACCATTAAATTTGACAAAGATCGCTAGAAAAGTTATCATATGGGTGTGGGACTTGACTTTTCTAGAGATCTGTGTCAAATTTAATGGTGATCCTTTAAGGTCCTAGACACATGAGTGTGGGACGGTCTCATAAGATCATTACTCATATTTATATAGATATATAATATATAATATATAATACTATATTATATATATATATATATATATATATATAATAGTAGCATATAAATATCATATATTATAGGGTGCGGTTTCTATAAAGTTGCAACCTTAAACAATCCAATTAAGGCCCACCTTAAAATTTTATCATAACATGTAATTTTGTTGTAAAAAATTCTTAGTATTGTCTTAAAATCTATTTTCATACTTAATTAAAAAATTTTAAATTCTGAAAATATTAAAATCAAGTAGATCTATAAATATATGAAAATAGACGGTCTAGATAATGTGTTGCAAGATGCACTATTTTCGAGATTCAAAACCTTTTTTTTTTCATATTCATAGATCTTGATGTCGAGATGATTGATTAGATGGCTTTTGAAACATTAAAACAACATTTCCGATAGATTTTTGAAGTGCATATGTGACTGCGCATTTTAAGGTTGCAACCTTATATAAATTTTTCCCTATATTATATAATACAATTACATCAATAAAATAAATATAAATATGTAATATATGTAATAAAATACAAATTATAATAGAGATTATATTATATATGGTTTATACTATTATATATTTAGCTTATAATATATTATATACATCATATTTGATTATATATTTATATAATTTGCTTGCACATGCTGCCCAAAACGAGCGCGTCCCATTAAGGATTGTAATCCAGGTCCCCTCCTTTGAGCAACTCCAGCTCCGTCATGTCATTGCCAGAAACCTCCTCAGTTACGGCCAACCTGCGGGAAACCTAATTTTTCTGGGCCAGCCTGCAGGGTACCTAAAATTTCCGACATCGGATTCCGATCAAGCATGGCGAGCCGCTCTGTGTGAGAACCTAATTGTTGAGGCTTGATATGGACAGCATGAGTGCTCGTGTCAAAGAGAGAGTGGAGTTTATGGAATCACGTTTGAAGGGGCTGGGTCACATATGGGAGAGACGTGCATAAGAGGACCGGAGGTTTGATAGACTTGGTCTGGTTTGAATGGTCTTTATTTTGTACCAGTGTAGAGTCAAAGAGCTAGAGAGAGAGTGCTCGACTATGAGGAAGGCTATTGCGATGATTGGTAAGTTTGCCAGCGAGAAGAAGGGAAATTCCGGCCAAAAGTCATCGGAAAAAGATGGGGCTTGGGGGTCGCTTACGAAAACAGTTTGGGTGCAAGTTTAAGACCCACGTTTGTGATTTAGAGGCCAAGGGATGACACGTTTGAACGGCATCACAACATCTCGCCTTGATGTGGTCTAAGATATTTTTGTATATTTGGGTTTTAAGCTTAATGGAAGATGTATCGTTTTTGATATAGTATCAGATATTTTTATATATTTGGGGCTTAAGCTCAAATGGAAGGTGTATCGTTTTGATATGCTATTGAATATTTTTGTATATTTGGACCTTAAGTCCAAATAGAAGATGTATCTAATAGCTTATCGAAGACGTAAACAAGGGATTCAATTTTTAGGGTTATAAAGTTGTCTACTATTGAATAAAATAATGTGTACAATGAACCACCTTTCTAATATGATTATATATATATATATATATATATATATATATATATATATATATATATATATATGATACCAAAAAATAAATGTATTTTTCTATAATTCCTCAGGGTCTCTCTAACCCATTCACAGTAAGGCTAACCCATTCACAAAAGGGCTTCTCTCTCTCTTTGAAGCTTTGGGCCCCTCACTGTCTCTAATCCCATTCACACCACCACGGATTAATCCAACATTACAGGATTACCAAATCGATGAATCCAACATTATAGGATTAAAATCATCATATCTATTATGAGTTCCCTTTCTATTAAAGACTGAAAATAACCATGGAAAATTCTCTGAGAGAAAATGCTGTGTGTTTTGTTTTGCCTTTCCACAATCTCTGTGGCGTAACTGAAACCATTGATAATAACATCCCAATCCTATTGAAGTTAGGTAAAGAATATGCCAAATATGGGATTGTTACCACTGCCCCAAACCTAATTATAGGTGAGGGCACATTTTATTATAGGTGGGGCCACATAAAAGTCTTCACCTTATGATATACCTTATGTTATAGAAGTTAGGTGCAGTTCAAAAATCCACTACAAAATAGTATTTTGAATTTGGAAAACCCTTATCTCTATCTTGCTCATCTCTATCTTGATAGAGATGAGCGCCAGTAAGTCTCGGTTTAAAACATGATTTTTTCAAAATCCGTTTAGAACTCTTTTCAAAAAATTATGTTTTTTTCATGGAACTGATGTAAACCAATATTTTATCTTTTTTTCAAAAATACTTTTCAAGAAAACTTCTTCCTTATAACTTTAACTTAATATTATTGAATTTTTATTTAAAGATAAGAAAAATTATAGTATGAGTAAATTAAGAATCTTGATTTAAAATAAAATTCTATAAAATGTTTCACCAATAATTTCCATTAAAAAAAGTTTACAAAAAATTACGAATAATATAATCCCCAAAAAATTAGCAAAGTTGAAGACTAACCCAAAGAAAAATCTTTTTTTTTCTTTGAACCTAGTGCATCTTATAAAGAGCACTTTGTGTGAGATTCAAATTTGCTTAAAGATTTTGTATATTAAAGATTAAGCAGCTGGTAATTCAACGTGAGATTCGAATTTGTTTAAACATTTTGTTGTATAGAGAAGTTTAATTAATTGTATTTATTTATTTATTTATTTCTTTATATAACATAGCATTTTGGATGGACTACTATTTTATGTATTTGGGTCTGTATTTTGTTCTAGTTAATTGCAATCCTATACTGAAGATCTATTTTGTGTTTTTTTTTTCTTCAAACAATAATCCTATATCATAGTTTGAAGTTCTTGTTAACTACTAAAGTACTTCTTGTGTTAAGTATTATTTATATTTCACTTTACGCTCTAGAAAAATCTATGATATGTTTCATTTTGTGACAACAAAGTAAGCATTGTTGTTGGATTTATTGAAAGGTTAGACAATATATTGTCAAGTATCACCCTAACGATACTAGGTTAGGTAATAAAATTATTGTTCAATGGATTTAATGCATCTATACAATACCTACAAATCATAATCCTATATCATGTCATTTTTATATATATCTGATTTTTTCACTCTCTTTTTTTGAGATACATCCAAATTATTTACGACTTTATAACTTACCTCATTTTTTGGCGATTTGTACTTTTTACTCGATTTTTTCCACCAACTTTTTGAAGCAAAACCACTTCATTACTAATGTTTTGGCTTGCCAATGTATTGTTATTCCCCGACTTACTAAAAAATAATGTATCTTGTAACAAGTTATTTGGACTCAATATTCTCAAGTGTTTATATATACACTCAATCTATAGTGATTTTGAGATTTTTAATTTCATAATCATTGATGAAATCTGACTTTTCGGCCATCATAAGGTCTATGACACAAAAACTACTTCTTCTGGCAAAATTTAGATATGCATCTTACTGTTATAGTGTAATAATGGCACCTTATATAAACCTCGCCCTCTTTTTTTTTTTTTTTTCCTTTCGTAAGTTGTGTTGTCTCTCGTTAGGGGTGGGAAACGGGCTGGGTCAGCTAGTGGACCCAACTTGACCCATAATTTATATCTATAAAGTACATAAAAATGATTCGAAATAATAATAAAGGGATTGGGGAAAGGGTCGGGGTTGTGGTGGTAGTATCTCCCTACCCAATTACCACATAGTGGCATCCATTCCTATTGCTGACATCCCCAATTATAACACCTTAGAGAATGTTCCTCCCCCCTATTGAAAAATTAGGTAGGGGCTAATCTTCCCCATTGAATTACTGGAAAAAAAAATAAAACTAAATAAATAAATAAATTATATATATATATATATATATATATATATATATATATATATATATATATATATATATATATATATATATATATATATATATATATATATATATATATATATATTATATAATGTACAATCAAATGTGTAACATTTTTGTTTGCTTTTTTATTTCTAGAGCCATATTCGACCTAACCCAACCGGGTCCAGGTCCAGGTCGACCAAACCTGACTTGGTCCGGGTCCAGGTCGACCAAACCTGACTTGGTCCATTCCCAGCCCTACCTCTTCTTAATTAAGAATGTGGACACTAACTTCCTCACTAGGGCGGGAAACAGGCTTGGTGGCCTGTAGTGAAAAACTTGGCTCAGGGCCTCAAAGTTGGCCCAAGCACTGGCACGAGCTCCGGCTGCCCACCTTCTCCTGAGGCCTGCCGAGGGCCTGGTCTGGTCCAGGCCTCTATGGACATGGGCTAGGACTAGCCCAACTTGTTGCCCACCCTATCCCTCATCCAAGATTATCCCCACTACTGGCCCTATCCCTATCCATCTAGATTACCAAGGGAGGAAAAATAGAAAAATATGGGCTTAAATTTTGAATCCTTCATGTAACTCTCATTTTCTCTGCAAATTTCCTAAAACATTTCTCGGAATTGCCATGGAAAATTGTGAAAAATAAAAATTCTTGCAAAAATAAATATTTTGTCCATTCAAGTTAAATATCTCATTAAACAAGAAATCCCACCAATAATACAAATATAAATTCCCACTTAAACATGAATTCCATAGCTCCATTCAAGTTAAAGTAGGAACTCTTACCAAAGACTTTTTTTAGGTAAATCAGTAAGGGAGAAGATCCCCTACCTGTTTTTCATTTATAAAAGAGAATAAATTATAGGTCACTATTTTACAACCCTGTAATAGGGAAATTGTGCTACATCACAAAATAAAGGAAGCGAAAGAAAGTCAGGAGGCCTAGAGAACCAAAAATTATAGCCTTTTTAGCAAGTACATCAGTAACTATCTTAACATTGTGGTAAATATAGCAAACTGACTATGAAGGCTTTGCTAGTCTACATTGACAATTAGCAGCTATTATGTGAAGTGCCCATGGAGATCAGCCACGTATGACCTATACAAGAAGTGAGGAATCACTGTCGATTTATAGAGGAAGCAATCCATCTGGGTAGTCAAATCAACTCCTGCTTTGAAGGCATGAAATTCTGCATAATTATTTGATGCAATACCAAGGAGACTGACGAAGGCAGCAATAAAAAGACCCATCATCCCTTTGATGGCTCCTCCACAGCCTGCTATTCTGGGAATCTGAAGACTTTGATACCTATATCAGCAAAATACGCATGTCAAAAAAACATTGGAATACAGCAATCAAATTAAATATGAAAATTAAATGCAAATTACATTAAAAGTAAACATGTACATAGGTAAATTTAAATAGTAAAATAAAATTTTGCTACAAATTAAAAGATATTATTTTATTTAAATTTAATAATTTTAAAAAATTATCATTTAATTTTTTAGAGCATATTAACTACTGCTTTTTATATATTTCTAGGGCATGTGTAAGGTACTTCAACATGAGTAAACTATACACTTACTCCCATGGGCAAAACATTCACTCAGGGGATAGAAAGGACATGACATTACGAGAGACACCTTCACATCTCAGAATCACCGTAAATTAATTTTAAAAAGAAAGTGTAGTTTTAGTTACAAAACCTCTTTAACGTTTTCCTTTAGGTTGGTCACTAGGATGAGAAAGTTGCAAAACGTTGCATATCTTTTTCTTTTTACTTTTTCTGTTTTTTTGTCTTTTTTTTGTAATTCAATGGGGAAGCTAGGCCCTACCCATTTTTTTAAATAATTTAGAAATTACTTATTTTAAGATATCAGTGAGATAACATAAGTGGGAATAAAAATGACAACAAATAAGTGGGAATGAAAATACAACGTGGTGAAATGGAAATGAAAAAAACAATGTGGTGACTAAAATGTAGGTATGTTACTACCACGACCCTAACACCCTTCCAGCATACCCAAAATTCAGTTGTCCAAAGCATACTCGTGGTTGGTCTTTGCCAAGGAAGCATGTGAAACATTTGCTACATTGGTATCGTGACAGTTTTTTCACATGCTTTTTTATTTGATGGGAGACTTTTGTTACATACACTATTGCGGTTTTCTGTTCTATATAGTTAAGAGAAGTACGAAGGCACCCTATTGCTAGAGAGAATGTAGGGCAGGTGACTCAATGTAGGACAGGTGACTTTGAGATATAGGCAGTTATCATAGTTAAACATAAGCATGCCCCTCAACTAGGGAAAGGTCCTATCGATAGAGATCCTCTATGAGAAAAGACCTTTTTAAAGATAATCACAACACATAAAAAGAGTTTAAAATGCATCTCATCCTTTGGGTGGATAGAGGGTGCGTATTTCAACAGGTTGAGAAACATCGATATCCCAAAATTGTAGGGCCTTAGCTAAGTTTAAATTTGGATTTGATTTAAGAAACTGGAGAGATATTAAAAAGATAAAAGCATGTTTTTAATTTTTTCTCCCTTGCACCACATTACAACTATAAAAGCAGCGTTATGAGATTCGGCCGAGGCCACTTGGCAGAGGCCTCACCCTGGGGGAGTAGGCTGTAAACATATTTTTAAAGTTTATGTATATTAATGCGGCAAATTTAAGCCATGTGTATTTGAATGGCTTCGCGGTGAGTCTTGACACATGTTGTAGCATGATCAGGGTTCAAATATCACCACCACGTATGATGTAGCATGATTGGGGTTCAAACATCACCAGCTGTGTTTCAATGGCTTCACGTTGAGTCCCGACACATATGTTGTCGCATGAATGGGATTCAAATATCACTAGCAAACATCACTTTTTACTCTTCCAAAGAGGGTGCTTTATATCAAATGGCCTAACTTACTTGCCATTAGCTTTTTGATTGAAAAAGTTACCCACTAATTATATATGGGTGTTTTTTTATTGAAAAAGTTGCCCACTAATTATATATGGGTGCGGTTTCCATAAGGTTACAATCTTACAAAGAGGGTGCTTTATGTCAAATAGCCTAACTCACTTGCCATTAGCTTTTTGATTGAAAAAGTTGCCCACTAATTATATATGGGTGCTTTTTGATTGAAAAAATTGCCCACTAATTATATATGGGTGTGGTTTCCATAAGATTGGAACCTTGAACAATCCATTTAAGGTTCAGCTTCAAATTGTATCATAATATATAATTTTGATGAAAAATATTCTTAAGATTATCTCAAAATCTATTTTCATATCTAATTGTAAAATTTTAAACTCCAAAAATGATTAAAATCAAGTAGATCTATAAATATATGAAAATCTTGAAAATGGACTGTCTAGATAATGTGTTGTAAGATGAACCATTTCTAGGACTCAAAATCCTTTTTTTTATATAGTCATTCATCTCAATGTCGAGATGATCAATTAGAGGGTTTTTCAATATTAAAACAACATTTTCTGATGGATTTTTGAGGTGCATCCATAGTTCTACATTTTAAGGTTCCAACCTTATACAAACTTTTTATATTATATATATATATATGAGGAGTGGATTTCATATGCCCACGAGCTGATTGCTACAGTAAACGCCCATGGCCCAAATTCAATCTGAGCCGATCTGACGGTCGCAACCTCATTTCGTATTTGAATTTGAATTTGAATTTTTTTTAACAAATCTTAATCACTTAAAATTTGGAGCGTTCATTCTTCTCATCAAGGTGCACCTAATAGAAATATAAAAAAAAAATCGTAAAATATAAATTGATCAAATACCCCTGAAACATTTTGGGGGTATTTTGGTCAATTTATATTTTACGAATTATTTTTTATATATTTTTATTAGATTATACTATTTTTTAATAATAGACACCCTAAATTTCAAGTGATTTGGATTTGTAGAAAAAAATAAAAATTCAAATACGAAATTAGATCGTGATCGTCAGATCGGCCCAGATTCAATCTAGGTCGTGGGTGCTTATTGTATTAGTCAGCCCATGGGCTGACAATATATATATATATATATATATATATATATATATATATATCACATTTATACATTCATTTTCTTTAAAAAAAAAAAGTGAGCTGGACTTGGACAAGTTACTCAGACTCGCCCGAGTAACTTGCCTCAGCCAAGGCCCGAGTACCTTGGCCCGTTCGATTTTCTAAATACTGGATTAAAGCGTCATGCTAGGTGGGTAGGAGGAATGTTTCTGCTATTTCTATTTTTAAGAGTACCTTCTTAAGTTCTTACCCACACATCATTGATATCAAATGTAGATGGACTTCTTGTATCACCTTCATGGGAAGCTATATTTCGAAAGTTCATTGTAAGGCTGCACTACAAGTAGCATATGATCATGTGCCCCTAGTTTTGGACACAAAAGGAGACATATGGGAGCCTTCTCCATTGCGCTGATACTTATGTGGATGGAGTATAGGTCCATGTGAGATGAGGTAAGATCGGACTGGCATAATACACAAATTCAGGGGTGCATGGATTTTACAATTGCAAAAAAACTTCAAAAACTTAGATAGAAGAAATGGAGTAAGTCAAGATTTGGGAATATCTCACAGAAGGTCTCACAGCTATGAGGAATATAGAAGAGCTTAACCAAAAATAGCAATTTCAAATGGACCTCCCATTGAAGAGAGAACATTGAGCAACAATATTAAATCAAAACTAGAACGGTTGCTTACGATTGAGATTTTCTAGTTCCAAAAGTCAAGATTATAGTTCCAAAAGTCAAGAGCATGTTGGGTTCATGTGACCATTAAAGACTTTATGAGAGCTCGTATAAGCATTTTATGCAGTGAAACATAAACTTAGTAGGAATGTGGGTTGCAACGAAACATAAACTCAGTGGGAGTGTGGTCTTGTGTGGACCATACTATGCAAATGATGTTTGCTGATACCGAATTGTTGTTGATGTGCTAGGCCAATCGGTTGAAAAAAACCCACATTAACTAGGAATAGAGATTAAACCGATAAGGGTCATGATGGGTCATCCCTTGATAAGATTGAAGTATGTCTGGATGTATGAGCCGAGGGACTGTGTGACCCTTGTGTATGATGGCAGCCCTCAAAGATAGGGGTCAAAGACACGTCCATGTACCATCACACAACACGCACATATGATAGATATGTTGGGAAAGCGAACCATGTGCATATGCGAGAGATTACCCCTATGCATCGTAAAATTGTAGTTGCATCAGGTCTAGGTAACTTTGGTTCGTCTCTAAGAGAGAACCTAAAATCCACAAACTGGGATTATGTCCTCTTGTATAATGGCTAGGGAAGAACCTGAAATCCACATATTGAGATTATGTCCTCTTGTATAGTGGCTTACTTTGGTGACCCAATTATGAGCCTAGGCAATGGACTGTGGGTTACGCCACTGGGTCAGTTTAAGAAAGCAACTGTGGATTATGGTCCAAAGTAAAAAGTGGAGTGCCCCAATGTTTTATTATTCATAAACCATATGGATTCAATTCTCAACAAAAGTATATAATTATAATTGTTTTGAAGTTATTTAATTTTTAGAATTGTTGTTTGAATTTTTTTTAATCCCTGGATATTTTATTTGTATGATTTGAATTTATAAAATCAAAGATATTGAATTTTCATTATTTTAAATATTCAAATGAAATTAATAATTATTTCTTATTCCTAAAAATCAAAATTTATTTTTAATAGTTTATTATCACATAGAGGGGCCATTAGTATACATGGGCCAACATTGCAAGTTGGTGGGGCCTATGAGAGCCCACCTTGGGTGGCACACCCACCCCCTTCTACTTTTTAATTTGTGTGCTCAAGCAAGTTGGCTAGAGGCTTAAGAAATTGTGTTTTAGAAAGGTTTGATTTTTTAAATCAAATATGAAAGGAAATAAGAGGCTTGTGCATGAAACGTGCATGAAATTTGAATGTACAATATTATAATTGATTATTTTCATAATTAATTTATTGATGGGAAATTGGTTTAAAAAATAGGGGATAAAAGTTAACACCTTCCATTAGATCTTGATAGCTAATTTATGGAATGGATGGCTTACATCTCTCAACCCATAACTCACCCAAGATCAATGGTACAAATTCAATTTTACTAAAGTGACCAAGGAAACCCTAAGAAACCCTAACCTCATTGAAAGGTTATAAATATGGGTCTGTCTACCCTTTTGGACACCTCTCTCTTCTCTCTCGCACATCTCTCATAGAGGGGAACACCTCAACTTAGAGTTGCTCTCTCTCTCTCTCTCTCATGTCATAGGGGGCATGCCCCAAGCAGTCTCTCTCTTTCCACTTGTGAAGGGACACGGCCCACCAAGCCTTAGTTCTCATCTTCTCTATCTCACATCTTCTATCTCTCATGGTCTATGGGTTAAGGGTTTAGTGCAGAGAATCACATCTCTCTCATTTAGGTGCTTAATATGTTAAGAGCTTAGTTTGAAATCTAAGGCCTTGTGATAGGATTTTTTGTTCCATTGAAGGTTTGACCCATATACTTTTCCGTTTTGGAGATTGAGATTGACTATTAATCACAATCCATTGGAGGTGAATACTCGGTGTGGGGTGTATAAAGTCCAGTTTAGGTAATTTACGGTATCACCTTTCTTATTTTTTACTATATTTGTTGTTTTTTATCTTTTGTTATTTCCAAGCTTAATGTTGTGGTTTTGATTGATTAATAAAAATGTGGTTTTAGTGGCATCAAGTTATATATCAAAGCTTTATTTTCTTTATTCCTTTCAAATCAATTTATTGTAATAGACTGTGGACTATTTGTAAGTGATCTAGCCGATAAAGAAAATAAAAATAAAAAATACATGCACCGGAATACATAAGTCCAACTTTCAGAGTAGGTCCAAGAAGATTATAACGAAATATTTCCATACCATAGTCGACTCTCATAGATGATCAAATGGTATTTATGGCACAAAGACTTAGAATTTTTTAAAAGCATACTCTTAACGAAGGCCTACCTTCTCCATAGGACGGCTTCCGTTTTCAAAACTTCCATAAAACCAAGCTAACAACCAAAGTCAAGAGTTTTCATGAGAAGAAATAAAGGAGTTGGTCTTTAGTCTACCAAAAGATAAAGGCCCAGGATTAGACGGATATCCATTAGCTTTCTTTAAGTTTTATAGGAGATTATAAAGGAGGATATGCAGATCACATATCAAGAATTTTATCAAAGGGGGGAGATAAATAAAGCCAACAATTCCAGATTCTTCACACTAATCGTTGAGAAAAAATAATAATTGAGTGCTTGCAATACATTAGACCTATATTGCCACCTATAATATTTTGGATAAAAGGCTAAAAAAATGTTATTCCAAGCGTGGTTAAAGGCCTTCAAATAATATTCAATAAGATAGGCAAATCATAGACAATGTTCTAGTCGCTTAAGAGACCATCTATTTTAGGAAGACGCAAGGTACCCCAAAGCTAATCAGTAAATTTGATTTTGAAAAAACCTATGACATAGGCAAATAGAGGTCATGAGTTGTATGAGTTTTGGTTCAAAATAAAGATTAGGGAAGTTTGGTTACTGATCATCAGTTCATATTTCTTATAAATCGGAAACGAAATGGGTATTTCAATGCTTCTAGGGGCATCCAATGGGGCAACCCTTATCTCCATTTCTTTTCACTATCGTTAATGAGTCTATTGGCCTAATGATCGGGGAGTTACTCAAAGGGGTTATTGAGCGGTCTTCCAAGGGCGTCATCTCTACAATATGCGGATGATATTTAATGTTTTATAAAGTAAATTTATAACAAATTTAAAATCTATGGCTATTTTTTAAAGGAAAAGGTTTCTATACTTCCCCTACAACATAGAATATCTATGCTTTCCCTACCATCTAGCCATCCAATTTTGATCAAGAGAGCCACTCACCGTTTGATCTTAGATCCAACGTCTTAAAGAATTTTATTTTTAATTTTTTTTATAGAAATTGTATGAATATTAAATTTTGTACGAACCATCTTCTCATTAGGGAGCACCTATAAAATATATTAAAAATAATTTTTCGATAAAATATAATGACTAAAATACCCCTTAAAACTTTCAAGGGTATTTTGATCATTTTATTTTATTAGAATTTTTTTATATATATTTTTCGCTAGCGTGAGTTTAATAGAGGATTGGACATCCAAAATTTGGTGTCAAAATAGTTTATAAAAAAAATTAAAAATAAAATAATGTAGAGACGTGACATTTGTGATTGGGACAATCTAAGCCCTCCATTCATAATAGACAGTTGAATAAAAAGAAATATATAAATTTTATGCTGTAGGAAATGCATAGAAAGCTTGTCCTTTCTTAAATGCTATAAACTTGGTTTCAGGGTCAAAAATAAGTATTCGGGCATAGTGACTCGGATATGAAAAGGATTCTTTACCAAATATGTATTTGGGCCTCCATCTAGTAGACATTTCACCTAGTAAAGACATCTGGGAACTGTTGTGGAAAGATTTCAACCCAAGTTAAACTCTTCAATGGGAGAATCACTTTGATTAAATCCACTCTTCCAATTTCCTAGTATATTATTTTACGCTTTTTCGAGTGAGTCCCAAGATGTTTAAACAATTGGAATTGATTATGAAGAACTCTTTGTGGAGTGTTTCCATTGAGAAAAGGAAATTCAATTAGGCAAAATGGACTGCGGCGTGCCTTTTAAAGACCGAAAAATTTTATATGGAGTAAAAGGCTCTCAACAATCAAATTTGAGCCTTTCTCAAAAATTTCATTAGAAGAGGTTATTTTGATGTCTAAATATCTTCAAATTGATTATCTCGACATAACGATACATGGACATAAGAAAAAAATGGATCGTAAGTTTTGGAAATAGTATATTTTGTGATGCATTTTTGGACCGTCAATTATCAAGATTTTCAAGTTTTCATAGGTATGTCAATCTACACTATTTTTGAAGCTTTAAACTTTAGAAGTAAATATAAAAATATATTTTAAGGCTATCACAAAGATTTCTAATATTGAAATCATATTTCTCAATACTATTTGAATGTAGGGTCTAATTTGATTGTTTAGAGCCTAGGCTCTATATAAACCGCACCCTTTAAAGAAGAATGGTGGATTAGGAACCTATGAATGCGCTTTACATAAGGGAAAAGTTTATATAGAGCCGAGGCTCTAACAATCAAATTAAAGTCTACCTCACAAATTTCACTAGAAAAGGTTGTTTTGATTCCTAAATATCTTCAAATTGATCATCTCAACATCAACATGCATGAACATGAGAAAAAAATGGATTTCAAGTTTTGAAAATAGTGTATTTTATAACACATTTTTAGGCTGTCAATTTTCAAGATTTTCAAGTTTTCATAGATCTATCAGTCTACACTATTTTTGAAGCTTTAAACTTTATAAATAAAAATAGAAATATAGTTAAGGCTATAAAAAGGATTTCTAATATTGAAACTACATTTTTCAATACTATTTGAAGGTGGGCTCTAATTTGATGGTTTAGAGCATAGGCTCTGTACAAGTCGCACTCCAAAAATCCATTAAGATGATTTCCATCTATCACAACTTTGTACATGTATCATGATTTATAAAGACTAAGCACTAAAAAGCCATTAAGATGACTTCCATCTATCACAACAGAGATAGGAAGAGAAACGAAGCTACGTTGACATACATTTGCTCTTTGCACCCAAAAATAATTGGGAAAATGACCCATACTCCCCTCCCCATAGTTCTTATCACCATAACACCCTCGGATCCACCGAAAGCATGTTGACCATATGTGTGGTTTGCATAAGGTCGAGGCTCTAAACAATCAAAGTAAAGTGCATCTTCAAATAGTGTCAAAAGATGTTGTTTCAATAATAGAAACCTTTGTGATGGCTTAAAAATTTATTTTCATCTCTAATTATAAATTTAAAACTTCAAAAGTAGGTAAATCGAGCAGATCTATGAACACTTGAAGAAAATCTTCAAAATTGAAGGTCTAAAAATGCATTATAAGATGCACTATTTCTAATACTTGAAATCCATTTTTTCTCATGTCTATACATCTTTAGGTCGAGATGATCAATTTGAGGATTTTTGGGCTTCAAAACAACCTCTTTTAGTGAATTTTTGAGGTGCTCCCAAAATTGATTGTTTAGATCCTTGCAGTTACATAAACTTTTTCTTTCTTCTAAGATTTGAACACAAAATAAGTATTTTAGAGAAATTTAGTTGTCAAGAACCCAAAACAAGCCAAGGCATGAATGCATTTGCACGACTCGATTGTGTTCAAATCCAAAACCAAGTTGTAGATCTAGATGGTTTTGAGTAAACGGGAAGGTTTTTATACTTCCCCTACAACATAGAAGATAAATGCTTCCCCTCCTATCTTGCCGTCCAATTTTGATTTGTGCCACTCATCGTTTGATCTAGATCCAACGCTTTGGAATATTTTATTTTAGTTTTTTTCTACAAATTGTATGAATATGAAATTTGATACATGTCATCTTCTCATTGGGGTGCACCTAAACAAATATTTAAAAGAATATTTTGATAAAACATAATGATTAAACTACCCCTTGAATCATTCAGATGTATTTTGGTCATTTTATTTTATTAAAAATATTGTTTTTATATTTTTTACAAGTACAGGCTTAAAAGAGGATTGAAAGCCCAAAATTTGGTGTCAAAGTATTTTGTAAATAAAAGATAGAAATAAAATAGCATAGAGATATGACATTGTGACTGGGCCATCTTAATCAATAAAATAGCATAGAGACATGACATTGTGACTGGGTCATCTTAGTCATCCATTCATAATGGACAGTTGAATAAGAGGAAGTATATAAGGGGAAGCATAAAAATCCTATCCTTGAGTAAAACCTGAACAAGGAGATGATCAATGGTTCCTAAAATAACTCATGGCAATTCATGAGGCATACCCTCACTTTTTCGAAAAACAAGAACAGGAGAGTATACAAAAAGAACGTTTACATTTAGCGCAAGGTCATAATCCTCAACCGTTTTAGCCGTTAGATGTGAAATCAAACTACCCAATCATTTTTTTACATTAAGTTATAGAAATATTTTCTTAGACGTTAGATGATGTCAATGGCCCTCCCCAACTGCACAATTTCATGTCCATCTTGGAGTCCTCTTGTTGCAAATATAAGCAGTCGAGTATAAATCCTTCAAAAATAGGATAATGTATAATCCACAACCCTCTAAAATGCAAAAGTACGCATCGAATGTATTGTGAAATGTGGATTTAGTATAGGTTAAGTACAAAAAGATAATTTATTTTTGAGAAAGCTTTCTATGTTCCCTTTTATCCAACCATCCATTTTGAATGGATGGCTAAGATTGTCCCAATCACAATGTCACGTCTCTACACTGTTTTATTTTTAATATTTTTTCTATAAACTGCTTTGACACCAAATTTTGGACGTCCATTCCTATATTAAACTCGCACTAATGAAAAATATAAAAAAATATTTTCAATAAAATAAAATGACCCAAATACCTCTGAAAGATTCAAAACGTATTTTGGTCATTATTTTTTATCAAAAAAACATTGTTAATATTTTTTATAAGTGCACTCCAATGAGAAGATGGCACGTACCAAGTTTCATATTCAAAAAAATTGTATCAAAAAAATTAAAAATAAAATACTTTGAGACGTTGGATCTAAGATCAAACGGTGAGCAACTCTCTTGATAAAAATAAAATGATAGAAAACATAGAACTTTTATGTTGTAGGGAGAACATAGAAAGTTTTCCTTTTACTTTTATATATTAGAAAGTACAATCATTATTTTCTGTCAAATTTCAAATCACGTGGTAGTCATTGACTTAACTCGAACTTCAAAAAAAATTTCTTAAATTTCATCACTCTAGCTATCCAATTTATGTCATTGACTAAACTCAAAGTTCAAAAAAAATTCTTAAATTTCATTACACCCTAAGCTATCCAACTTGACAATGGATAAACGGATTTGTGACACTTCGTTTACTAGTTTCTTTTTAAAAAAAAATCACTTTCTGTAGTAATATTGCTCATCAAGCGAGTATCAGTAGTTATCACTAAAAATAATGGGTATATTTATCATCTTTTTTAAAGGTAAAATTGAAATTTTAGAGATATACAAAGAAAAATTAAAGACGAACTTCTAAACTACCATTTTACTTTCAAAAAAAATTCAAATTACCCTTTCAATTAAGAAGCTATAAAAAAAATAAAAAAGATAAAAATAATAATAATAATAAAATAAAAAATAGTACATTATTGTAATAAATACACCCATCACAATCCATACTAATATTAACCAACGAATTGTTAACTCTAAACAGACCCTTAAAAATAGAGTAATGATCCTATAGGACCCTCCCCACCCATATGTATAAGACCTTAAAATATCACCATTAAAGTTGATACGGATCTCTAAAAAATTTATCACATAAATGTGGTGCTTGACTTTACTATAGATCTGTACTAAATTTAATGGTGATCTTGAGGTCCTACACACATGGATGGAAGGTCCTATAGGAGCATTTCTCTTAAAAATATTACCTAGCCAAACGTAAACAGATTTTTTACAAGTAAAATGCAATGCATAAAAATTAAATATTTTAACCATTCCATGAGTTTTTTAGATGATTTGACCCATTTTTAAATATTTCCCTATTATTAATGTCCACATGAGCAAGCCATGAACAAGAACAGCCAAGGCCACATAACTTTCAAGGACCTCACTTGATGAAAACACGCGAGCATAATTTAATTTTAGTGGGTAAAGAAACATTCAGTAAGTTAAAATTCCCTCGATAGATTAAATGATGTCAACTCTGCAACAAAACTTAAATGATCATATCTCGATAATCTATTTCATCTAGAGATGAACATATCATCGAAAAGCTGCATTTTCACCCAAACATATTTCAGCAATTTTTGCATTTTGAGTGAGTCTTATTTTGCTTCATTGGAAGATGACATAACAGACAAGTAAGATGTTATTTTCTCATCATGCTTGGGCTCCAAGCTCCAGCAGCAAAGTGTGATTAATATCATTGGATGCAGGGCCATAGAATTGAATAGGGCCTGTAAAAATGATCGAAACAATGAATGTGTGTGAGAGAGATAATAATGATCGAAAAAATGAGAAATGCAAGAGAGAGAATAATGATAAAAAAAAATGAGAAACGAGAGAGAGAGAGAGAGAGAGCGGTTACCAGGGCTGATGTATCGATTCTTGAGAGCCCATTCATCTCGCATGGATACAAACTTTTGGAACGGTGCACCTAATTTGTATGAGATCATTAGTCAATATTCTAATTGTACAAGACAACTAATACAAATGAGAGCTTAATTAATAAGAAGCAATATAACCACATCCTCACCTTCAAGCTCTACCATTGCCTTCTTAATCACTGGTTTGAACTTACCTACAATTCAGAGACGACTTAAACACCATGAACAAAGTAAATCTAACCATGCACATGCAACAGCTCAACAGAAATTCAATCCATTATCATAAAGTTATAAGATCTAGCAGGCGCAGGTGGCATTCCATAAACAGCAAAAAAATGGCACAAATCTTCATATAAACTCCATTCAGAAATTTGATTTAACATTACTTTGACCAGCAAAATTTTTCCATGATACACAAAACTGAGAGGAAGACTTTTATCGATCCCAGAATTTCTTCCAAGAACATTGTACTAATTCTTACAAACACAATACATATGAAAAGGTGCTTTTTTTTTTTGGAGTAAAATTTTTTTTTGGAGGAAAAGGTGCTTCTTATTTTCTCAAGTGTCTCCAGCATTGTTTACGACATGTTCTTGTACTAAAAACACCACATGGTAATATAACCAGGTGGTGGAAAACCAGTGAATGAAATTCCCAAGTTATCAGACATTTTTGTTTTGAGGATTAGGTACATTGCTCATTAGTATCAGCTCCCCAAAACATTAAGATGCTCAATGAAATTCCCAAGTTATCAGACATTTTTGTTTTGAGGATTAGGTACATTGTTTATCAGTATCAGCTCCCCAAAACATTAAGATGCTCCCTTTATTTTATCCGTAGGAATTTTTCATAAAGACAAATCAATATGTTTGACCACTAATAAAGGAGAAATATGGACACTGTGGCTTCTTCACAATGCATATAAATTGAAGGACTCAGAGTCAAAACATCTTCAGTCATGTCAGTTTTGTTCAGAAGCTTAGTTGAAATCAATAAGCATCAGGAGATCCTGTTGTCTACAGAATTCTCCTCGGAGCATTACCCCGACTCTTACTCTAGGGGTTGTGTTCCAACTTCTAATTTAGGAAGTCCTACTCAATTTTTACTATCTGTGCACCTCTCCAGTATCAAGATGCTCTATGTACCCTAATGGTCTGGCTTTCAAAGTACACTTTCCAGGGATATTTTTTTGTTTTTGTGTGGATTGGGGGAAGCAGGCCGAGGCTCTAAACAATCCAAGTAAAGCGCGCCTTCAAATAGTTCAAGAAACGTGGTTTCAATACTGGAAATCATTGTGATAGCCCTAAAATATATTTTCAACTCTAATTATAAAATTTAAAGCTTCAGCAGATCTATGAAAACTTGGAAATTGACGGTCCACACATGCATTACAAGATACACTATTTCCAATACTTGAAATCCATTTTTTCTCATGTCCATGCATCTTGAGGTCGAGATGATCAATTAGAGGATTTTTGGGCATCAAAACAGCCTCTTCTAGTGAAAATTTTAAGGCGCGCATTAATTTGATTGTTTAGAGCCTCGCACTTATATAAACTTTTTCCTATCTAGAAACACAGGTTAGAAGTTCTTGTGAGGTTTAACCAATACAGTATTCAACAAGAAATACTTGACCTAAAGCTCCAGATCAATAAATTTGATGTACGTCATAATTATTTTTATCTATGAGAGTATATTTTTTATGGAATTTAAATTCACCTCCAAGAAGGTAATGTTCATCAACCACCGGTTCTTAAAAGGAGTCATCATAGGTATATACAAGTATACAGCTAAGAGATATACGTCCATAAATTTTACTTCAGTTAGAGTGCAGTAACTAATAGGCTTGCAGTGCCTGTTCCTCAGCTTATTTCTCCATGTGGGGCATTATGTGAAGGACTGAAGATTATATCTGCAGGCATGCAGAAAACAATGCACCTGTGCCCATCCAAGATGCAGGCATTAAGGGAGAACCATTAAACTTGAAGAAAATGTTTCATTTTGCAGCAACCTTATCCAGCGCCTTCCAAGGAAAATCTTGGTCTGGCTCTGTTTGCATTGATGCAGAAATTGTACAAACCTTTAGCAGCAAAGCCAGGTATTCCTCTTGGAACTTTGTCAAAAGATTGGACTTTACAGGAACTAGATCAGATGGAACGAAAAATACATAATAAACTGGAATGTTCAGAAATATCGAATAGGCCAGCTTGCAGAATTTTCTGGATATATTGTAGACTTGACATGGCAAACCATTGTCCCCAGCACTAGCCATTCTAGCCGACCTATGTAGAAGCACGCATACACTAATTAATCTGACAAGTTTATCAACTACACTATATATGCGAAATTTCCTAAAATTTGTCTGTAATAGTCATTATCCCTCGATTTCAATTGATTGGACCACAACAATAGCTGGAAAAAAAAAGGACAGAACTTGAAGATATAAATCTTGTCAGACGGCCTTAAGTTCATTAATGGTCATACTTCCTAGAAAGAAATAGCACTGGGACTACCATGATCCATGAGAACTATTTGCCCCACACAAGGTTAAGTGATCAGCTGACAATGAGCGAGGAATATTTGTCTTTCTGCTATATAGGATCTATTGAACTCATAATTCAAGAGAGTTTTATTGAATGCAACAAAGTATTGTAAGTACTTGATCCCTCCTATAAAAATCAGTTTATTCCTGTGTCATTCTTTGAAAAATGAACACTATTACAACCCAGTTATAAATTGCTATAATAACTAGAGAAACAAAATGATGTGACTCAAAGCCACATGTTTGTGTAACTAATCATAAGATATACAAACGAAAAGGGCAAGCAATTATAGCACAATTGGAATAATTTAATCATTAGTAAACATGTGAAAAGTTAGAAGAGAAGGGTAAAGGAGATACACACCCTTCCGCCTCTCCACATCCATCAATGATGTCAATGCTGTACCACCAACAGTCCATTCATCCACAGGAGCCGCTAGATTGCCAACCTAAAAGCAACAAAAATTCCAGGAATCATCTAAGAAACTAAAATCATGTACTGGAAAAAGTATCAACGGTTTAGGAAAGTCCCAAAAAAAAAAGGAGGCACCTGCTTAGCAAGAGAAATGTTACCTCTACGTGTTGACCAAAAAAATGGAACCACTTTGGCATTTCAGCCAATTTCGGGAAGTCTTCAGGTATAAATAAAGTGGAAATAAAAAAATTTAAATAATATAAGTATTATATTAATAAATGTAAATTTTAAAGTAAATTACTGCTTCAGTTTCTTATGAATTTAATTTTTAAAATTTTAAATATTTTTTACCTCAAACAAAGACTGATTTTAATTCATTATCCTTTTATTCATTTAGAGAGAGCATGGATTTATCTCATAGGCTACGGTTTTCTCTCTCTAAAAATAAGTTTTCCTCCCTTTCCCTCTTTATAAAAAGTTGCCATATAGTCACAATTCACAAGGTTTGTTTTCCTCATTCAAAGAACGTTATACACAAGTGGCATGTCAATTAAAACATAAGTAAAAATGCCATTTGACAATAAATTCAAGGTATAAAGGCAAATTAAATTTTCCAATTATCTTTGCTTCACTTCAGCTAACCGGCTGAATCTAACGGGCTTCGGTCAATTCGCCCGAAGCAAAGCAAGTTGATAACATTGCTCTGATGCTGTGCCTAGAATGACAATCGACCTCCTTTACAGCTGCCAATAGGCTCAATAACTCCAGAAAACATTTATTATGTGACCCATTCTTACTCAACTTTTAACAATCTAGCCCTTGAGTAATGCCAAGCCCTAGACTACTTATTTACCTAGAACCTAAAAATATTCCTGACTAATATACCCAGAAATCTAAAAATGCTCCTGCACTATTTATAATCTTGAAACTTGTCCATGCTGAAAACAACTATGCAAAGTATACTTTTGCAGGAAAGTTAATACGGTTCAAAATCAAGTAGTTCAAAGTTGGACTGAACTGGCTGATTCAAATGGGTAGGACCGAAACAGACCCTAAACCATTCAATATTTAAAACTGGAAAAGCTGTACACCCACTAGTACCTGCCTTGGCTAGTCTGCCCAGTGGAAGCAGTGGTTCACACAGTCTGGTTTGAACCAACCAGTTGCAATTCTCACTCATATAGTTGGAAAAAACTCATTCATCTCGCAGAAAAACCACGGCTTTTTGCAAAGTGGGATGTCCAAAGGTCATTTTAATTCAAAAGTTTGATGCAAGGTGAATGGACCTCACATGTGAACTCCCATCCAAGCTTTCCACGGAAGGCAAGGTTTCCGTCTTAAATGCATGTGATACATAGTCCACCTTCAATAAATAGTTTGCAAAAAGAGGACCATTTGACAAGATGTAGTTACAGTGATTTAAAAAGTGGACCGCCCAGCCCCTAGGCGGCCGTCTAGGTGGTCCAGAACTGGACCGGGCGCATCGCCCAAGCCTAGGCAGCAACTTGCCGCCCCATCCAGGGACGGAAATGCCCCTCGTTGAGGGCATTTTTTTATCAGCTTTTTTAATATTAAAGGGGTAAAATTATGGGTTTTAGGTTCATTTGAAACCTAAAATCCATTAGAGCGTAGTTTAGAGAAAGAAAAACCCCACAATTTTTTTCTTTCTACTAGACCACCCAGGTTCTGGGCCCGCCTAGGCGCTAAGCGGCCTGGACCGCCCCCGGCAGCCTAGCGTTTTTTGAAATATTGTGCGGATATTTGTGGATGGAATAGTGACCCCAAAGAAAGTTTCTTTGTAGTTAAGCATGAGTAATGCATTAGCCTTTGCTAGGCTTGAAGCCCATTAGTAAGGTATAAGCCGCGGCAAATGAGGAATAACAATAAGAGATTGCTCCAGAGTAAGCCAGAAATGAGGATCCATCAGCATCTCTAAGGATACCTCCATAGCCACCCAGAACCAAGTTGCTTCATGAACTTCCATGAAAGTTTAGCTTAATACAACCGCATATTCGTATGGCCACCTAGGTAAGCCAAGCTCAGCAGTTCCTGTCAATCATTTCTTAAGTTAATGCTTCCATAATGGTTCCCAAGCTATTCCTGATAGAAGATAGAATATTTTCGTACAAATACTCCCCATCGTCTTCCGACAAGGTTTGCCATTGCTGCTCCCCATCTTTTTCCAACAGGGTTTGACATAGGAGCCTCTAGACAAAACAGGGTTTGCCATTGCTGCTCCCATCTTGTTCCAACAGGGTTTTCACATAGGTGCCTCTAGAAACAAAGCTTTGACTGCAATAAGGCTTGAAACTTCACCACAAGTTGATTTGAAAGGAGCAAACATTCCCAATTTTAATAGTAATGGCTTAAAAGTGATAAAAATGATGATATTGTTATATGACAATCTGACTCCCTTGGTAACCATGAAAAGCAGTGTTGGCTAGCCCAAGGCACTGAATGGAATCCAACTAATGTCACAATGACATAAGAAAAACCTTTTTTTATTAAGAGGGTGATGGATGGTCTTTATGACTTCATTGCTCGAAATTCCTACAGTTGAACAAAAAATTCGAGAGGCAGAACCAACACCTTTTCTGATAATACAAATAATTTTTCATGTAAATAGAGAAAAATGACATTATAGATTTCAAATTTCAATGCAAAGAAGCACAACTACCATTACATATCTCCAAACACAACTATTCACGCATTACATTGGTTCTTAGAGGAAACAAGTTCTCAAATTCCAATTATCAAAACTATGCAGTCTCTCTTCAATGTCTTTCTCTTTCTTTCTTTTTATCAGTAATACCTTCCATCATTGCACATTACAAATATCAAAACGGTTAAAGAAAATTATACAAAATATAAAACAACTGAAGAGATGCAAACGAGAAAACAAAGGGTATCAGAAGCCAACCGATGATATGAGGCCCGTCTTTCCAGCATGTAGAAGAGCTCCAGCTGCATATCCCAATGCATAGCAATACATAGAATCAAAATTCGAAGGCAAGCCACATCTTCCTTCATAACTGCATGGAAGTTTAGCATTTATACACATCAGATATGCCATGAAATGGTGAAGGTACACCTCAAGGCATATTGGAGCAAAGCCTATAAGATATTTGCAAGGCCAACTTTTGAATTTCCAAACTACTATACATACCAAATAGTCAAACTCGACCAAAAAAGTTGATACAGCATTATTTCATAGGATCTGGCAAAAATGCAGCCCTGAAGCGGACCCATCCCTTACCAACAAGAAAAGGAAAACAAAGAAAAACTCAAACCTAATCCAGCTGGGGTGGGCCAGCAAAATGAGTCAGATAAAAGTTTCTGGACCCCTAAGGACTGGTCATTCAAACAGGCCTCCAAACCAATTGAATATTCCCTTTTCTCTTTGATAAATTAGATAAAGTCAAACCACCTCCTTTACCCTGGCTTGGGACGGGTTAAGGGAAAGTTACAAAATATACACACTAAATTACAATTTAATCAGGGAAATTTACATCCAGACCCAAAATAATTTTCTGGATAAAAAAGTAGTCCACATTTTACGACATTTTAACATGAGGTCTAAAAAAATTTAGTTCTTTTACTCCCATTTCACCCCCAGCTAGAAAATCCAACTTCCTAAATAGCCAACACACACACACACACACACACAAAAGGTGCCTGGGTGGTTTGGAAGTCTTTGAACCGCCCAAAGACAAAGAAACCCACGTATTTGGGTGATTCGAAAGTCTTCAAACCACCCAAAACACAAAAATAACAAATAAAATAAAATAAAAAACTTAGTGATGGGGTCATTCAAGAGTTTGACTTTGAACAAGGGGTAAAAGGGAATAAAAAACTTGATAAGTTTAGAACTCTCCATAAAATGTCCTAAAATGGGGGCCAATTTTTAATTCCAAAATTATTTGGGTATGTACATAAAGGTGCCTGGGTGGTTTGGAAGTCTTTGAACCGCCCAAAGACAAAGAAACCCACGTATTTGGGTGATTCGAAAGTCTTCAAACCACCCAAAACACAAAAATAACAAATAAAATAAAATAAAAAACTTAGTGATGGGGTCATTCAAGAGTTTGACTTTGAACAAGGGGTAAAAGGGAATAAAAAACTTGATAAGTTTAGAACTCTCCATAAAATGTCCTAAAATGGGGGCCAATTTTTAATTCCAAAATTATTTGGGTATGTACATAAATTTCCCATGTAATTATCGGTAGAAGAATTACATGAAGAGATGGAGCACACCTAGAAAAGGAGAAGGAAACAAATACTTGTGGAGATTACATTAGCATCATAGGTGCTTTATCTCCCATAGCAAATGGAAAGCACGAGGAAGAGACTGGGGATCGAAATGTTTTCCTCTAATTCTGAATCCTTTCTTTTTTTAGTGTTTTTTGGAGATAAGGCGGAGGGGGGTTAATGATTTACATATTTTACTAATCAGCATAAGATGTACAAGTATAAATTCTTTTAATAAATAGCTGAAACTAGAGAAGGATGTATTCCTATCAATTAGGACAACATCAATAATAATGTCTCTACTCGCTCCCCTCTAGCTACAAAACATGCCCTCTCCAAGTATGCTTGAAGGTCATCATTTTTTCAGCAAAGGTCCAAAATTTTATCAAAAATGTGTCCCGGAACAAACACACATTACCCACCGAAAACATCCCGCATGTTTCGCTGGTCTAATCCGGTCTTAATAACACTACCAGAAGGCCCCAAACTTCATGTCTATTTAAAGCCAAAATACCACCTGAACTCAGATTATATTGAATGAAGATTTACATGTGTACCGACCATGAAAAAATTTTCCATCTCCCAATATGATACTCAAGATGGAAAAACACCAAAAAGGATGAAATAGACCTATTAAAAAAGGGTTATGTTAGGGTACTAATACATATGAGTATTTCATTTATGTACTCAACATTTTTGGACAATCATTTATCCTTATTTTGTAATACAAAAAAAAATTAGTAAGGGCATTTCTCATCATTAAGAAGAGCATAATAGATATTTTATAAGAAGCTAGTGGCATTCTATTTGTGATGGAGAAGCAATCATTGCTCCATGTGGGTGATGCCACATCCCATGTGGATGATGTCATCCTCCACTACAATTAATAAATGTTTCTCTTCTTACAAAGAATTTCAAATTTACCCGACTAATAGCCTAAAATAACTCTATAGACAAAAAGTCACTACATTGTAGGAATATTTTGAGTACATTATGGAATACTCCTACATAGGAGTACCCTAACATAACCCATTAGAAAAATATTTATACACAGACCCAAATGTGACTTATCAATCCTCAGACACACGAACAGGCCATAAACCTACTCAATCGTTGTAACCAATCAAATATCGTAAAGACAGTATAAACACATGAAGGAAGAGAGTTAGTATGGAAATAAGGTGGAGAGAACAAATAGAAAGAGATTTTTACAGATTAGAATGGAGAAACTATAGGGAAAAAGACAGATTTTGATTTTTTTTCTCTTTTTCTCATTTCTTCCATTTAATACATTGAATATACCCCACAAAGGACAAAGCTGGAGCATAGAGAGAAATTGCATAGGAGATCATACCATATAATATAGAAAGATAATTTTATTACCCAAAGAAATGAGACTGTCCCTTGAACTGTCCAACATATTTGCCTTCCAGCTTTCTTTTCTCCAATTCAGTCTCAACCATAGATATAAGCATTTTTTCTGTTTCAATTTTTGCAACCTAAAAGAGAAGCACAAAAAATTGAAGATTTATATTCATCTATAATTTTACATGGATTCTTGGTCATTTCTAAGTGAATTTGCAATGACATGAAGTTGCAAAAATCAAAAGACAAAATAACATATAGAAGACCTGGACATTTCCATGTGGGTCCCTTTCCAACATTAATTGCTCTTGAATAGCTTGAGGTAGAAATTCAAAAAGAAGACGAGATTGATGCTGAAGTTTCTGTTTCCATAACCCTCCCTCATCCACAATATCATTAGCTAGGATTTCATTGAGTTCAGCAATAAGCTGTTGAACCTGCAGACAACATAATTACTTAGTTTAATGGAATGTATACAAGCAGTAGGCCTCCAATATAAACAGCCACAGACTAACTCTAAAACTAGAACAAAATTCAAAATTTCCACCTCAGGTATGAAATCAATTAAGCCTTCTGGGATAAGTATAACACCATAGTTGTAACCAAGTTCTGCACGCTTACAAATCACATCTGTAATGTGGTCTGTTACATTTTTTAAGGTCTGCTTTTTGGCAGCAACCTGAACAAAGAAGTACACTATCAGCAGAAATAAGCCGAGCCACTGAACAGAGATTATAAAATATTGATAATCCGAATCCTAAAATGGTTTTACTAAACCCCAAGAAGATTCTCAAGTTTCCAAAAGTCAATCATAATACGGGAAAAACTGAATTTGAATGAAAGACACATAAAAAAAAACCCAAAATAGTTCCTCATTCTACCACAGGAAAAAACATTTGAGAGTAACTTTGGGCAAGGACTAATGCTGCGCCAACTCCTGTTATTGAGATAGGAATCAAGAGTAAAACCAGAAGGAAATGGAGGCAGCTGGTTCATTAAAAAGGCAAAAATGGAGACCATAGTTTTAAGCTACACTTATAATAACAGATTTGGAAAGAATCCACTAACAGGGCCATTTGATTTACAAGAAAATCAGCTAATTCAGAAAATCTTCTATACAAAAAACATAAGGATAACCAAGAAAAAGAAGATAATGAGAATGTTGAAACTATTCTCAAGTGCTAATAATAAGTGGAAAGGGAAAAAATTTAGATAAGGTAGCAACTTTACTTGTAGAAGCCGAGTTGTAGTAATCTACGCCATCTATTAGTTAGAGAGCATAAATTTGAAAATCTCAAAAAGGCTTGCCAGATTTTGACATTCTTAAAAGACATGTCAAATCTACACCGTCAAACTAAAATGAATAGCATACACCATCAGTTAGGTTAAGGTTGCCGCCCTCTACAAACCGCACCAATTAGAAAAAGTTGAAAACAAGAAGTACAAGAAAACAAATGAAACCCACTTTCCCAAAAAAAAAAACAATTTTCAGATAACCTATGGAATGCGATAAACAACTTTGCAAGAAAATGGGGCACAAAATCACTCATCGGATGGGCAGAATTATACAAAATTTTCCCAATAAAATCTTTAAGAATATGACAATATGTTTTATGATGCTACCTCTTCCCCAATTATTGTAACATTTGGATGCGTCTGCAAAGCACACTCCAGGGTAATGTGTGAGGCTGCACGTCCCATAAGCCTCACAACTGCATAAACAAGTAAACCCAATAATTTACAAAGGAAATATAAAACTGAAACTTACAAACAATCTAAGGGAAAAACTAGGTTTTAGAGGGAACTAGAGGTGGATTCCCCAGAGCATAGTGATTTGTTACAACCTTTATTCTCACACCCTCGATTGCAGAGGAAAAATCAGTAAGAGGAAAAAATTACATAATCAAATTACCACACTAATTCTAAGATATTATAGAGTTCAAGATAATTTCCTTCAGCAAATAAATCATGTATTGGGATGGACACATAAAACCTTCAGTTTAACAGCATAAGGCATAAAAGAGAAATGCACATGTCAAACTCGAAAGTAGAAATCAACTCACAGTGATAGTATTTCCCCGTTGAACGAGCATCTGTCATCACATTCCCTATCATCTCAGCATATATCTGCAGAAAAAAGAAAAAAAGGTATCAGATCCAAAAAGAATGATCAATGCAACTGTTCCACAAGATTCAGCACTCCCAATATGAAAATTGCAAGACCACTAGGGTAACAAAAGCAATTAACAAGACCCTAAGTACTTCTTGATTCTGGTTCAAGTTGTTTTGGTTAAGTTAAAGGTCATATTTAAGCTGCTTGATGTCGAAGTTATGTTGTTAGGTTGCTTGTGGTTTAAGTTAGGAGTCTAAATTAAGAGGTTAATAAATATGTAGAAGGGATGACATCTAGGGAATGTTACTAATTCTTTAATCCAAATTCCCTTTGTGTTCCAAGTAGCTACTTGTGGTTCCCATTCCAAAAAGCCCAAACATGCTGCTGACTCACACCAATCTAGGAAAGCACTACTCAATCCTGTAGACAAATTCCCTAAAAACCCAAGCCCAGTCTGAACCCATGAACCCTAAAACTATTTTATAAGCCCAAAGGCCCTATTTGCAACAACTCAACTAAAGAATAGAATAATTGGAAATGGTGAGACATAGTTATTTTTTCATAGGTAGGACTGGGAATTTACCCGGACCCGACCAGGTCCTGGTCCAAGTCCGGGTCCGGGTATGGTTCCAAGATTTGGACCTGGCAGATCAAGTCCATGTCCAAATCTTGGACCCCAATAGAAAATTGGGTCGGGTCCAAGTCCAGGTGGACCCACCCCGAACCTGACCTGATTATTTTCAAATATTACATAATATTTTTAATACATAAATTTATAAAGGTTAATATAGTAATATATACATACTCTTTTATCTTTTTTTGGCATTCTTCTTTTTATAGCCTTACCCACCCCTTCTATATATATCATAGTTATTGGGAGTGGGAGTCGGAACGGCTCCGGTTCTGGAAGCAGGAGCGTCAGATCGACGGCTACCCAAAGCTCCAGAGCTGAGGAAGAGAGTTCTGGTGAGGGTAAAAGTAAATGATCGAGATCTCGTATGAATAGGGAGTGCGATCCCAATACATCCGGATCTAGATCCTTGTTTTACGGGTACGCATCCCATGTCAAATGGGATCATGTTCCCATATTCATTAGAATCGTGCCCCCATCTAAGAATGATGGCATTCCTATTTGGAAAGGATCGAGCTCCGTTTAAGGAAGGATCGTGTTATGTGCATGATTAGTCCGCGTTCCCATCGCAAAACTCCACTCGTAAGAAAATTTGGCCTAAAATATAATTATTTTATTTTAAAAGTTAATTTTATTTAAAAAGTTTCTTTTAGGAAGTTCCGAGAAAGTAGGGATGCATTTTCGAGAATGTAGGGATCATGCTCCTAAATTTCTGGGAGCAGGGATCTAATTTATTCAGGAACGAGATCAACAATTTTAAGGAACACGTTCCATGCAACATTGGGATCAAGATCCTTTGTTCATGGGATCGAGAATCCTGTAAATAGGATCCAGCTCTCGAAAAATTTAAAACGAGTTCCGATCGAGATCCTGGTCATGGAACACCAGAGCTGGGTTACTGAAGCAGGGAGAAAATAAAACCAACTGATGCAAGGAGAAAATAAAACTGGAACTATAAAAATAAAATAAAGAAAATCATTTAGAGAATAAACCCTCTCTCAAAGTCTGCAAGAGAATCCACCCCAAAAACAACGGTCTGCAAGGGAATCCACCCCAAAACAAGGTCTGCAAGGGAATCCACCCCAAAAAGATCTAATCACAAGATCAACTTTAATCAACTCTCATTCTCTGATCATTCTCTGATCTGTTTACAATGTGGGACCTCTTCCCTTTAAATACACTCCAAATAAAATAAATAACTAAAAAAAAAACCAAATAAAATAAATTATCTCTCTCCCACATTTTTCTTTTGCCTCCCTATTTTCCCTCACAAAAATATCATCTCTCTAGATCTCTCTCCCTATTTCCTCTCTCATGAAAATATCATCTCTTAAAAGTTACGCACCATATTTGTCCATCTTTATCTTCCCCATAAATCATCGCTATCTAAATTTCCTATAAATCTCAAGGTAAATATCCCAAATCCATCAAAATAGGAGACCTCCATCCCTTTGCCTAATATTAAAATCAACTATTATATCCCCAATCCTACTAAAACTTACACCCCACCTTATCTATGCGCACCCCCACATTATCTATGCGCACTTTCTACATTTTTATCTGCATCATTCTCCCCAGGTTGGGAGAAGCACGACCTCGAGCTTATCGAACTCAAATCTTTTACGGCCCTTCTCAAAAGTTGGTGATGTAGTCCCACCATGTGCCTCTGCACTTTTTCTTCAATTTCTTCATTAAGCCCATTCATTGAATGCTTCGTGTCGAAGTAGAACACACTAATTTCGAGCTCAATCTTGAGTTCTCCTTCAGAATCACTCGGTTGAATGTCAAATATTGCATTACACGTATATTCTTCTTCATAATTGATTTTCAAAATTTCTTGCACATTGGTGTTATCAGCATCATCTTTTGTATTGAGATCTACCTCTCCATATTCTTGTTGCACATTGGGGTTATCAACGTCGTCTGTTGTATCGAGATGTACCTCTTCATATTCTTCTTCCTCTTATTCCGATTGTAATCTATAAACTACATCTCGTAGATATTTTTCTATTACTTTGCTAATACTCTTTACTAGGTCTCCTTTGATTCTATCAAATCTTTGATCGAAGCACTCCATAACGAGATCAGGGATCTTAGTGCTCTGATACCAACTAATGCAAGGAGAAATAGTAACTCAAGGTCTGCAAGGGAATCCACCCAAAAAACAAAGGTCTGCAAGGGAATCCACCTCAAAATAAGGTCTGCAAGGGAATCCACCCCAAAAAGATCTTATCACAAGATCAACTTTATTCAACTCTCATTCTCTGACCATTCTCTTATATGTTTACAATGAGGGACCTTTTCCCTTTAAATACACTTCAAATAAAATTAATAACTAAAAAAACCCCAAATAAAATAAATTCTCTCTCTCTTCCAAGTTTTTCTTCTCCCTCCATATTTTCCCTCTTACAAAAATATCATCTCTAGATCTCTCTCCCTATTTCCTCTCTCAAGAAAATATCATCTCTCTTAAAAGTTACGCACCATATTTGTCCATCTTTATCCTCCCCATAAATCATCTCTATCTAAAACTCCTAGAAATCTCAAGGTAAATCTCCCAAATACATCAAAATAGGAGACCTAAATCCCTTTGCCCAATATTAAAATCAACCATATCCCCAATCCTACTAAAACTCATGCCCCATATTATCTATGCGTGCCCCACCCTATCTATGCGCACTTTCTAAATTTTTATCTACATTAGTTCCAAAGTGGGAGCGCCACCCTAGTTGAGGGCTCCCGATAACCATGATATATGTGTGTGTGTGCGTGTGCATATATATATATATATATATCTGAAAAAGTTTAAAATGAAACTTTCACTTATATTTTATGGCCTCATATCAGGTCCGATGGATTTTAAGGTGGGAATACCAAGTCTCCTCAGATTGACATGGACAGATATGATTATGTCCTAGAATTACACAGACAAATTTCTATTAAATGGTGGGATAGTTACAAAAACGACTCCCTAAATCCCAACAAATCAAAATGAAATTTATATCATCTTCTCCACCTCCAAAAATGGACATTTCAGAATATGTGGTCCTTCAACAACAAAATCCATCCATGACAAAAGACGAGCTTAAACTCAAGATCTGGGAAGCCCTCGAGGTTACTGATGAAACCATGTCTACTCAAAGCGATGACCCTGAAGATTATACTCCCCTTAATGAAGATGATTGTTACGGCATCAAATTTCTTTCAAACTAAAGCAAATTTAGAGGGGGCAGGACGACTCCAAATTATCCAAGACGTTTATATATATATATATATATATATATATATATATATATATATATTAATATAAAATGAGAAAATTGATGAATTATTGCCCAAATCTTCTTATTATATATTTACATGTTTTTCGCAATTTAAAGTAATTTTTTGGTACACATTTTTAGGTAATTTTTTAATCTCTAGCTTCTTTTTTTTTCTTTGTATAATCCATCAGGACTGGGTCAGGTACGGGTCCTCCAAATAATTTTCGAGTCCAGATATTCTGAACCCAATCGGGTCTGGATCCCATATATGGATTTTGGGTCTGGGTCTGGGTCCAGGTGCGCCTACACGACCCATTCCCACCCCTGTTCATACGATTGTGAATGTTTGGCAGCTTTTCTTTAAAATAAGGGTAAAAGGAGCTCTTCTTTCATAATTCCCTTTCTTTAATTTGTGTCAGCTTAAACAAAACTTTATAGGTTCAGTCTTTATTCAAATTGATGACAAATGTATCCAAAAAATAAAAGATACCTGAAGAGAGAACAGTTCACGAGCCCAACTTATTGCCCAGTTTGAATTATTGCCCAGTTCAAGTGTAACATGCAAGTTGGAGTTAGCGGACAAAGGTCCAGGATTAGAAGTTTCGACTACATTAAGACATAAAAGTCCTAAAAGGTTTTGGATTCTTAGTACGGCTGCTTCCTAATTTGGTTAGCATTCCTAACAGATTGGGAATCCTATTGAAGTTGGCATTTCTATTTATACTAGGTTTCCCTGGTTTTTATTAGGTTTATGAGGAATAATAAAATTAAGGCAAATTTAGATTACTGGGACTAAGGAATCTGTGATCATTAGGACTGATGAGGATGATGAGACTAGAATGACAGGGTATGTGGCTTTTAAAGGCCTTGATACTTACTCTTTGGTTTTCAGCTCTTGTATTTCGCATCCATATGAAAGAGTACTCACGGTTCAATGGGAATGTGGTCCTCCACAGATGAAATAGACCATGTGAGTGGCTGAGTGTGAGCAGTTTTCACTTGAGAACCAGGTTCTATGTACATAACAAGCTACTAGAACATTTGCCCACTCCTTAGGTTGTAGCACTACCTTGGGTAGACTAAGCAGAAATCCCACTTCTGAGGCTGGAGGCTTTGTGCATGATGCATCATCAAAATGTGTGGCGGTGCCCTGTTGAGGGCAATTGCAGCCTAATGGTTTATTGTTGATTTGCCCTAGAAACACACTCCTGTGTGAAGCATGGAGGCCTGTGAAAACAAGGGCCCTAAAGTCTCGACATATCATCATCCAGCACTCACATTGATAGCAACCCTATATGTGATAGCAACCCTATATGGTCAGTGAGGCTTATGTGATTCGCATTCTTTTTTTTTTTTGAGAATTGCTGTAAGAGTGAGATTACAAGTTTGGGTTAGTCCGATAGTGCCCACTAGACGGGACTCTCGATAAAAAAGAATAAGGTCAAGAGACCCTATACAAAGTGGGGTTATAAGCTTGCCTCCTTACAAAATATACAGTGAGTTTACAAAAAAGGCTCCAACAAATTGCCCGTTCCCTGAGAAGTGTTTTCCTAGCAATGTACTCTGTGGCCCAATGCAAAAGAGGTAGGGGCCTAGTCTTCATCGTGGGCCATGGTTCCATCCTTTTCCAGCAGATCCACAAGCTCGTTTGACGTCCTCAAGGTATGCATCCAAAAGACAGGTATATCCCTGCAAAGATGTACAATCTCATCATAAAAAGGTGCAAGATACCAGGGAGGAGTAGCTTTCCTGGAGGCCCAAGTAATGATGTTTCGGGCATCCCCCTCGACTATTAGGTTTAGTCCCCAAGCTCGATCGAAACTTTGCAAGCCTTTAAGGAGGGCCAAGGATTCGGCATACCAGGAGTCTTGGATGCCAAGGTCATTGTTCAAAAAAGCAGACCACCCAGCACTTAGGCGATAAGCGGGCGCCTAGGCAGTCCAAAGGGCCTGGGTGCATCGCCCAGGCGTAGGCAACCAAACTGGGCGGTGGTCCCTAGGCAGCCGCCCAACGCCCAGCCCTGAGCGGTCGCCCAGGGTCTGCGCCCAACCCAAAGAAGGAAAAGTTTTTTTTTTTTTTTTTCTTCTTTTCAAGATATAAAAGTTTAGAAAGATGGGTTTTAGGTTCATTTGAAACCTAAACCCCCAAGAAACCCTTTTAAAGAGAAAGAAACCTCCAAAAAACTACATTTTATTGGATCAAATCATCGAAGTGTTTCTCAAAGTTTAGAGTTCGAGCAACCAAAATAAGTGCAACTTTTAGATTGCTTGTTTTATTTTGAGATGTCTTCTTCAGGAGTTAGTCGGAGAGGAGATCCGGGTTGGAAATATGGATACAACCCGAATCCAAATGACAAAAATTGCGTTAAATGCAATTTTTGTGAAAAAAATACAAAAGGAGGTATAAACCAGTTTAAAAAACATCTTGCCGGTATTAAGGGGGATGTTGCCCCTTGTAAAAATGTTCCTGAAGCTATCAGAGTGGAGATTAAGAAATTTATAAGTTATGTGAAACAAAAACAAGAACAAAATCTTTGTCATAGATCTATTTCTGCTACTCCTAGAAAAAGTGATCCGGGTTGGAAGTATGGGTACAACCCAAAACCAAATGATGAAAATTGTATAAGGGGTAATTTTTTTGTGCTTCTTGTACAAAGGTTCCTGAAGCAGTTCAAGATGAGATTAGACATCTTCTGAATTTTGAATAACCAAAAAAAGATGAAAATAAGCCTTGTTCTATGGAAGTATCTTCTCAGGTTCTAGACGGAGTGGTGATCCAAGTTGGAAGTATGGTTATAATCAGAATCCAAGTGATAATCGTATTAAATATAATTATTGTGGAAAGGATACTAATGGGGGTATTTACCGATTTAAAAAACACATTGCCGGTACTAAGGAGGATTTTGCCCCTTGTAAAAATGTTCCTGAGGCTACCAAGGAGGAAATTATACAATATTTGAGTTCAGAGAAGCACAAAGAAAAGAGTAGAGCAGCCAAGACTTCTAGGGCCTCATCTGCACAAACTAGTAAGAGGAAGGTAGAAGAAGAGGAGGAGGTAGAGGAAGATTCAAAAGAAACAGAGGAGGACGAGTGTTATATTGAAGAGGGAGATGACTCTGATGATGATGGCATCAACTCAAATGCATATGATGAGGATTGCCCTATTGATATTCCTTCTGATGATGATGAAGATGACGACGACGAATGAAGACTCTTGCCCCTTGGTGCTGAGTGTTGAGTCTGTTGACTGTTGTGTTGAGTCATGAGTGTTGACTTTTGGTATACTGTATATTTTCTAAATTTCAGTTGTGTTGAGTGTTGACTTTTATATCCTACCTATACTTGTATGGTTTTACAGTTTACTGTTTTAACAATATGGATTATCAAAATTGTCTTCTCAACATCCATCTTTTTTTTTTCAACTTGAAATATGGTATTATATTGGTAATAATTTGGTATGGTATTCACTTTTTTTCAAATTTCAACTGGCAGCTGCCCGGGTTCTGGGCCCCACCTAGCACTTTTTGATACACTGGCCAAGGTATTCAGAGTAGGTGAAGAGGATGTTATGTTGGCGATCCCTAAAGACACCACCCACACCTGCATGGCTAGGGTTTCCCAAAGAGCACCCATCGAAGTTTAGTTTAATTGCTCCTTGAGGGGGGGGTTTCCAGTCGCTTAATATTTCCTTTTTCCTAGGTCTATGTAGAAGAATATTCTGCCACTGACTTAGGAAGGAAGTCGATGGGATACCCTTGAAAAGGTGGTGGTTTGACGCCCAAAAGGTTACTAAGGATGTAACCTTATGGAAGAGGGATGGGACTAGGCAGACCTACCCCTGAAAACTTCTGGGATTCCTTTCTTTCCTGAGTATCCATATGGTTGCTGCCACTGTCGCCTTCCATAGAATTCAGCATGCTTTAGGGCAGTGTGAGGCGTAATTCGAGGCGAGCAAATCTTTGACCGTTGGTGGTGTTACCCAAAGGATGCCAAACAGTTGCAGCAAGAGGCTCCAAAGGTCATGTGCAGGATTACAATGGATGAAAAGGTGGTTATTGGATTCCTCCTTGCACAAACACATGATGCACCTGTTGGGAATTGGGATTCCTTTCTTTTGTAGGTGATTGACAGTGAGTGCCTTGTGGGAGCCGGCTATCCAATTGAATGTTTGTACCTTGGGAGGTGCGATAGTCTGCCAAACCTAAGAGAGGACCGATATGGGAATAAGAGGAAAAATAGGGGGTTGGGTGAGTTTCTTATAGAAAGAGGCCACTGTAAACTCCCCTGAAGGGACGAGGGACCATACCAACTGATCCCTACCTTGGACAGGGATAAAAGCATGGTGCAGGAGTGCCGATAGTGAGAGAAATTGGTTCAGTGTGATCCATGAGGGAGGCATATGCTTGAGTCTTGCCTATGTGACTTAGACTGATCTTTGTGACCTAGAAAGATCCCCCGCGTCTATGTGATGCTATGTCTTGTCAGCATGACTCGACTGGTCTTTGTGACTAGATTTTTCTTGGGGAACACCTGGAATTTATGGCTACACCATGGTTCCTCTATGCCTTGGCAAGCTTTACTATGCCAAACAAGAGCCCATTGCATGGGAAACATAAGGGTCATGATGGTTTGAAGTTTGGGGCACAATTATAGGGGCTAGTAATGGAATGCATAAACAGAGTTTTTCCCCATTACTAGCACACTCTCCAATGGTATTTTTATTGGCTTTTCAAGGGTTTTTGAGAAAAAAAATTTCTAAAATTGCTCACTTTAGTTTTGTTTAGCAAATATGATTTAGTTTTTAGAAAACTTATTGGCATAAAAAAGGGACTTTTATGGATTTAAAATACTTTTTAATTGGAATGCAATTTAGTGGGCAGAAATTGGGAATATATGTGAGGCACAAATGGGTCCTATGCGTGGCCACTTATGTGCCACAGAGAGGGTGCAAAAGAGAATCACCTAGAGCCCACTGGCTATGGGGCCCAAGTGGCATGCATCCCTAGGAGCATGGGTGTGACAATTTCGCCCTCAAGGAGACGCACACCTGCCACATTTGAAACATTTGAATTCCAATTTTATTTATATTCCTAAAAGATTTTACCTAGGTAACTAGGATTTTGATAAAATGTCATCATTGGGTTCGAGAGCCAGAGCAAGTGCAAGAGAGGAATCAAGATCAGGGAGTCAGGGATCATGAAATGCTAGAAGATCCCAATGGTTGGGAGTATTGCCCATACAATGCATATGTTAGCGGCTGAGATCCCAACTTTTTGGGATCTTGTTCCCAACCTTTTGCGACTACGGTTTATAACTCTTTAAAGTATGTAAAGATTATATATACTCTTCGAAGTAGGTATTTATTTATTTATAGCCAGCAAGCAATGCAACTATTAAAACTATAATTGTGTTGCTAACTGGCTATAGATAAAGAAAATCATCAGTTTGTCGTATACTAATATATTCCAATCCGCACTTCAACTCCTGCTCCAAACCGTTGGGCAATCAAAAACCTCTAAGGTAGATATCAGGCCCATCTTTACTAGATTTGTGGCACATCTGGAAACACTTTTTGGGCCTCTTCATTACTTGCACAATTCATTCAACACTATCAGATGGGTGAAAGACAATTTTACAATAATCTGGAGGCTTGAACATGCTAGATAAAGAAGGTGACCCCTTTAATTTGATCAAAGTGAGGGTTTTGTCATGTCACTGCTTAAGACCACCTGATTAACTAGCTTGACACAAGGTACTGCCAACAAAATGAGGTATGTACGGGAGAAACTATCCATGCGACTTGCTGTTTAACATTATACTTTTGATATATAGTATTATAACCCTACACATCCATATGTAATAAACCGGTCTTACCAAATAAATAAATAATAAATGAAACATGAAAAGCACAACATAGACATTGTAGGCTTGTTTGGATGACAATTAACTTATTTGGAATGGGCTCTCTTATTGGAAATCAATATTACTATGGATAATATTATTGTTTTAATTGTTTGTTACACACTTATATTATATATAACATTATTTAATGGAAAAACCTAATAAACGACTATAGGTGAAGTGCTACAGTGTTTCTCCACTGCCAAGGACATGCTATGTCCATGGCGGTTTATTGAACGGATCCACAACGGACGGTGTGCCGTCCGTTGCGGTTCCGCGTGATTTTTTAACTGCCACGGGCTTAGTATGTCCGTCACGGACATACTAGGTCCGTGGAGGTCGAAAAACGCACGCCGTCCAATTTTTTTGTACGTCGATGGGCCTATAGCCGAGATCACTATAGCATCTTGCCCATAGACGTTGCGTAGATGCTTCCTTATTTAATTATTTAGCCTTTTATGGCACTATATAATATTATTTAATTATTTAACTTTCTATGGCACTTTGCAGCTATTATAAACTATTGCTGGTCAAGAGAGAATAAATCTAAGCAAATTATTCTCAATAAAGTAAAAACAGCTCCTCAAATATATAAAGTAAAACAACCTTGAAGTTTATCCCAGATAAGTTTACAATGAACACCGCCAAACAACAGATAATTCATTATTATTAATAATTTTATTGAAACATTGAATTATCAATGATAATGAGGACATCCAAACAAGCCCTACATATGTGTGTACGCATATATGTATTATCTATGTGTGTTTAGAGAGGGAGAGAGCTATATAAACAAACCTAATATGACATAAGGATATCACAAACTTATTTAAATGTCGATGACTATGTTTCAATTGCTTGTAATCATTATTAGTGGCTAAAATTAATTAATAGGAACTCAATTCCCATTGTTACAGCACATTAATATTTATATTATACAACACATCTAATTGATTTAGTTTTTATGCTTTTTTCACTTGTACAACCTCCTGATTGATGTACCACGAAGCTCATAGAACATACGAACAGCTCTGCAAAGGCCATGTTCCCCCCAAAGAAGACAAGAGGCAGATATAAAAATGGCAAGGTAACAATATGATTATTTTTTAGTCTTAGAACTCTCAAAGAATAGAGTATGTATTTTAGGACACAAAATAATAATGATATTTATTGGATATACCACTCTAGTGGTGACCTTAGGATTTCTTACTCCGAAGTATTTAACCATAAAATTACCTTTTGTATTCCAAAATCTCTTTTGACCAAAACTAGTTCACGTATTTGAGGAAGGGCATTTTTATTACGTCCAAAAGTCAATCTCAAGTTTAAAACAATTCCTTTGACTTTTTTAATCATTTTGAATTTGAGAAATAATTCAACATTACAAATATGCCCTTTCTTTAAACTTTTAAGCGAGTATTGTTAGTATAATTTTTATATTCGTAAGGGCATTCTGTGGTCAGAAATTTTGAAGCGGGAATTACTAAGATCACCATTAGAGTGGTGTATTCCATGGATGAAATAAATATCAAGTTGTAAGCAATATGCCAAATACAAATTTAAATCATATTGCACACTCTCAGGTCCCAAGACCATTTAGTACCCCTCACAAAATTATATTGTTACAATTGAAACATATATCCCAACTATAAAAGGAAAAAAAAAAAAACTGATCAATGTGTACAATGGATAAAAGATGACATGCAAATAAAAGGTTCATTATAAACAAGTGATCACCTTGCATGCCGTGTCAAATCCAAAACTTGCTGGAACCTCCTTGCTTTTCAAATCACCATCTATCGTCTTTGGACAACCAATCACCTGCGTCTTGATATTCTTGGCCCTATAAACAATTCAAATTCCATCCCACGAGGTTCCTCAAGCAATTAATGTTAACTATGTCTGTTATATCTTATATAGCTTCTTAGCATTAAATTATTTCTTTAGGATGTGATGTCATTATACCTAAACCAACAAAGCAGGAAGCAAAGTTTCTGTTGTAAATAATTGACATAACATTTTTTTTTGGGTAAGTAACATAACATATTTGAATCCATTTGATCTCATCACTCAATACCTGAAGTTCTCAGCAAGGAGACAAGCATTAGTATTCGAGTCATCACCACCAATGACTACAAGTCCGTCCAACTCAAGTTTTAATGACGTCTCCTCAGCTTGTTTGAACTAAATAAACAAAGCACATAACATTAGATTTCTGTCATTCGATTGGCATTTTAAATACAACTGGATTATGAAATAAAACAAGGGACACTCACAAAGCCCAAAAGTAACCTAAAGCATCAATATGGAATGACAGACAAA